>NC_055996.1:16394913-16710264 GCF_018446385.1 Zingiber officinale | reverse complement strand
TTTTGATATATGGCAAAGGGGGAGAGTAGGAAGAAATTCAAAGAAAATTAAAATTCAAAGAAAATTAAAAAGAAATTTTCTTTGTGAATGTGCATATGCTTTATGCCTGTGCTTATTTATGCTTATCTTTATTGCATTTTTACTTAACTTTGAATTTTGGTTGCCATAATCAAAAAGGGGGAGATTGTTGGTGCAGTAAGCATCCAACGATCGAACCTCAGTTTTGATAATGGCAAAGGGATTCAAAGTTAAGATTCCTTGTTATCTAACATGGTTAAATAAGGTTTCAGGAAAGTCCTAACTGCGGTTAGGCAGGGGAAAATCCTAAGGGGGGGTAACCTTAGGTCCTAGGGGGTGGTAACCCTAGGTGAAGGAAAATCCTAAGGGGTAACCTTAGGTCCTGGGGGGCGGTAACCCTAGGTGGAAGAAAATCCTAAGGGGCGGCAACCTTAGGTCCTAGGGGGCGGTAACCCTAGGTGGAGGAAAACCCTAAGGGGCGGCAACCTTAGGTCCTAGGGGGCGGTAACCCTAGGTGGAGAAAACCCTAGGTCCTAGGGGGTGGTAACCCTATGGGAAAGTCCGGTCCGGAGGACCTGACCGCATCGATAATCTCTCACGAGGGAGTAGGTGAGGACGTTCCCGTAGAGGGAACAGAGGCGTCGGGTCGACCTAGGGTTTCGGTTGGAAACCCGAAGTTAGACTTCGGACAGTCCGGAGACTTTCTATTATTATATGTTGCTTGTGCTAACTTTATTTTGCGGTATGTGTTTTGGGACTAACACATTTTGCAGAACAAAGGAGCAAGTTACAACTCGGATGACAATGTCCGAGGCGCCTCCATGGAGCTTGAGGCGCCTCGGACATCGGATGAACAGTGTTCAAGGTGCCTTGAGTGGTGATGGAGGCGCCTTGGACCTGTTGAAGGCGCCTTGAGTGGTGATGGAGGCGCCTTCAACTGTGATAAGCGCAGAATGGTCAGCGCTTATCTGCACGATGGAATCGGAGCGGTGGAGGCGCCTTGGATGGCTTTCAAGGCGCCTTGGATGCCCTTTATAAGGGGACTTCGAGCAGCTTCTTGAATCAACAACTTACAAGCGATCTTTCTACTACAAGCTGCTCACGAGACGATTCCGAAGTGCTGCTATGAGACACCGACGACCCGGAGCTCCGAATTTTCAGATTACGATATTATCGTCGGTATAAATAATTGTTGTCATTTATTGTACTTCAAATTGTAATTATTATTGAGTTTATAGTTGTTGCCCACCGGAAGCGATCAAGGATCGCGGGCCTTCGAGTAGGAGTCGATCAAGGCTCCGAACGAAGTAAAATCGACCTGTCTCTGTGTGATTATTTCTTTTATTCCGCTGCGTATTTAACTCCGATAGGATTCCGATACGATCAAAATAGCCGCGAGCGCTATTCACCCCCCCTCTAGCGCGTCTTGATCCAACATCTCGTTGGGAGAGGAGCCGCTCAGAAGGACGCGGACGACAAACTTCATGGTGGTCGACTCTCCCTCATCATACAACGTCATTTTGGGACGACCAGCGCTCAGCGAGTTCCGAGCGGCCGTCTCCACCTTCCACCAGAAGATCAAGTTCCCCGTGGAGGACAAAGTGGGAGAAGTACGGGGAGATCAACTAGCAGCTCGGCGATGCTACGTCGAGATGGTCCGAGCAGAAGCCAATTCCGCTCGGAAGACGCCCCGGATCGAGGTAAACGCTATCACTGAAAAGTCACCCTCTTTGATCTATGAAGAAAAAGAGGAAGTGCAGATTCACCCGACCCGATCAGAGGCCGCGACCTTCATTGCGTCCGATCTGGAGACCAACCAGAAAGAGGAAGTAATCAAATGCCTCCAGAAAAACTATGATGTCTTCGTCTGGTCGACGCATGAGCTGCCCGGAATTTCGTCGAGCATAGCGCAACACGAGCTACACGTCCGACCGGACGCTCGACCGGTGAAGCAGAGAAAAAGGAATTTCAACGCCGAGCAGAATGCCATCATCCGGGCGGAGGTTGAGAAGCTTCTGGAGGCCGGCCATATACGCGAGGTACAATTTCTGAGCTGGCTGGCGAACGTAGTATTAGTATCCAAGCCGGGCAACAAGTGGAGAGTGTGCATAGATTTTCGGGATCTCAACAAAGCTTGCCCGAAAGACTTTTATCCTCTACCGCGGATCGATCAACTGGTGGACTCCACCGCGGGCTGCGAGCTGATATGTATGCTCGACGCTTATTAAGGCTATCATCAAGTGCCGCTCGCCCCAGAAGATCAAGAAAAAGTCAGCTTCGTTACAGCCGACGGCACCTACTGCTATAATGTAATGCCGTTCAGACTGAAGAACGCGGGAGCCACTTATCAGCACTTGATGAACAAAGTATTCAAAGAGCAGATCGGGCGAAACCTGGAAGTATACATGGACGACATTCTCATTAAGTCCGTCCGAGCAGCTGATCTCTTCGAAGACATGGAGAAGACTTTCCGAACACTACGGAAATACGGAGTTAAGCTGAACCCTCAGAAGTGCCTGTTCGGAGCAAAAGGCGGGCGTTTCTTGGGTTACATAGTGACCGAGCGGGGTATCGAAGCAAATCCTAGCAAGGTGAAAGCCCTACAAGAGATGCCGCCTCCCAGAAATCTGAGGGAAGTGCAACGCTTGACCAGTCGGATAATTGCTCTGTCCAGGTTCATCTCTAAAACCGCCGACCGGAGTCTACCTTTCTTCAAAATCTTGCGCAAAGCCGCTAAGTTTCACTGGGACGAAGAATGCGATCGGGCTTTCGAAGATCTGAAGACATATTTGAACTCTTTCCCGGTACTAGCCAAGCCAGCTGCGGGCGAGCCACTTTGCATCTACTTGTCTTCAACCGAGCAAGCAGGCACTAGTGAAAGTGAGTGGAGAAGAGCCTGTATATTTTCTGAGCCATATTTTAAAAGATGCTGAATCTCGCTACACCGGGCTCGAGAAGCTGGCTTTCGCTTTGGTCCTCGCCGCTCGGCGCCTCCGCCCCTATTTCTTGGCTCATACCATCATCGTCCGGACGAATAGTTCATTGGGAAGAGTGCTGTTAAATCCAGAAGCGTCCGGACGCCTCATCAAATGGACGACAGAGTTGAGCGAATTCTGTTGGATTGTATACTGAAAGCCTAAGCTTTGTAAACATTCATTATGAATAAAGAATCACATTTGGTCAAATTGTCTACATTTGTTTGTAGTTGTTCATTTAATTTATATTGTAGATAACATAGTATGTGGTGTCACATACAGAAGATGATGTTATCAGTACCTTATAAATTATAAACAGTAGCTCACGACTAAAATGGAAAGGAACAAACCATTAGAAGGTCGTAGTATAATTAGGTATTAGTTTATCTTGACTATATAATTACACTAGTACACTCAGAGTGTATTGAGTAGGACCATTAGAGGTCGTTTCTTTTATACTGACTTTATAAAGGAACAAAGACCTCAGTTATTATGGAAGTGTGTGCTCTTAATCCTAATATAATAACAAGCACATATGTTTGATATTTATTTCTTTAATTTATCAATGAGTGAGATTTAGTTCGATGAATCGATAAACCCGATAAGTTGGGAAATGGTATCACTTATAGTGTGTGTTGTTGATTATAGAAGGAAACTGTGTTCTAGAGATACTAGGTTGATAATGTCCCCAAGAGGAGCTCATAAGGATTGTCATGTTAAACCCTGCAGGTGGACTTAGTCCAACATGATGATAAGGTTGAGTGGTACTACTCTTGGACTTAGATATTAATTAAATGAGTTGTCAGTAACTCACTTAATTAGTGGGCATTCGATATCTTAAACACAGGGAGACTAACACGCTCATAATAAGAAGGAGCCCAAAAATGTAATTTGGGATTGGTGCGGTAGTTCAATGATAGTTCTCTAGTGGAATGAATTATCATTGATAAAATTAAGTTGTGTGTTCGGGGCGAACACGGGATGCTTAATTTTATCGGGAGACCAAAACCAATTCCTCCTCTCGGTCCCTATCGTAGCCTCTTATTTGTAGAGTTCTATACCCACCTATACCCACCCAATAGGGGCCGGCCAAGCTAGCTTGGGAACAAGTTAGGGCCGGCCTAGGTATAATATTGGGTGGCCGACCCTAGCTTGAACCCAAGCTAGTGGGGGCCGGGCAAATTAGATTTAAAAGGGATTTTAATTTTAATTTTTATTATGTGGAAGAAATAATTTATTAAAGAGAATTAAAATTAAAATATCTCTCTTGTAAAAGATCTACAAAAGATTAAAGAAAGAGATTAGATCTCTTTCCTTATTTGTAGATTGGTGAGATATTTTATTTTCTCTTTAAAATTATTCACATGTTGATAAAATTAAAATTATAGAAATTTCCTTTTATCAACCATGAAGAGATTTTTAAAGAGAAATTTTATTTTTAAAATTTCCGGAAACAAATTAGGAAGTTTTAATTGTTGATTAAAACTTGTCTAATTTTTTCCTTCATTGATGTGGCCGACCATTGATTAATTGGGGAAATATTATTTTATTTTTCTCAATTAAATCATGTCAAGGGAATTAAGGAAATTTTATTGTAATTAAATTTCCTAATTTGCCTAGGCCAAGGAATATAAAAGAAGGGGTGAGGGTGCCTTCACAAGACACAACATCTATTATTTCTCTCCCTCTTTTGTTCCTTGGTGTGGCCGGCCATCCTCTCCCTCTCTTCCTCTTGTGGTGGCCGAACCCTTCTCTTCCATTGGAGCTCTTGTGGTGGCCGGATACTACTCGGAGAAGAAGAAGAAGAAGGAGAGAAAGCTAGCATCTCTTGGAGCTTGGTTAGTGTTTTGATTTTCTTCCTTGGTGAAGCTTCCTCTTTGTTGGCCGAACCTAGCTAGGAGGAGAAGAAGGTAATTGGTGGTTTCTCGTCTCGGAAGATCGTTGCCCACACAACGTCCGAGGTTAGAAGAGGAATACGGTAGAAGATCAAGAGGTTTTTCTACAAGGTATAACTAGTAATTTTTCTTTCCGCATCATGCTAGTTATTTATGGAAATAATACCAAATACAAGAGGCTTACGTTCTAGAATTTCGAATATGTTTTTCGAAGTTGTGTTCTTTTGTTTTTTCTTTTCCTTGTGATTTGATTGTTCTCTTTGGTTAACCTAAAGTTATTTTAGGAAATTAAATATTATCTTTCTATAAAAGGTTTTGTCTAGTCGGTGGTGGTTGCTCCCATATCCAAGAAGGCCATGTGCCTCGCCACGTCAGTACTGGGAACCAATTATGGAAAATAATATTTAATGGAATTAATAACTTAAGGAGACTTGGGTTGAACGTGTTAAGTTCCGCAGGAGATCCAAGTCAAAACCTAAAAGAACAAATAGATTAAGTTTTGGATCAAACGTGTTAAGTTCCGACGATCCAAAATTTAATTTAAAAGAACACATGGTAGCTAGGAAAGGTTCAGACCTTTGTACAAAATTTTTATACAGTGAAACCTATAGGTTTTCGAGTAGCAACCAACAATTGGTATCAGAGCTCGGGTTTTGCCTCTGTGTATTTGGTATTTAGTTTAATTATGCACATGTCATACATAATTTAGGCAGGTTAATACTAGGATGTGCTAACTTTGTGAATGCAGGATCCAACTATTATGGCTTTTAGTTATTATGTGTGTGATTGGACCCTTGGACATGTCAAGGGCATTTATATGTGTATGCATGATTGTATTAAAATACAGCAGCTGTATTTAGTTTTATTAGGATTTTATTTTTGATCTAGATACATGTACATTCCTTTTATGGAATATAGGATCAAAAATGTAAAATTCTATTTATGTCATGGATCGAATCTTGCAAAGCGTGGAACCTTTTAAGGACCAGAGGCGCAGCGGAACAAGGAGCTAGACCCGGTGGCGGTGGCCAAATATGGCAGCGACTTGGGATGACAACAAACGGAGGACAACTAGAGATAAAAGTCATAATAGTTGAAATTAGATTTTCTATTTATTGCTTTTATATTGTGTGTGTGCATGTTAGTTTACAAGTAAAGTAGGCTAGCATAGTTAAAATTCCTCATTTATAAATAACTAAGTGGGAGAGGATTTTAAATAAATCCCATGGTCTCCATTACTGGTTTGTAAGTGATGTAAACAAGCTTGCGCGTTGGCTCAGTGCCTTCCTCCTAACGGATGAGCTTGTTTGCGGATCACTAGAATGACTTCCATTTATGGATGACTATAGGAAGTTAATTAAGGGCGTGTAATCTTCCCCAGCGGAAGGGGCATAATCTTATTAATGGACTTAGTGTCAAGTAATGGTATACACTTAGACACATCTAATAGTATCCTCCCAGCGAGTCACTACTATTATTTGTGTGACCAAATAATACCAACTATTAATTTTATTTGTCAAAAGTTAGGTTGACAAGATAATAAAATTAATGGGTTAAACCCTCCTTTTACAAATGTTGAATTTGTATCGTCCACACTAACGTGGCATACAAAATTCACGGTGTTATGAGGTGTTGGTTAATTTAAAATAGTATTGTTTGAGGAATCAATATTATTCTAAATTTAGAGTTCGACAAAAGTTATTTGTGATTCATAGGATGACTTTCAACCTGTCCATCATACTTCAACAAAATAGACTTCTGGACCTAATTACATAGATTGGAAAAGAAACACGGATATTGTTCTTCTTCTGAAAGCTATAAATTTATCTTGATGCACTCACTGGTGAATCTACCCAAGAGGAGATTGAATATCATAAGAGATGGGTAAAGGCACATGAGATGGCGCGGTGTTACATTTGGCTTCAATGTCAAATGTATTGCAACATCGACATCAAGATTTACCAACGACTTATGATATTATGAACAATCTCAAGGAGCTCTTTAGTCATCGGGATAGGGCTTCTAGACAAGAAGCTATGAGAAAGATAATGACGACCACCATGCAAGAGGGTACTTCTGTGAGGATCATATCCTAAAGATGATGGCTTATCCGAACGAGATAGAGATCCTTGGAGGAGAAATTGATGGAAACCCGGATCGATATGATCCTCCAAGCGCTACCTAAGTTTTGGCAGTTCACTTTGAACTATAATATGAATAAAAGGATTTATTTATTAGGGGAACTACTGATAGAACTTCGAAGGATTATTTCGTCACAATTCTCAAATTCACTTTCTTGAAAATGGTTCTACTTCTAAACCGAAGGAAAGAAGAAGAAGAAACAAGTGGCTCAAAGAAAGTGAATAAATCTCGAGTACGGATTTAAAGGAGTGAAGAAGCCGAAGGGCAAGTGCTTCATCTATAAGCAGGCAAGATTGGAAGGCGGGATGTCCTCGTAGGAACCAAAACAAAGGTATATCTCATGCTCTAGTTGTTGAAACATGTTTAGTGGTGTTATCTACCGGCACCTGGTGTGTGAATACGGGAGCCATTGATCATGTCTGCAATTCCAGGAAACCAGACGACTATCTGAAGGGAGATTACAGTCTACATGGGCAATGCTACTAAGGTGGCGGCTGTTGCAGTGGGAGGCGTCTACTTATCTTTTAGTAGAAATAAAAATTTGGTTTTAAGAAATTGTCTTTATGTACCCAATTTTAGAAAGAATTTAATTTCGGTTTCTAAACTGTTTTTAGATGGATATTCAGTTTCTTTCAGTAACGATGTAGTTATTAAAAGAAATAAAGTGATTATCTGTTCTGGTGCATTAGTTGGCAATTTGTATACTTTAAATCCAATTTCTTCCACAAAGCAAAACATGGAAATTTATAACTCATCTTCTAATTCTAAAAAGAGAAAAGAACCTTCGGAAATGAACCAAGCATATCTTTGGCATCTAAGGCTTGGTCATATTAACTTAAGTAGGATTCAGAGGCTTATAGCCGATGGACTTTTGAGTTCATTAGAGTTGGAAAATTTTCCAACTTGTGAATCCTGCTTAGAAGGTAAAATGACCAAAAGGTCATTCAAGGCCAAGGGGTATAGAGCCAAAGAAGTGTTAGAATTGGTTCACTCTGATTTGTGTGGTCCTATGTCTGTCCAGGCAAGATGAGGTTTTGAATATTTTGTCTCTTTTATAGACGATTATTCAAGATACGGATACATTTACCTAATGTGCCGCAAGTCCGAGTGCTTTGATAAGTTCAAAGAATACAAGGCTGATGTGGAGAAACGATTAGGTAAAAGTATCAAGACACTACTGATCCGATCGTGGTGGCGAATACCTCTTAGGAGAGTTTAGGAATTACTTATCGAGGCGGGATTTAATCCCAATTGTCCCTGGAACACCCAACAGAATGGTGTAGCGAGCGAAGGAATAGGACTCTTATGGAGATGGTTAGATCGATGATGAGTTATTGAATTACAAATTCGTTTGGGGATATGCTCTGGAAAGGACAATGACGTTCTGAACTTAGTACCTTAAATCAGTTTCTTCTACTCCCATAGAATTGTGGAATGGCGAAAACCCGGTCTAAGACATATTCGGTTGGGGTAGTCCAGCACATGCTAAAACCAGATCTTGATAAGTTAGAATCTCGTACAGAAGTTGGCGTGTTTGTAGGATATCCCAAAGGAGCGAAAGGAGGTTTATTTTATAGTCTTAAAGACCGGAAGGTCATTGTTAGCACCAATGCCAGTTTTTAGAAGAAGACTATATAATGGATCACAAGCCCGATAGTAAAGTTGTTTTAGAAGAACTTAGAGGACATGTCTACTTCAGTACCAACGATACAAGATGAAGTACCACAAGGACTGCAACACATGTCACACATGATACACAACCACGAGACGGTGCCTCGTAGTAGGGAGGCCTGAAAGATTCATATTTTTGGGAGAGTCTTGGACTTGATCCGGGTAAACATGAACCTGATCCGACACATAATGAAGCACTCCAAGATATAGATGCGACATCTTGGCAAAGGCAATGAATTGAAATAGAGTCTATGTACTCTAATAAGGTGTGGGAGCTTATAGAACCACCGATGGTGTAAAAGCCGTTGGATGCAAGTGGATCTACAAAGGAAAAGAGGAGACGGGAAGGTAGAAACCTTGAAGCTAGGCTTGTTACGAAGGTACACTCGGAAAGAGGAATCGATTATGAAAACCTTTTCACGGTAGCCATGCTTAAGTCTATCAGGATACTCTTATTCATTCTGCTCATATGGATTATGAGATTTGGCAAATGGATGTCAAGAGACTTTCCTTAATGGAAGTCTTGAATAGAACATCCATATGAAGCAACGGAAGGGTTCATTGAAAAAGGCAAAGAGCATCTAGTGTGCAAGCTCAATCGGTCCATTTATGGACTAAAGCAAGCTTCAAGATCTTGGAACATCCGGTTTAATGAAGTAATCGAGTCATATGGATTTATTCAAAGTCCGGATGAATCTTGTGTATATAAAAAGTGTAACGAAGCGTGGTGGTATTTCTTGTACTATCGTAGATGATATTTTGTTAATTGGCAACAATGTCAAGGTATTATCGGACGTAAAGGTATGGTTGTCCAAACAATTTGATATGAAGGACTTAGGAGATTGTGCACATTCTTGGGATCAAAGTTATAAGGGATCGTAAGAAAAGAATATTGTGTCATCCCAAGCTTCATATATAGATACAATCCTTGCTCGTTTTAGCATGCGAGATTCCAAGAAAGGTTTCTTACCTTTTAGACATGGAGTAGCTCTATCTAAAGAGATGTCTCGAAGACATCGAAAGAGATAGATGACATGAAAGCAGTTCCTTATGCTTCGTTTGTAGGAAGCCTAATGTATGCAATGCTATGTACGAGACCGATATCTGTTTCCGTGGGCATGGTTAGAATATCGAGTAACCCTGGACAAGGACATTGGGTGCGATAAAGCATATATTAAAGTACACGAGAAGGACTAGAGATTATATGCTAGTTTATCAATGACGATTTGCTCACATGGGTTACGATTGATTTCCAATCGAGATAGGGATAACGATGAAGTCTACATCAGGCTATGTGTTTACTTTAGGAGGTGGAGCCATTTCATGGAGGAGTGTTAAGAAGAAATGCGATTCGGACTCAACCATGGAAGCTGAGTATGTAGCAGCCTCTGAGGCAGCTAAAGAAGCAGTATGGCTCAGGAACTTTCTAATGGACTTAGATGTGATTCCTGATTTGCCCAAAATCATCACAATTTATTGTGATAATAGCGGTGCAGTTGCAAACTCGAAGGAACCACGAGCCCATAAGGCAAGTAAACATATAGAGCGCAAGTACCACCTGATAAGAGATATTGTGAAGCGAGGAGAAGTTGTCATCGCCAAGATTGCATCAGCAGATAACCTGGCAGATCCTTTCACTAAGGCCCTTCCGGCGAAAGCTTTCGATCGGCATGTGGAGGGAATGGGAATCAGATGTATGGTAGAAGATATGGCAGCTTAGTCATTAGTATAAGTGGGAGATTGTTGGATTGTATACTGAAAGCCTAAGCTTTGTAAACATTCATTATGAATAAAAAATCATATTTGGTCAAATTGTCTACATTTGTTTGTAGTTGTTCATTTAATTTATATTGTAGATAACATAGTATGTGGTGTCACATACAGAAGATGATGTTATCAGTACCTTATAAATTATAAACAGTAGCTCACGACTAAAATGGAAAGGAACAAACCATTAGAAGGTCGTAGTGTAATTAGGTATTAGTTTATCTTGACTATATAATTACACTAGTACACTAAGAGTGTATTGAGTAGGACCATTAGAGGTCGTTTCTTTTATACTGACTTTATAAAGGAACAAAGACTTCAGTTATTATGGAAGTGTGTGCTCTTAATCCTAATATAATAACAAGCACATATGTTTGATATTTATTTCTTTAATTTATCAATGGGTGAGATTTAGTTCGATGAATCGATAAACCTGATAAGTTGGGAAATGGTATCACTTATAGTGTGTGTTGTTGATTATAGAAGGAAACTGTGTTCTAGAGATACTAGGTTGATAATGTCCCCAAGAGGAGCTCATAAGGATTGTCATGTTAAACCCTGCAGGTGGACTTAGTCCAACATGATGATAAGGTTGAGTGGTACTACTCTTGGACTTAGATATTAATTAAATGAGTTGTCAGTAACTCACTTAATTAGTGGGCATTCGATATCTTAAACACAGGGAGACTAACACGCTCATAATAAGAAGGAGCCCAAAAATATAATTTGGGATTGGTGCGGTAGTTCAATGATAGTTCTCTAGTGGAATGAATTATCATTGATAAAATTAAGTTGTGTGTTCGGGGCGAACACGAGATGCTTAATTTTATCGGGAGACCAAAACCAATTCCTCCTCTCGGTCCCTATCGTAGCCTCTTATTTGTAGAGTTCTATACCCACCTATACCCACCTTCTATACCCACCCAATAGGGGCCGGCCAAGCTAAATTGGGAACAAGCTAGGGCCGGCCTAGGTATAATATTGGGTGGCCGGCCCTAGCTTGAACCCAAGCTAGTGTGGGCCGGCCAAATTAGATTTAAAAGGGATTTTAATTTTAATTTTTATTATGTGGATGAAATAATTTATTAAAGAGAATTAAAATTAAAATATCTCTCTTGTAAAAGATCTACAAAAGATTAAAGAAAGAGATTAGATCTCTTTCCTTATTTATAGATTGGTGAGATATTTTATTTTCTCTTTAAAATTATTCACATGTTGATAAAATTAAAATTATAGAAATTTCCTTTTGTCAACCATGAAGAGATTTTTAAAGCGAAATTTTATTTTTAAAATTTCCGGAAACAAATTAGGAAGTTTTAATTGTTGATTAAAACTTGTCTAATTTTTTCTTTCATTGATGTGGCCGGCCATTGATTAATTGGGGAAATATTATTTTATTTTTCTCAATTAAATCATGTCAAGGGAATTAAGGAAATTTTATTGTAATTAAATTTCCTAATTTGCCTAGGCCAAGGAATATAAAAGAAGGGGTGAGGGTGCCTTCACAAGACACAACATCTATTATTTCTCTCCCTCTTTTGTTCCTTGGTGTGGCCGGCCATCCTCTCCCTCTCTTCCTCTTGTGGTGGCCGAACCCTTCTCTTCCATTGGAGCTCTTGTGGTGGCCGGATACTACTCGGAGAAGAAGAAGAAGAAGGAGAGAAAGCTAGCATCTCTTGGAGCTTGGTTAGTGTTTTGATTTTCTTCCTTGGTGAAGCTTCCTCTTTGTTGGCCGAACCTAGCTAGGAGGAGAAGAAGGTAATTGGTGGTTTCTCGTCTCGGAAGATCGTTGCCCACACAACGTCCGAGGTTAGAAGAGGAATACGGTAGAAGATCAAGAGGTTTTTTTCTACAAGGTATAACTAGTAATTTTTCTTTCCGCATCATGCTAGTTATTTATGGAAATAATACCAAATACAAGAGGCTTACGTTCTAGAATTTCGAATATGTTTTTCGAAGTTGTGTTCTTTTGTTTTTTCTTTTCCTTGTGATTTGATTGTTCTCTTTGGTTAACCTAAAGTTATTTTAGGAAATTAAATATTATCTTTCTATAAAAGGTTTTGTCTAGTCGGTGGTGGTTGCTCCCATATCCAAGAAGGTCATGTGCCTCGCCACGTCAGTACTGGGAACCAATTATGGAAAATAATATTTAATGGAATTAATAACTTAAGGAGACTTGGGTCGAACGTGTTAAGTTCCGCAGGAGATCCAAGTCAAAACCTAAAAGAACAAATAGATTAAGTTTTGGATCAAACGTGTTAAGTTCCGCAGGCGATCCAAAATTTAATTTAAAAGAACACATGGTGGCTAGGAAAAGGTTCAGACCTTTGTACAAAATTTTTGTACAGTGGAACCTATAGGTTTTCCGAGTAGCAACCAACAAATTCGACATTCAATACCAGCCCCGTTCGGCGATAAAAGCGCAGTCCTTGGCGGATTTTGTCACCGAAGTACAAAGGCCAAAGCCCGAAGCCATGTGGAAGATATTTGTGGACGGATCGTCCACTCGGCTCGGGAGCGGTATTGGTGTATTATTGCTGTCTCCCCAAGAAGAGAAGATGCATCTATCTGTCCGGCTTGATTATAGAGCTACGAATAATGAGGCAGAGTATGAAGCCCTAATAGCTGGCTTACAGGCCGCCCGGCATGTAGGGGCCGGACGGGTGATGCTGCATTCAGACTCTCAGTTGGCCACTCAGCAGCTCACAGGTACCTTTGAGATTAACAATGCTCGGCTCAAACTCTATGCCGAAGCCTTTGAAAAACTCAAGGCTGACTTCAGAGAGGTTATTATCCAAAAGATACCCCGAACAGAGAACCAGGCGGCCGATGAGTTAGCCAAACTTGCAAGCTCAATAACGTCGATCGCCATCCAGCAGCCAATTGAACAAGTATCTTTGGTGGCGCACGTCGACCGGATGGAGGGCCTCACGTTTCTGAGCGACTGGAGGACACCCATCATGGAGTTTTTGCGCTCGGGCACCACACCGTCCGATCGGGATGAAGCCCAGCTGTTAAGGAGGAGAGTCGGCCAGTTCACACTCATTGGAGATCAATTATACAAGAAGGCCTTCTCTCGCCCGCTGTTGAAATGCGTGAGCTCGGAAGACTCGGCGTACATCCTCCAAGAAGTACATCAAGGATCATGCGGAGGGCATCCGGGTGGACGATCGCTGGCTAAGAAGATCCTGCTGGCCGGATACTTCTGGACAACCTTACAAGCAGACGCCGCTCAGACCGTGTCGACGTGCCTTTCTTACCAAAGGTATCATAACTTCTCATACCGACCGGCGGAAGAGATGAGAGCAGCTACTGTGTCCTGTCCGTTCGACCAATGGGGAATGGACATTGTGGGTCCATTTCCCATGGCAACTGGGCAGCGGAAATTTCTATTGGTAGCGGTCGATTATTTTTCCAAGTGGGTGGAGGCCGAGCCGCTAGCCAAGATCACCGAGCAGATGGTCAAGAAGTTTATTTGGCAGCACATCATCTGTCGGTTCGGCATCCCTCGTCGACTGGTTTCCGACAACGGACGACAATTCACTGGAAAGTTGCTCGAGGATTGGTGTAAAAGTTATGACATTGAGCAACACTTCACGTCCGTAGCATACCCCCAAAGCAATGGTCAAGCTGAAGTAACCAATCGGGAAATTCTTCGCATTCTGCGCGCTCGGCTCGACCATTTGGGAGGAAGTTGGGTAGATGAAGTGTCGGGCATCCTATGGGCCATCCGAACGACTGCAAAGGAAGGAACGGGCGTCACGCCTTTCCATCTGGTATACGGCAGTGAAGCGGGTGATTCTTGTCGAAGTTGGTGTCGAGTCCGTCCGGATCCAGAATTATGATGAGGGCAACGCCGAGCGGAGGAACATGGAGCTGGATTTGGTTGATGAGGAGCGAGCCAAGGCGTCCGTCCGGCTAATGGCGTACCGTCAACGAATGAAGCAAAACTACAACCGGTGTGTAATCCCCAGATCATTTCAGGTCGGCGACCTTGTCTGGAAGAAAGTAAAGCCGGTCGGCGACGTTGGCAAGCTGGAAGCTCCTTGGGCGGGCCCCTTCAAAATCATCGAAAAGCTCCGCTCGGGCGCTTATTATTTGGAGGATGCAGACGAGCGACAGCTAGATCGACCATGGAGCGCCAATCATCTCCAGCCGTATCGAGCGGGATGAGAGGTGCGCTAATGTAATTTCTCATGTACTTTAGTCGCCTATGTATTTGTAATGCAGGAAGCAAAAAACGATTAAGGATGGCGCATGGTTTAGCCGAATGGCAGGGTTAAAGTTAGCCTTAAAGGCCGTCGAGCTCCGACGTTAAATATCGAGAGACGAGCCGGCATCTATAAATCATCCGAGCGGAAGACCGTCGAGCTCCGACGTTAAATATCGAGAGACGAGCCGGCGTCTATAAATCATCCGAGCGGAAGACCGTCGAGCTCCGATGTTAAATATCGAGAGACGAGCCGGCGTCTATAAATCATCCGAGCGGAAGGTCGTCGAGCTCCGACGTTAAATATCGAGAGATGAGCCGGCGTCTATAAATCATCCGAGCGGAAGACCGTCGAGCTCCGACGTTAAATATCGAGAGACGAGCCGGCGTCTATAAATCATCCGAGCGGAAGATGCCCATAAAAGGGATGCAGTTGCCCCAGAAACTCGCCTTCAATATTGTTAGCGCGTCTCTATGGTCCGCTCGGCCCAACACTCAAGGGTACTTGCCGGGATCTAGCGAGCAATTTCTGCGATCATAGCTGAATATTAAGCAGTCGAAATGCTACATATTTAGCCGAGCGGAAGGGCGAGAAGACGACATACATAATCCCTAGCAAAGAGGCAATACGTTAAAGAGAGACAGTGCTTATAAATCATCCGAGCGGAAGACCGTCGAGCTCCGACGTTAAATATCGAGAGATGAGCCGGCGTCTATAAACCCTCCGAGCGGAAGACCGTCGAGCTACGACGTTAAAAATCGAGAGACGAGCCGGCGTCTATAAACCCTCCGAGCGGAAGACCGTCGAGTTCCGATGTTAAAAATCGAGAGACGAGCCGGCGTCTATAAATCATCCGAGCGGAAGACCGTCGAGCTCCGACCTTAAATAGCGAGAGACGAGCCAGCGTCTATAAATCATCCGAGCGGAAGACCGTCGAGCTCCGACGTTAAAAATCGAGAGACGAGCCGGCGTCTATAAACCCTCCGAGCGGAAGACCGTCGAGCTACGACGTTAAATATCGAGAGACGAGCTGGCGTCTATAAACCCGCCGAGCGGAAGGTCGTCAGGCGCTGACGGTAAAATTCGACGTTAAAAGGCGAGCAACCGGAGTCTATAAATCCTCCGGACGGATAACTTTCTGCAAGGTCCTGCTCGGTCGTAAAGGTCGACCTCTGATCTGGTCTGCCGATAAGGCAAGAATAAAGAACGCACTTAGCGCGAGAAAATTAGGACCGGCGCAAAAAGTTAAGGATTGGATGCCGGTCGAACAAACAAATAACAAAGAGAGAGAATTCATTTACACCAAACGGTGAATAGACAAAGGTGATAACAACAGTCTTCGCCCCGAACGGCGGGCATACAAAAAACAGCAGAAACTTGAAAGAAGTTTTACAAACCCTTCATTCACTATCACCAAAATTAAAGAGAGAATCGGGGATGGAGCCCATCATGACCGCCAGATCTTGGGGGGGGGGGGATCGCCAGCTCGGTTGGTATGTGGCCCTTGGTCTTCAGATATTCGATTGCCACTTTGATCGCCTCTTCGAAAGTTAAGGACAGCTTGTCGCTGAACTTTTCGCCAAATTCATCCGAGCGGACGAATGCTTTGCGCGCTTCCGCCAACCGACCGGGCTCCCCATCTTGATATTCTTTAAGAGTGGCTCCGGAAGCGTCAAGGGCCGCCTGGAGATCTTTCAAAGCCCCTTCCGCTTTAACCTGGTCGGCCGAGCGGCCCTCCCGTTCAGTCTTCAGCAAGGCATCCAAGTCCTTTACCCGTTGTTCTAGCCCTCGGTTCTCCACCTTCATCATGTCCATGTCGTCGATGGCTTTGCGCTTCCGGGTGGTCGTGGTCTTTATCTCCTTGTCCCGCTGCTTGACCAAAGCCTCAAGTCGAGCCACTTCGCTCAACAAGCCGGAGGACTTACCCCGTTCGGCTTCCAGCAGCTTTTTGGCCTTCTCCAGAGCGGTCGTTGACTGTTTGCTATCTCCCGCGGCTTTGAGCTTTTTCAGCTCGTCCTCCAGTTCGGCTAGGCGGTTGCTGATGGCAATCTGCTCCACCCAATTCTGCAAACGGATAGGAGCAAGTTAGAAACTAAATCCAAATAACTAACAAGGCAAAGAACATACCCCGGTCGCCTGTTGTAAATTGCTGTCGCCTAGCTGACCGTGAGTCATCATTGCAATTCGGAGCCGAGCATCCTCCCAGGCTTTGGCGAGAGGACCTGTAAGGGTGATCTGCTACTCGGGAACCACTGGCCGATCAGCAGCTGCTAAATATTCCTCCGAAGGAAGGCGCAGGGCAGTTTTTAACAACCTTGGGCCGCTCGGATCACCCTGGGGCGCAGCGGCCTTACCGGACGGCTCACCGGTGGAGGAAGAAGGACGGTCGCCCAATCGCCTAAGACGTCGCATTGTTCGGGGAGGACTGGAGGGCGGCACCTCAGACGTAGCCCTTGGAGAGCCGCGCGGCGTGGGGGTACTCTCTATAGATACCGTCCCGGATAGCACTAGAGCTTCATCGCCCCGCTCAGAATGCGGTTCATCAGATGGAGTTGGTTGAGAGGCTGGCTCTGGCCGTCTGCGCTTCCGAGTTGCTAGGGGGGCTTCATCAGCCGAGCGACCCTCTACCCCGACTTGAGTAGAGGGCTCTATATCGCCCGTAGCCTCGCCGAGAGGGGCAGAAGCGTCTAAGGCTTCAGGGACACTCTGAGTCCCCTCACCCTCTTCGCTGGCCGGACCAGCTGAGGCCAAGCTCCGCTCGGCGACCTCCCTATTCTTGGCCGCCTCGATCTCAGCGGCTCGCAGTTTCAGCCGCTCGGTATCCTTTGCGCGCCACATAACTTCGGCTGCAGCAGCAAAGAATAAATCAGTTAGAACAAAAGAAAGAGGATGATAGGAGAACTTACTCATGTTGCAAGGCAGATCGGCGGGAATAGAAGACAAGTCGAATATATACATTACTCCCGGAAGGAGCAGCTTGTCGATATGGTAGCGCTGGCCGACCAGCCGGTCGGCTGCATGAAGGTAGGCCGAATCGCCCCTAAACTTGCCGAGCTCCGGCTGTGCTGGCATCGCCGTCTGCCATTTGATACGGAAGGCCGGTGGCTCGGGGAAACGCATGTAGAAAAAATGCTCTTTCCAGTGTTTGTTGGAGCTCGGCATGTTATCAAAAAGGACGAAACCTATCCTAGATTGGAAAACAAAAGTACCCCACTCGGCTTGCTTAGGGTAGTAGAAGTAGTGGAACACTTTGGGGTCTAATGGGATGTTGTTCAGTTTAAAGAGAACTACAACCCCGCTCAGCAGCCTAATGGAGTTCGGGACTAGTTGGCCGAGCGGGATACGAAAATAGTTGCACACTTGTAAGAAAAACTTATGTGGAGGAAAGCGTAACTCGGCTAAAAATTGATCTCGAAAAAAGAGGACAGCGCCGGGCGGCGGTTCATGAAGCCGGTCGGTGGGGGTGGCTAATACTATGTGGTGGTCGGCAGGGATTCCATAGGTCCGAGCGAGGCGCAGCGCGTCCTCCTCGTCAAACCGGCTCTCCATGGTCGTGTACCAAAGACTAGGAGCGCCGGCGGTTGGCTGGGAAGTGCTAGTCATGGTCGAAACACAGTAAAGAATTCGAGACAAAAAGAAGGGTTCGAACAAGAAGGAAAAGGTGGCAGACTTGAAGGGGACAGCTAACAGAAAAAAGAAGAGGGGGGGAGCGAGGAAAAGGAAGGCTTACGAGCAAAAGGGATGATCGAAAGGGGCCTCGGGGTCGTCGGGGAGCTGAGACACGAGGTCGTCGGAGCAGAAAGAACAGCGGGAAGTCGAAGGTTGACGAAGCAAGAATGCGGCGGAGAGAAGAGGTCGCTAGATTTATAGCGTTAGCCTCGAACGGCCTCAGCCGTCCGATTCAGGTCATGAAGAACGAGGCGATCATCCAACCGCTCATTTCAAACGGCGGCTGTCCCATCGGAGATAACGCCACCGCCATACGCTGACAAAAGCGAGATCGCCACGTGTCAGCAGGACACGGGTCGCATTTAATGAACGCCCCTTACTGCGCGCAGTGCACGTGCTTGGCAGTAAGGGGGAGGATTCGGCATGGATGCCAAGGGAATACAAGGCACGGGCAAGACATCGCCGAACGGATGAGCATCCCCAAGCCTGGCTGAGCAGACTATTGTAGCGGCCGTTACTCAGTCAGATCGGCAGTCCAGTCAGTCGGACTTCGCCTCCTTCGACTAGACTTGAAGGGGAGGCAAGTAATCCGGCGGTAAGAACAGGGGACCCCCGTTCTGGGAAGTCAATGCCACGTGGAAGTCAAAGGTCCAGGTGATCCATCGGAAAAGGATGGACTGACCGGACGCTTGAGAGAAGGTCGGACCGATCGGCCGACCGGAGAAGGGTGGCTGACCGACCGGATGGCCGATCGGTGTTTAACTGATGGCCAAAGGGCGCCCCGATGGGAGTCAGGATTCCGGCGCTCGATTGAGCAGGAATGAAGGGCCGAGCGGAAGTCACGCTCGGCCGAAGACACAAGGTAACATACTGCTAACAGTCTCCACAAAACACATTACCGACAATCTCTCAAGTAGACCATTATATATGTCCGACCGGACATAAGGCGGGGGCTGGCCGGCCGAACGCCCGGCAGGGAGTAAGGGGAAAAGGACAAGGGACAGCTTTTTCTGACAGCGGGCATGTTCTGTGATCCGGCGGATAGAACAGGTGGCCCTCGTTTGGAGGGGTCGACGCCATGTGGAAGTCAAAAGGCCAGGTGGACAGGTCGGCTGACCGGAGAAGGAGGGGCTGACCTCCCGGCCGGTCGGATAGGAGTCGGGATCCGGCGCTCAATGGAACAGTAAAGAATGGTCAAGCGGAAGTCAGGCTTGGTCGAAGATATAAGGTAGCATAGTGCTAACAGTCCTTACGTAGCACCCGCCCGGAAGTCTCCCCAGCATATCAATGCAAATGACAGGCGGGACGTGATGGGCGTGCCGCCCAGCCGGCGCAGGGGATGCGGGCCGTCCGGACGACGCTCTTCGTCCAGCCGACCGGACGGACGTCCCGGCCGGTGGTGGGTAAAGAAGGACAGGAACATCTTCTGACAGCCGTCAAGTCCTATGGCTAGGCCATACTCCAAGTCTGACAACGAGGTGTTCTGTTGTCCCATCGAAGACGTGATTGGACTGTAGCAGTATGACGTCAGGTAAGCTTTCTGACAGACACATACCGAGGTATGGGCTGCGGATACGTACGCGCCTCGGTGGACGTGTAGGAGCTCTTTCACCGCTCTATATAAAGAGCCGCATACTTCGCCGGAGGTACGCGTTCAACACCTCTAGAGCCACTTTCTTCACTGTTTGCTTGCCTGACTTGAGCATCGGAGGGTCGCCGCCGGGAACCCCTTCCCGGCCCGACTTCTGTGCAGGTTCGCCGGAGGTTCGTGCAACCAGTCGAAGATCCACGTCAGCAGCCGGGAGCGCCACGTGCCCAGCGTCCGTTGATTCAGCATTCGGACAGGATCAATTTGGCGCCGTCTGTGGGAACGCTCCTGCATCCGAACGGAAACAATGGACGAGGCTGGACGACAACACACGGTGACGCTTTCGACGGAGGAACTCGACGCTCTGGTCGAATTGAGGGCCGCCAAGCTTGTGGAGCAAAAACAGAAAGCAGCAGCCGAGCGGCCGGAACAGCAAGCAACGTCAGCGTCTGGTGGTCGAGCAGAAGCACAACCGGCTACCGTTGCATTTCATCGAGCCCTATTCTGCACCCCCGAAGCCGTAGCAACTCATAGAGATCGGGGATCTTCTTCGGATGAAATGCCTAGACGAGATGACAGGAAAGGAAAAGCCCCCCGCACGGACTCATCGCCCGAGCGGATTAATCGTCAATTTTCAGAGGCTATTCTACGAGACCCTCTGCCCAAGCACTACGTACCTCCGACGATCGGCGAGTACAATGGGACAACCGACTCGGATGATCATCTGGGCAAGTTTGATAACACGGCAACCCTGCATCAATACACAGATGGAGTGAAGTGTCGGGTTTTTCTTACCATTCTCTCAGGATCGGCTCAACGGTGGTTTCGGAGATTGCCGGACGGATCCATCACCAGCTTCAAAGACTTCCGAACGGCCTTCCTTCACCACTTCGCCAGCAGTCGGCGCTACCAGAAAACTAGCGTTAGTCTATTTGCCATCAAACAGGAAGCCCGCGAATCGCTCCGAGCTTACATCCAACGGTTCAACAAAGTGGCCATGGATATTTCAATGGCCACCTCGGAGACCATGATGAATGCCTTCACACAAGGCCTCGTGGACGGGGATTTCTTCCGATCGCTCATTCGGAAGCCGCCCCGAGACTAGGATCACATGCTACACCGGGCCAACGAATACATCAACGTGGAGGAACCGCAAGCGGCCCGGAAAAAAGAAACTCCAGACGAGCGGGCTCCCCCTGTTGAACGGAAGTCGCACGCTGTTCATCAGCCACCCAGAGGACCACGGGCCGAAACAATTCGTGCTCATCCAAGACCTCATGTTCAAGAAGTAGCAGCCGAGCGACCAAGGACAAGGAAGAGATGGACTCCAATGTTCTGCTCCTTTCACCGGACGGACACACATAACACCAGGGATTGTCGGAGCCTTCCACTAATCGCCCACCCCGCTCCTAGAGGTGGCGGTCGTCGGTCACCATCAGCCGACAGACGACAGAAGCCTCGTGAAGCCGAGCGGAAGGTAGCTGACAGGAGACAACGACAGACTCCCGAGCGGCAACGCTCTCCGAGACAGGAGAATCTCCGGATGTCAAGGGAACGCCCCCGATCGTCCGCTCGGGAAGAAGAAAATAGAAGCAATGCTTCCCGGGGCGAGATCAACATCATAGTAGGCGGGCCGACCGGAGGTGACTCTAACCGAGCAAGGAAGGCGAGCGTCCGGCAGCTCCAAATCCATGCAGTCGGTTGCAGCCAAGAGCGAGCGAGCGAACCTGAAATCAGTTTCGGACCTTCGGACTTGGAAGGAGTTGAAGAAACTCAGTCAACATCATATTCAAGAAGGCGTTCGATCAGCTACAAATTGATCAAGCCGAGCTGCTACCCATGACAACCCCCCTATACGCGTTTACGGGTAACGAAGTTCAGCCGGTCGGACAGATCCGGCTGGCTATCTCGCTGGGAGAAGAGCCGCTCATGAGGACGAGGACAGCAAACTTCGTGGTGGTCGATTCTCCTTCGTCCTACAACGTCATTTTGGGACGACCGGCGCTCAGCGAGTTCAGAGCAGCCGTTTCCACCTTCTATCAGAAGATCAAGTTCCCCGTGGAGGATAAAGTGGGTGAAGTACGAGGAGATCAACTCGCGGCTCGGCGATGCTACATCGAGATGATTCGAGCAGAAGCCAACTCCGCTCGGAAGGCACCCCGGATCGAGGTAAACACCATAACTGAAAAGCCACCCTCTTTAATTTATGAAGAAAAGGAGGAAGTGCAGATTCATTCAACCCGATCGGAGGCCACTACCTTTATTGCGTCCGATCTGGAGGCCAACCAGAAGGAGGAAGTGATCAAATGCCTCCAAAGAAACCATGATGTCTTTGTTTGGTCGACCCATGAGCTGCCCGGAATTTCACCAAGTGTAGCGCAGCATGAGCTCCACGTCCGGCCGGACGCTCGGCCAGTGAAGCAGAGAAAAAGAGATTTCAGCACCGAGCAGAATGCCATCATCCGGACGGAAGTTGAGAAGCTTCTGGAGGCCGGCCATATACGCGAGGTGCAGTTCTCGAGCTGGCTGGCTAACGTAGTATTAGTCTCCAAGCCGGGCAACAAGTGGAGAGTATGCATAGATTTTCGGGATCTCAACAAAGCTTGCCCGAAGGACTTTTATCCTCTGCCCCGGATAGATCAGCTGGTGGACTCTACGGCCGGCTGCAAATTAATATGTATGCTTGACGCTTACCAAGGATATCATCAAGTGTCGCTCGCCCGCGAAGATCAAGAAAAAGTCAGCTTCGTGACGGCCGACGGCACCTATTACTATAATGTGATGTCGTTCGGATTGAAGAATGCGGGGGCCACATATCAGCACTTGATGAAAAAAGTATTCAGAGAGCAGATCGGGCGAAATCTGGAAGTGTACGTGGATGACATTCTCATCAAGTCCGTTCGAGCGGCCGATCTCTTCAAGGACATGGAAGAAACTTTCCGAACGTTACGTAAATATGGAGTCAAGCTAAATCCTCAGAAGTGCCTGTTCGGAGTAAAAGGAGGGCGTTTCTTGGGGTACATAGTGACCGAGCGGGATATTGAAGCAAATCCCAGCAAAGTAAAAGCCCTACAAGACATGCCGCCCCCGAGAAATCTGAGGGAAGTGCAGCGTTTGACCGGTCGGATAACTGCTTTGTCCAGATTCATATCCAAAACCGCCGACCGGAGCCTGCCTTTCTTCAAGATCTTGCGCAAGGCCACTAAATTTCACTGGGATGAAGAATGTGATCGGGCGTTCGAAGATTTGAAGGCATATCTGAATTCCCTCCCGGTATTAGCCAAGCCGACTGTAGGTGAGCCACTTTGCATCTACCTGTCTTCCACCGAGCAAGCAATCGGCTCGGCACTAGTGAGGGCGAGTGGAGAGGAGCCTGTGTATTTCCTTAGTTATATTTTAAAAGATGCTGAATCTCGCTACACTGGGCTCGAAAAGCTGGCTTTTGCTCTGATCCTCGCCGCTCGGCGCCTTCGCCCGTACTTCCTGACGCATACCATCATTGTCAAAACCAATAGCCCGCTCGAGCATGTATTACTGAATCCGGAAGCATCCGGGCGGCTCATCAAGTGGACGACGGAGTTAAGTGAATTTGACATCCAATACCAACCTCGCTCAGCGATCAAAGCGCAGTCCTTGGCCGATTTTGTGACTGAGGTGCAAAAGCCGGAGCCGGAAGCTATGTGAAGAATATATGTGGATGGGTCGTCCACTCAGCTCGGAAGCGGGATCGGAATATTGTTGCTCTCCCCTCAAGAAGAAAAGATGCACTTATCCGTCTGGCTGGATTATAAAGCTACAAACAATGAAGCAGAGTATGAGGCCCTCATAGCCGGCTTGCAGGCAGCTCGGCATGTTGGCGCCGGTCGGGTAACGCTTCATTCAGATTCGCAGTTGGCCGCGCAGCAGCTCTCTGACACTTTTGAAATTAACAACTCTCGGCTCAAGCTCTACGCTGAAGCGTTTGAGAAACTTAAAGCCAATTTTAGAGAAGTTATTGTCCAAAAAATACCCAGAGCAGAAAATCAAGCGGCCGATGAGTTAGCCAAACTCGCGAGCTCAATAACGCCTGTCGCTATTCAGCAGCCAATTGAACAAGTATTGTTGGTGGCGCACGTCGACCGGATGGAAGGCCTCACGTTTCCAAGCGACTGGCGGACACCCATCATAGAGTTCCTCCGCTCGGGCGCCACACCATCCAATGAGAATGAAGCCCAGCTGCTGAGGAGGAGAGCCGGTCGGTTCACACTCATAGGCGATCAGCTTTACAAAAAGGCTTTCTCGCGCCCGCTGTTGAAATGCGTGAGCTCGGAGGACTCGGCTTACATCCTCCAAGAAGTACATCAAGGATCGTGCGGAGGGCATCCGGGCGGACGATCACTAGTTAAGAAGATCCTGCTAGCTGGATACTTTTGGCCAACTTTACAAGCGGACGCCGCTTGGACCGTGTCGACGTGCCTTTCGTGCCAGAAGTACCATAACTTCTACCACCGACCGGCAGAGGAAATGAAGGCATCCACAGTCTCATGTCCGTTCGATCAGTGGGGAATGGATATCGTTGGTCCATTTCCTATGGCGACCGGGCAACGGAAATTTCTGTTAGTAGCGGTGGATTATTTTTCCAAGTGGGTGGAGGCCGAGCCGCTAGCCAAGATCACCGAACAGATGGTCAAAAAGTTCATCTGGCAGAACATCATCTGTCGGTTTGGCATCCCTCGCCGACTTGTTTCCGACAACGGACGATAATTCACTGGAAAGTTGCTCGAAGATTTGTGCCAAAGCTATGGCATCGAGCAACACTTCACGTCCGTAGCATACCTCCAAAGCAATGGTCAAGCTGAAGTAGCTAATCGGGAAATTCTTCGTATTTTGCGTGCTCGGCTCGACCATTCGGGAGGAAGTTGGGTGGATGAAGTGTCAGGCGTCTTATGGGCCATCCGAACGACTCCAAAGGAAGGGACGAGCGTCACGCCATTCCACATGGTGTATGGCGGCGAAGCGGTCATTCCTGTTGAAGTCGGCGTCGAGTCTGCTCGGATCCAAAATTACGATGAGGACAACGACAAGCGGAGGAACCTGGAGCTGGATTTGGTCGAAGAAGAAACAGCCAAGGTGTCCGTTCGGCTGATGGTGTACCGGCAGCGGATGAAGCAAAACTACAACCGCCGCGTAATCCCCAGATCATTCCAGGTCGGCGATCTTGTCTGGAAGAAAGTCAAGCCGGTCGGCGACGTCGGCAAGCTTGAAGCTCCGTGGGCGGGTCCCTTCAAAATCATCGAAAAGCTCCGCTCGGGCGCTTACTATTTGGAGGATGAAGACGGATGATCCTGTCCGAACCAGGAGTCAACGGACACTGGGCACATGGCGCTCCCTGGCGCTCCCTGCTGGATCCTCGAGTGCTCCGGCGAACCTGCAGCAAAACCGAGCCGGGAGGGGTGTCCCGGCGACGGCCCTCCGACGCTCAAGTCAGGCGAGGAATAACAAAAAGGTGGCCTCAAGATGAAGACTTGCATACCTCCGGTGAAGAAATGGAGACCTTATATAGACCTCTCGAAGAAGCCTGGGAGCGCCAATCAAAGCAACCACCTGCTTTTGACCATGCCCAGGTATGGGTCTGTCAGAAGGACCATGCCCAGATATGGGTCTGTCAGAAAGACGTCCATGAGGCCATACTGCTACTGTATCAACCTTTCCATGATGTGACGGCAAGATCCTCCATCGTGCACTCTAGTGTATGGCGTAATCATCAGACATGCCGTTATTGACATCCCATATCCTGAGCCAAACGAATAGGCCGCTCGGCTAACCTTCGTACCCTCGCCCTTATCCTGGCCGAACGGACCACCCGCTCGACCCTTTGGTCCCAGCCGGGCAGACGCCCCGCTCGGCCATTCGGTTCTCCCGCCTTGGCGTCGGAAACCCCAACCCATGACTGGGTTATCTTTGGTTCCGCTCGGACCTACTCAGCTGCTCGGCGCGGCCATTAACCGCTTAGTCAGCCCTCCATCTGTCCTCAAGCTGAGACCCTTCAGGAAGTGGATCCCCCATTCTTACCGCCGGATCACTTGCCTTCCCTTCAAGTCTAGTCGAAGGAGGCAGTGAGTCCGACTGACTGGACTATGTGTCCGAGCGGGCGGTCGTCGCCTTACCATCACCTATAATATTCCTTGAGTCGTTCGGCCCTTATGCCGGATTCAGCCGATCGACTCTTCGTTTTGGATGCCTTGTTGTCCAACGTGGATGTTTGCTTGTCGAAATCTTCTCGAAAATCGCGCAAATCCTTTCCATTAAGTCGCAGCATGCGCGGAATGGGCGCATTAATTGCGCCTAGTGGTAAGGCGCCACGTGGCTCTTCTCGCGTGGCGGCGACGATCCGTACGATGGGACGCCGGTCATTTTGAAATGGACGGTTGGATGATGACCTCGTCTCTCGTGACCTGCATCCGACGGACGAGGCCAACCAGCCTCGTTCGTATAAAGCCATCGTCTCCGCACTTACGCCGCATTGCCTGTTCCATTGTGCTTCCTCCGTCGAAGGTGCCCACGACTGCGTCATTCCGGCTGTCCCAGTTCTCGCCTCTTGGTGGTTTTCGGCTTTTTGGTGATCCTCTCCGTCCATCTTCCATCAGTAAGCTCCTCCCTTCCTTTCGTTCGGCCTTTCCATTTCCCGTGGAACTCCTCTCGTCCCTTTGCTTGCGAACTCTTATCTGTCCTCCGTTTCTGAGTTTCTTCCGGCTTCCTTCCTTCTTTTTGTTGGTACTTTAGTCATGGCAAGCACTTCCGTACCCACCGTTGATGTTCATGGCCCGTGGTTTATGACCATGGAGAGTCGGTTTGATGAAGAGGGCGCTCGGCGTCTTGTTCGGACGTATGGGATCCCTGATGACCATGAAATAATTATAGCCGACCCGACTGACCGGCCACATGACCCGCCGATCGGCACCATTTGTTTCTTTTTAGACCAATTCCAGGGCGACCTTAGATTTCCTACCCATCCATTTATTTTGGAGGTTTGTAATTATTTCCGCATCCCGCTCGGCCAACTTGTGCCGAATTCTTTTAGGCTGCTGAGCGGGGTGGTCGTCCTCTTTAAGCTGCACAGTATCCCTCTTGACCCCAAAATATTCCACTTCTTCTTCTACCCCAAACAATCCGAGTTGGGCACTTTTATCTTCCAAAGTAGAATAGGCTTTAAATTTTTTGATAATATGCCGACCTCCAACAAACACTGGAAGGAGTTTTTCTTCTATATCCGACTTCCCGAGCGGCCAGCATTCCGAACCAAATGGCAAACCGCTGTGCCGACCCAGCCGGAGCTCGGCAAGTTCAGAAGCAATCCAGCCTACCTTCATGCGGCGAACTGGTTGTCCGGTCAGCGGTACAAGATCGACCAGTTGCTTCTCAAGGGGGTGTTGTATATTTTCGGATTACCTCCCGTTCGGGCAAATCTCCCCTTCCGCATGAGTAAGGACTCTTTACTCTCTTAGTCTTTTTTGTCTAATTGATTTTAATTTCTTTCACTGCAGCTGAAGTCATGTGGCGCTCCAAGGCTATCGCTCATTTGAAATTAAAGTCCGTGGAAATTGAAGCGGCCACCAAAAAAGAGCTCGCCGAGCGGGGTCTCATCCCCAGCCGCCCGGCAGATGCAGGAGAGGGGGGGGGGGCGCAGTCCGCCCCTGAAACAGAAGCTGCCCCATCCGCTTCAACGGAGGTTGAGGCGGATCCTGTTTCCTCAGCCCCCGCCGAGCTGGGCATCCCCCAGGTCGGGGATCCACCATTGGAGGTTCGGCGAAAACGTCGAAAAGACTCCAGCCTTCCGCCGACCCAAGAGGGGGAACCACAGGCGCCGATCGGCGTAACTTCGCCTGATCGCACGCCATCACAGATCGGGACCCCTGTGGCTTCGCCCACCGCACAGCCTTCCGGCTCTCCTCCCCGGACTCGTCGTCGCCTGCGACGGTTGGGCGAAACTTTCACCATAGGGGAGTCCTCGGGCCAGGCGACTACAGCTGAAGAAGTGCCGGCCGGCCACCCGACCATCAAGACTACCCTCCGATTCCCATCAGAGGAATATTTACTGTCCGCCGATCGGCCATCGAGCCCCGTTCACGAAATAATCTTGACGGGTCCGCTCGCCAAGCTTTTTGAGGACGCGCAGATTCAAGTGGCCCTCATGACGCCCAAGCAGCTCGGCGACAACAACATGCAGCAGGCCACTCAGGTAAATTCATTTTTCTTCCCGTGCCATGCTACTGTTTGGTTCCTGATTTCATTATTTCCTTTACAGCATTGGGCTGAGCAAATCGCCACTAGCCATCGGCTAGCCGAGCTGGAGGAGCTCCTGGAAAAACTCCAAGTGTCGGGGGGTCCGTCGGCTGAGCGAGAGAAACAAGCCTTCGAGGCCGAACAAAAGAAGGCCGCCGACCTGGCTACAGAAGTGGCTCGGCTAGAGGGCCAAGTCAAGAAGCACGACGCGGATGCTAAACGCGCTATTGCCCGAAAGAAGCGAGCGGTAGCTGATTTGGACAAGATGAAAGTAGATGTTCGTGCGCTAGATCAGCGATCCAAGGATCTGGAGGCCCAGCTGAACGCCGAGCGGGAGGTCCGTTCGGCTGAACACACAAAGGCTGAGGTGGACTTGAAGGCCCTCCAAGATTCCTTAACCGCCTCCCGGGCGGTGCTTAAAAAATATAAAGAGGGAGAGCCGAGTCGCCTGGCAGCAGCGCGCCAAGAATACCTCCGCTTGGAGAGGTTCGGCGTAAAATTCGGTGGCAACGTCTCTTCTACTTTCGCCGAAGCGGTCAAGGTCACCATGACGTACTTGAAGAAGGGTGGCCACCTCCCTGAGGGAATGCATATTCCCGCCTCCGACCTGGCGGCCATGATTGATGATATCCCGGACGCCTTCTTTAATTTTGAAGACCCGGAGTGAGGCGAGTTCTTTCAAGTGCTTTCTGTATTTCATCCGCTCGGCGGATGCAACATTTTTTGTACGTGCCGTTCGGCCTCCTTACGTTCCTTTGCTTGTATTTGTTTGCCCTTCATTGTCTCCTTTTAGTGTGTTGCTGCTTATTCGTAGAATCAGTTGGGCTCCCCATGTTTCCTACTAAACGACTGATCAGGTTAATCGGTAGACTCGTTTTCCTCGAAATCGTTTAACGCTTGGCTATACTGTTTGCATCCAGTGAATGCGAAGTATTGACGAGCTGATGGCCGTTTGGCCGTTCGGCCATAATCAATTTAGTACTTGCGGCGAACGCTCGTGTTTTGGAGTCCTTAGTTCCGTCCAGTAAGTTCACAATCGCGGATGTTTATAGCCGATCGGTGCGGCTCTCGATCTTTAACGACGGTGCTCGTCGGTTCGTTCGCTCGGATTATTTATAGACGCCGGCTCGTCTCTCGATATTTAACATCGGAGCTCGACGGCACGGATATTTATAGCCGGTCGGCGCGGCTCTACGGTTTAACGTCTGGGCTAGACGGCACGGATATTTATAGCCGGACGGCGCGGCTCTCGATCTTTAACGACGGAGCTCGTCGGTACGTTCGCTCGGATTATTTATAGACGCTGGCTCATCTCTCGATATTTAACGTCGGAGCTCGACGGCGCGGATATTTATAGCCGATCGGCGCGGCTCTCGATCTTTAACGACGGGGCTCGTCGGCGCGGATATTTATAGCCGATCGGCGCGGCTCTCGATCTTTAACGACGGGGCTCGTCGGCGCGGATATTTATAACCGATCGGCGCGGCTCTCGATCTTTAACGACGGGGCTCGTCGGCACGGATATTTATAGTCGATCGGCGCGGCTCTCGATCTTTAACGACGGGGCTCGTCGGCGCGGATATTTATAGCCGATCGGCGCGGCTCTCGATCTTTAACGACGGGGCTCGTCGGCGCGGATATTTATAGCCGATCGGCGCGGCTCTCGATCTTTAACGACGGGGCTCGTCGGCGCGGATATTTATAGCCGATCGGCGCGGCTCTCAATCTTTAACGACGGGGCTCGTCGGCGCGGATATTTATAGCCGATCGGCGCGGCTCTACGGTTTAACGTCTGGGCTAGACGGCACGGGTCATTTTCTTGCGCATCTAAATGCATGCCCCTCCTGGCCGATCGGCTCAGGGGCCTTCGCTATTTGGGCGCATGGCTCGGATAATCCATATGCCCCTTTCACCCAGCGTGGAGAACGTACTCCTGGCCGAATGGCTCAGGGTCTGCTTCGTCGAGCATTTTGGCTAGGATAATATACCTCCGTCCGAATGGTACGGGGCCTTCAATTTTAGAGCGCTTGGCCCGACCCATTTACCCCCGGCTGAGCGGCTCGGGGCCTTTGTTCTTTTGTTGGCGATGCCTTATTTGTTCTCTTGATTTTTCGTTTCTGCATTTCAAGTATTCAGTCGAAAAAAGTACACAAGATGATTTACATAGGCGCACCTTTCACCCCGCCCGGTAAGGCTGGAGGTGGTTCGCGCTCCACGGCCTATCTAGCTGCCGACCTTCCTCATCCTCCAAATAATACGCTCCCGAGCGGAGCTTCTCGATGATTTTGAAGGGACCTGCCCACGGAGCTTCAAACTTGCCGACTTCGCCGACCGGCTTGACTTTCTTCCAAACAAGATCGCCAACCTGGAATGACCTGGGAATGACGCGCCGGTTGTAGTTTTGCTTCATCCGCTGACGGTATGCCATCAGCCGAACGGACGCCTTTGCCCTCTCCTCTTCTACCAAATCCAGCTCCATGTTTCTCCGTTCGGCGTTGTCATCATCGTAGCTCTGGATCCGGGCGGACTCAACGCCGACTTCAACCGGAATGACGGCCTCGCCGCCATATACCAAATGGAACGGTGTGACTCCTGTCCCTTCTTTCGGCGTCGTTCGGATGGCCCACAAGATGCTCGGCACTTCATCCGGCCAACTTCCTCCCAAGTGGTCGAGCCGAGCGCGCAGGATACGGAGAATTTCCTGATTGGCTACTTCGGCTTGACCATTACTTTGGGGGTAAGCCACGGACATGAAGTGTTGTTCAATGCCGTAGCTTTTGCACCAATCTTCTAGCACCTTCCCGGTAAATTGCCGCCCATTGTCGGAAACCAATCGACGAGGGATACCGAACCTACAGATGATGTGTTGCCAGATGAATTTTTTGACCATCTGTTCGGTGATCTTTGCTAGCGGCTCGGCTTCCACCCACTTGGAAAAATAATCGACCGCTACCAGCAAAAATTTCCTCTGCCCGGTCGCCACCGGAAATGGACCCACAATATCCATTCCCCATTGATCGAACGGACATGAGACGGTTGATGCCTTCATCTCCTCTGCCGGTCGGTGGGAGAAGTTGTGATATTTCTGGCACGAAAGACATGTAGATACTGTCCAAGCGGCGTCTATTTGTAAGGTCGGCCAAAAGTATTCGGCTAACAGGATCTTCTTAGCTAGTGATCGTCCTCCCGGATGACCCCCGCATGATCCTTGATGTACTTCCTGGAGGATGTAAGCTGAGTCCTCCGAGCTTACACATTTCAGCAACGGGCGCGAGAAAGCTTTCTTGTAAAGCTGATCTCCGATGAGTGTAAACCGACCGGCTCTTCTTCTGAGGAGCCGGGCTGCATATTCATTGGAGGGTGTGGTGCCCGAACGGAGAAATTCTATAATAGGTGTCCTCCAGTCGCTTGGAAACGTGAGGCCTTGCATCCGATCGACGTGCGCCACCAGCAGTACTTTTTCAATTGGTTGCTGAATGTCAACTGGTGTTATTGAACTCGCGAGTTTGGCTAACTCGTCTGCTGCCTGGTTCTCCGTTCGGGGGATCTTCTGTATAAGAACCTCTCGGAAAGTAGCTTTGAGTTTTTCAAAGGCCTCAACGTAGAGTTTAAGCCGAACACTGTTGATTTCAAAGGTGCCAGAAAGTTGTTGAGCGGCCAACTGTGAATCCGAATAGAGAGTTACCCGACCGGCACCCACATGCCGGGCAGCCTGCAATCCGGCTATGAGGGCCTCATACTCTGCTTCGTTGTTGGTAGCCTTGTAATCCAGCCGGACGGATAGGTGTATCTTCTCTTCTTGAGGTGAGAGCAGCAATATTCCAATCCCACTTCCGAGCCGAGTGGAGGACCCATCCACATATATTCTCCACATAGCTTCCAGCTCTGGCCTTTGCACTTCGGTCACAAAATCAGCCAAGGATTGTGCTTTGATCGCCGAGCGGGGCTGGTATTGGATGTCAAATTCAATTAATTCTGTCGTCCACTTGATGAGCCATCCGGACGCCTCTGGATTTAAAAGTACCCTTCCCAGTGGGCTGTTCGTCCGGACAATGATCGTATGCGCCAAGAAATATGGTCGAAGGCGCCGAGCGGCTAGAACCAAAGCAAAGGCCAACTTCTCGAGCCCGGTGTAACGAGATTCAGCATCTTTTAAAATGTGGCTTAGAAAATACACCGGCTGCTCTTCGCCGCTTGCCCTCACAAGTGCTGAGCCTACAGCATGCTCAGTTGACGACAAATAAATATAAAGTGACTCACCCCCGATCGGCTTGGCTAGCACTGGCAGAGAATTAAGATATGTCTTCAATTCTCCGAACGCTCGGTCACATTCTTCATCCCACTGGAACTTAGTAGCCTTGCGCAGGATCTTGAAGAATGGAAGGCCGGCGGTTTTGGAGATGAATCTGGACAAAGCAGTTATCCGACCGGTCAACCTCTGCACTTCTCTTGTATTTCTTGGGGCGATGTCTTGCAGAGCTTTCACCTTGCTGGGATTTGCTTCGATTCCCGCCGGTCACTATGTACCCCAAGAACGCCCTCCTTTTGCTCCGAACAGGCATTTTTGCATATTTACGTAGCGTTCGGAAGGTTTCTTCCATGTCCTTGAAAAGATCGGCCGCTCGGACGGTTTGATAAGAATGTCGCCCACATAGACTTCCAGATTCGCCCGATCCGCTCCTTGAACACTTTGTTCATCAAGCGTTGATAGGTGGCCCCAGATTCTTCAATCCGAACGGCATCACATTATAGCAATATGTGTCGTCGGCTGTAACGAAGCTTGATCTTCCCGGCGGGCGGCACTTGATGATATCCTTGATAGGCGCCAAGCATGCAATTAATTCGCACCGAGAGTCCACCGCTGATCTATCCGGGGCAGGATAGAAGTCCTTGGGGCATGCTTTGTTTAAGTCCCAAAGTCGATGCAGACTCTCCACTTGCCGCCGGCTTGGAGACCAATACTACATTGGCCACTAGCTCGGGAACTGCACCACGTATGTGACGCGATTTGTTTTTCTACTTCCGCGGATGATGGCATGCCACCGCACGAAACCGCTGGAGATGCACCGCAGCCTAGCAATTCTCTCTAACTATCTGTGCATCGGCTATTCAAACTTATGTTCAAAGCAAGACATCATGATTTCGTTGGAGGCATTGGATCAGTTCCTCCTTCTGCTCCTCCTCCAGATCAGAGGCGATAAAAGTCGTGGCCTCCGATCGGGTCGGATGGATCTGAACCTCCTCCTTTTCATCATAAATTAAAGCAGGAGGTTTCTCGGTTATGGCATGTACCTCGATTCGGGGCGCCTTCCGAGCGGAACAGGCTTCTGCTCGGATCATCTCTATATAGCACCGCCGAGCTGCTAGCTGATCTCCACGTACTTCTCCAACTTTGTCCTCCACGGGGAACTTGACCTTCTGATGGAAGGTTGAGACGACTGCTCGGAATTCACTGAGCGCCGGTCGTCCCAAAATGACGTTATAGGACGAAGGAGAGTCGACAACCACGAAATTTATTGTCCTGGTCCTCCTGAGCGGCTCCTCTCCCAGCGAGGTAGCCAGCCGGATCTGTCCGACCGGCTGAACTTCGTTGCCCGTAAACCCGTAGAGGGGGGTAGTCATGGGCTGCAGCTCGGCTCGATCAATTTACAGCTGATCGAACGCCTTCCTGAATATGATGTTGACCGAGCTCCCTGTGTCAACAAACACGTGGTGAATAGTGTAATTTGCTATTACCGCTTTAATGAGCAGAGCGTCGTCGTGGGGCACTTCAACTCCTTGTAAGTCCCAGGGCCCGAAAGTGATTTCCGGTCCACTTGCCCGCTCTTGGCTACAACCGACCGCGTGGATCTGGAGCTGCCGAACGCCCGCCTTTCTGGCTCGGTTGGAGTCTCCTCCGGTCGGCCCACCAGCAATAACGTTGATCTCGCCTCGGGAAGTATTACTTCTATTTTCCTCTTCCCGCGCGGACGGCCGGGATCGTTCTCTTGACGCTCGGCGATTCTCCTGCCTTGGAGATCGATGCCGATCGGGTGTTTGTTGATGTCGCCTCTCGGTACGAGTCCGGTCGGCTTCATGGGTCCTTTGTCTCCTGTCGCTGGGAGGAGACCATCGTTCGGCATTCCTAGGAACGGGATTGGCCACGAAGGGAAGACTTCGACAATCCTTCGTGTTGTGCGTATCCGTCCGGTGGAAGGAGCAGAACATAGGGGTCCATCTCTTCTTTGGCTTGGGCCGAGCGGCAGCCACTTCTTGTACGTGCGATCTGGCATGGGGGGATCGGATTGCTTCGGACCTCGGTCCTCTAGGTGGCTGCTGAGCGGCGTGCTGTTTCCGCTCGGCATGAATAGGTGCCCGCTCGGTGGGAGTTTCCTTTTTCCGGGCGGCTTGCGCTTCTTCCACGTTTATGTATTCGTTGGCCCGATGTAGCATATGATCATAATCTCGGGGCGGCTTTCGGATGAGCGACCGGAAGAAGTCCCCATCCACAAGGCCCTGCGTGAAGGCATTCATCATCGTCTCCGATGTGGCCGTTGGGATATCCATCGCCACTTGGTTGAATCGCTGGATGTAAGCTCGAAGCGATTCTCCTGGCTCTTGCTTGAGGGCAAACAAGTTGACACTTGTCTTCCGATGACAGCGGCTGCTGGCAGTGGTGGAGGAAAGCCGTTCGAAGTCCTTGAAGCTAGTGATGGATCCGTCGGCATTCCTCCAAACCACCGCTGAGCCGATCCCGAGAGAGTTGTAAGGAAGACGCGGCACTTACTCCATATGATGATATGGAGTGTAGTTATCAAACTTACCGATGATCATCCGGGTCCGTTGTTCCGTTGTACTCGCCGATCGTCGGAGGCACGTAGTGCTTGGGTAGAGGGTCTCGTAGAATAGCCTCCCAGAATTGGCGATTGATCCGCCCGGGAGATGAGTCCGCCTTTCCTTTCATCCCGCCTTGGCATTTCGTCTGAAGAAGATCCTCTATCTCTTCGAGCTGCAGGGGTGCGAAATAAGGCCGATGGAATGCGACGGTGGCTCGAGTCCGCTCGGCCACCGACGCAGATGTTGCTTGTTGCTCCGCCAGCTCGGCGGCTGCTTTTTGTTTTGCTCCACAAGTTTGGCCTTATCTCGACCAGAGCTTGAGTTCTTCCGTCGAAGCGCCACCGTGTGTTGTCGTCCACCTCATCCATTGTTTCTCCGGATGCAGGTGCGTTCCCAGACGGCGCCAATTTGATCCCGTCCGAACCAGAGTCAACGGACACCGGGCACGTGGCGCTCTCCGGATCGATGACGTGCTCCTGAAACGAAACCGAGCCGGGAGGGGTGTCCCGGCAACGGCCCTCCGACGCTCAAGCCAGGCGAGGAATAACAAAAAGGTGGCCTCAAGATGAAGACTTGCATACCTCCGGTGAAGAAATGGAGACCTTATATATACCTCTCAAAGAAGCCTGGGCGCGCCAATCAAAGCAACCACCTGCTTTTGACCATGCCCAGGTATGAGTCTGTCAGAAGGACCATGCCCAGATATGGGTCTGTCAGAAAGACGTCCATGAGGCCATACTGCTACTGTATCAACCTTTCCATGATGTGACGGCAAGATCCTCCATCGTGCACTCTAGTGTATGGCGTAATCATCAGACATGCCGTTATTGACATCCCATATCCTGAGCCAAACGAATAGGCCGCTCGGCTAACCTTCGTACCCTCGCCCTTATCCTGGCCGAACGGACCACCCGCTCGACCCTTTGGTCCCAGCCGGGCAGACGCCCCGCTCGGCCATTCGGTTCTCCCGCCTTGGCGTCGGAAACCCCAGCCCATGACTGGGTTATCTTTGGTTCCGCTCGGACCTACTCAGCTGCTCGGCGCGGTCATTAACCGCTTAGTCAGCCCTCCATCTGTCGTCAAGCTGAGACCCTTCAGGAAGTGGATCCCCCATTCTTACCGCCGGATCAACGGACGACAGCTGGACCGACCTTGGAGCGCAAATCATCTCCAACCTTATCGAGTTGGGTGAAAGGTGCACTGATGTAATTCATTTTTGTGTATATTCTAGTCGCCCATGTCCTTGTAATGCAGAAAGCAAAATTAATTCAAAGGATGGCCAATGGGTTTTCCGAGCGGCTGTACTAAAGTTAGCCTTGGGAAGACCGTCGAGCTCCGATGTTATAAACGTCCGAGCGGAAGACCGTCGAGCTTCGACGTTAAATATCGAGAGACGAGCCGGCGTCTATAAACGTCCGAGCGGAAGATCGTCAAGCTCCGACGTTAAATATCGAGAGACGAGCCGGCGTCTATAAACGTCCGAGCGAAAGATCGTCGAGCTCCGACGTTAAATATCGAGAGACGAGCCGGTGTCTATAAACGTCCGAGCGGAAGACCGTCGAGCTCCGACGTTAAATATCGAGAGACGAGCCGGCGTCTATAAACGTCCGAGCGAAAGACCGTCGAGCTCCGACGTTAAATATCGAGAGACGAGCCGGCGTCTATAAATGTCTGAGCGGAAGACCGTCGAGCTCCGACGTTAAATATCGAGAGACGAGCCGGCGTTTTTAAACGTCCGAACGGAAGACCATCGAGCTCCGACGTTAAATATCGAGAGACGAGCCGACATTTTTAAACGTCCGAGCGGAAGACCATCGAGCTCCGACGTTAAATATCGAGAGACGAGCCGGCGTCTATAAACGTTCGAGCGGAAGATCGTCGAGCTCCGACGTTAAATATCGAGAGACGAGCCGGCGTCTTTAAACGTCTGAGTGGAAGATCGTCGAGAGACGACTCGGCATTTATAAACCCATCGATCGGACAGTAGTCAAGTTCCGAAGGTAAAATTCGACGGGCGACCGAAGCCTATAGGGCCGCCGGATGGAAGGTTTTCTGCATAGACCTCGGTCGGATCCGACGTAATAGCGTAAGGACGAGCGGCTCCTTTATAAAATGTACTTGGGGCACAAAAAGCTCAAGACCAAGGCGAAAAACAAAAATCGGACGCATGAAGAATGGGCAAATAACAAGACACAGTTCATTCACGTCGACCGGCGGATAGACAAAACTTCTAAAGTTTGCCCCGACCGGCACGAATACAGAAAAATTACAAAATAGCCTCACAGACAGATTCTTAGTCATCAAAATTAAAAAGACGGTCAGGGATGGAGCCCATCATGGTCGCTAGGTCTTCGGCAGGGACGGACAGATCGGCAGGAGCATGGCCTTTGTTCTTCATGTAGTCCATCGCCACTTTGATTGCCTCCTCAAAAGTCAAGGAGAGCTTGTTGGTAAATTTCTCACCAAACTCGTCCGAGCGGACGAAGGCTTTACGTACCTCCGCCGATCGACCGGGCTCTCCATCGTGGTAATCCTTGAGAGCGGTCTGGGAAGCATCCAGGGCAGCCTGAAGATCTTGCAAGGCTCCTTCTGCTTTGGTCCGATCGGCGGAGCGACCCTCCCGCTCGGCAGTTAGTGAGGCGTCTAGCTCCTTCACCCGTTGTTCCAGCCCCCGGTTCTCCACCTTCATCAAGTCCATATCATCAATGGCCTTGAGCTTCCGAGCGGTTGCGGTCTTTACTTCTTTATCCCGCTGCTTTACTAAGGCTTCGAGGCGGGCAACCTCGCTTGTCAAGCCGGAAGTCTTACTCCGCTCAGCTTCCAGCAACCTTTTGGCCTTCTCCAGAGCGGCCGTCGATTGTCTACTGTCCCCCGCAGCCTTGAGCTTCTTCAGTTCGTCCTCCAGTTCGGCCAGGCGATTGCTGATGGCAATCTGCTCCACCCAGTTCTGCGAACGAATATGAGCAGGTTAGAAGCTCGATCCGAAATAACTAACAAAGCAAGACAACATACCCCGGTCGCCTGTTGTAGATTGCTGTCGCCGAGCTGACCAGGAGTCATCATGGCGATCCGAAGAGGAGCATCCTCCCAAGCTTTGGCGAGGGGACCCGTGAGTGTGATTTGCTACTCGGGGACGATAGGCCGATCAGCGGCTGCCATGTATTCTTCAGACGGGAGGCGCAAGATGGTCTTTATCAATGTCGGACCGCTCGGATCACCTTTAGAAGCAGTAGCCTTGCCGGACGGCTCACCGGCGAAGGAGGAAGGACGGTCGCCCAATCGCTTAATACGTCGCAGCGTTCTTGGAGGACTGGAGGGCGGCACCTCAGAGGTTGCCCTTGGAGAGCCGAGCGGCGTCGGGGTACTCATAATAGAAACCGTCCCGGACAACACTGGAGCTTCGTCGCCCCGCTCGGATTGCGGTTCATCGGATGGAATCGGTTGAGAGGTTGCCTCCGGCTGTTTGCGCTTCCGAGTTGCCAGAGGAACATCGTAGGCCGAACGGCCCTCTACCTCGACTTGAGCGGAGGGTTCTATGTCGCCCGCAGCCTCGTCGTGAGAGGCAGGAGCGGCTAAGGCTTCGAGGACATCCTGAGTCCCCTCACCTTCTCCGCCGGCCGGATCCGCTGGAGCAAGGCCCCGCTCGGCGATCTCCTTGTTCTTGGCTGCCTCGATCTCGGCGGCTCGCAGTTTCAGCCGCTCGGTAGCCTTAGCGCGCCACATAACTTCAGCTGCAGAAGCAGAAAATAAATCAGTTAGAACAAAATAAATGGAAAGATAAGGGAACTTACTCATGCTGCAGGGCAGATCGGCTGGGGTAGAAGACAAGCCGAATATGTACATTACTCCCGGAAGGAGCAGCTTGTCAATGTGATATCGTTGGCCGACCAGCCGATCGGCTGCATGAAGATAGGCTGCATCGCCTCTAAATTTGCCGAGCTCCGGTTGCGCTGGCATCGCCGTCTGCCACTTGATACGGAAGGTCGGTGGCTTGGGAAAACGTACCTAGAAAAAATGCTCCTTCCAATGTTTGTTGGAGCTCGGCATGTTATCAAAGAGGACGAAACCTATCCTAGACTGGAAAATGAAAGTACCCCACTCGGCTTGCTTGGGGTAATAAAAGTAATGAAAAATCTTAGGGTCGAGGGGGATGTCGTTCAGTTTAAAGAGAATTATCTCCCCGCTCAATAGCCTAATGGAGTTAGGAACTATCTGGCCGAGCGGGATGCGGAAGTAATTGCAGACTTGCAAGATAAACTTATGGGGTGGGAAGCGTAGCCCGGCCAAAAATTGGTCTCGGAAGAAAAGAACAGTGTCGGGCGGCGGTTCATGAGGCTGATCGGACGGTGTGGCTAATACTATGTGATGGTCAGGAGGAATATCGTAGGTCCGAGAAAGACGCAACGCGTCCTCCTCGTCGAAATGGCTCTCCATGGTCGTATACCATAGACCAGGAGCGCCGCCGGTCGACTGTGAGGTACTAGTCATGGTCTAGGACCGGGAATGAACGCGGAATGGAAGGAGAAGAAGAAATAAAGCCAGGAAAGAAGGCAGGATGACAAAGGTGACTAGCAGGAAGAAAAGGAGCAAGGAATCGAGGAGAAGAAAGGCTTACTAGTAAAAAGATAGTCGCAGGGGGCTTTGAGGTCGTCGGACGTGCAAGGTCGCCGGAGAAGAAGAGAGCAATGAGGTGTCTGGATCGATGAAGCCAAAGTGCGGCGATGAGCAGAGGTCGGGGGCTTTATATCGCCGCCTGAGAGCTACCCCCACCGTCTGATCCAGGTTGTGAAGAACGAGGCCATCATCTAGCCGTTCGTTTCAAACGGCGGATGTCCCATCGGAGGTGATGCCACCGCCATACCCTGACAACAGAAAGGTTGCCACGTGTCAGCAAGATACGGGTTACATTTAATAAGCTCCCTATACCGCACGCAACGCACATGGTTGGCAGTATAGAAGAAGATTCGTCATAAATTCCAAGGCAATACAAGGCATGGGCAAGGTACCGCCGAACGGATTAGCGTCCATAAGCCTGGCCGAGAGGATTAATATGGCGATCGTTACTCGGTCAGATCGGCAGTCCAGTCAGTCGGACTTCGCCTCCTTCGACTAGACTTGAAGGGGAGGCAAGTGATCCGGCGGATAGAACAGGTGGCCCTCGTTTGGAGGGGTCGACGCCATGTGGAAGTCAAAAGGCCAGGTGGACAGGTCGGCTGACCGGAGAAGGAGGGGCTGACCTCTCGGCCGGTCAGATAGGAGTCGGGATCCGGCGCTCAATGGAACAGTAAAGAATGGCCAAGCGGAAGTCAGACTTGGTCGAAGATATAAGGTAGCATAGTGCTAACAATCCTTACGTAGCACCCGCCCGGAAGTCTCCCCAGCATATCAATGCAAACGACAGGCGGGACGTGATGGGCGTGCCGCCCGGCCGGCGCAGGGGATGAGGGCCGTCCGGACGACGCTCTTCGTCCAGCCGGTCTGACGGACGTCCCGGCCGGTGGTGGGTAAAGAAGGACAGGAACATCTTCTGACAGCCGTCAAGTCCTATGGCTAGGCCATACTCCAAGTCTGACAACAAGGTGTTCTATTGTCCCATCGAAGACGTGATTGGACTATAGCAGTATGGCGTCAGGTAAGCTTTCTGACAGACACATACCGAGGTATGGGCTGCGGATACGTACACGCCTCGGTGGACGTGTAGGAGCTCTTTCACCGCTCTATATAAAGAGCCGGATACTTCGCCGGAGGTACGCGTTCAACACCTCTGGAGCCACTTTCTTCACTGTTTGCTTGCCTGACTTGAGCGTCGGAGGGTCGCCGTCGGGAACCCCTTCCCGGCCCGACTTCTGTGTAGGTTCGCCGGAGGTTCGTGCAACCAGTCGAAGATCCACGTCAGCAGCCGGGAGCGCCACGTGCCCAGCGTCCGTTGATTCAGCATTCGGACAGGATCATTCTGCATTCAGACCATACTCAAAATCCTACGACAGAAGGATCCGCTGTCCCATCAGAGACGTGCTCAAACTGTAGCAGTATGGGGTCAGGTAAGCTCCTCTGACAAGCTCACACTACGGTATGGGAAAGGACACGTGTACACCTCGGTATGTGTGCACTCGCTTCTCCACAGCCCTATATAAAGGCCCTCACCCTTCACCGGAGGTACGCGTTCTACAATTTTCGGAGTCACTTCGTTGTTCGCTTACCTGACTTGAGCGTCGGAGGGTCGTCGCCCGAGAACCCCTTCCCGGCCCGACTTCTGTGCAGGTTCGCCGGAGGTTTGTACGACCAATCAAAGATCTATGTCAGCGACTCGAAAAGCACCACGTGCCCAACGTTCATTCATTCAGCATTCAGACGGGACCAATTGGGAATACCCAATTTGCTTCCTATGCTCCAATCAACAATTTCCATTCAATTCGATCGGCCAATTCACAAGTTAGAAGCTCCGATCGGCAGTTGGAAGCTCCTATCTGCAAATATCAAGCAGCAGCCCCTTGGGAAAATTTGCCAATTTATACCAGCAATTCACAATTAGCAAATTCAATAACCGCAATTTCATTTGGCGATAATCAGCAATCTCCAAGAGAAAATCTAACTTATTCAACCCAAGCAGCTCATCCATCTTACTTGGCAGTTTAAGATTATCTGTTCAAGTCCTCAGGACGTAGCACAGATGGAGAGTGCATGGTTCTGTGGCCGAAAGGTCCAGGGGTTGATTCTCATGATGTCATTGCCTAGGGTTAACGTCTTCGTCATGCACTTTCCACCTGTGTACCTGTATTTACCTCCCTCCATATTCATAGGATCGGCTCTAGGAGGATCGTTGATATGACGGTTCCACATTTTTTTTCAGGTTATCTGTTCAAGTCATCTCGACATATAAGTCTAAAATTTAAATATTAAAATTTAAATTTAGATTATACCCCTATCCTTATCAAGTAGGAGGGCAAATTTCAAATTAAAAGTCAATTAGATTCTCATTATAGTCAAAAATAAACAACGTCAAATTATCCATTCAAATAAAAATGACAACAATCAATTGACTCGCAATCCAATAAAAAATTAGTTCAACTTTAAACCTACAAAATTTTAAAAATTGTTTGTCAGCATCTGATCATCATCTAAAGTAAAGTCGGATCGACAGCAAAGAAAATCAAAAGGTCAATCAATCTTCCAGGTTGCAAGGTCGATCGATAGCTCAACTTCAATGGACCACTTAATATTTCAATCAATAGTGTTTAAAAGCTTTATCTACTTTAATCAGCAATTCTTGGTTAACGACTTCTAACTTAACAAATTTCATACTCTCGTGCCGTTCAATCTAGTTATAAGCGAGCTTATTCTTGTGCCCATACTCCAAACCCTTGTGTCGTTCGGCTGAGTTATAAACGAGTTTACTCTCGCGCCCATACTCCAGACTCTCATGTCGTTCAGCCAAATTATAAGTAAGTTTGCTCTCATGCCCATACTCCAGAATCTCGTGCCATTTGATCGAATTATAAGCGAGCTTGCTCTCACGCTCATACACCAGACTCTCATGTCGTTCGGATGAGTTATAAGCGAGCTTGCTCTCACACTCATACTCTAAATCTCATGTCATTCTGCCGAATTATAAGCAAGCTTACTCTCGCTCTCATACTCCAGACTCTCACACTATTCAGTGGAATTATAAGCAAGCTTACTTTCTCACCCATACTATATATTCTTATGTCGTTCGACCGAGTTATAAATATGATTGCTTATGCACTCGCTCCCCAAACTCTTGTACTCTAACGTCAAGTCATAGATGGAGATATTCATATACCATTCAGCCGCTCGCTCAGCACTACTCAACTATTCGATTAGCTCCAAACAGATGCGAATGATAAATTTCAAGGAGCAGCTAAAGGGGACATATTTTCCCATCATATTCAGAGTGGAAAAATCCACTTGGTTTCCATAGGGAGCAAGTGGTCAGAGCCGATTGACGGCTTTGCTAGTCCGACCAGCAAGAGCAATAAAAAAAAAATCCAATGGACAGTTTCAAGCAGAAATTAAGCAGCATCGGTAGTCAACTTTTGTCAACAATTCCATTCGACCAATTTCAAAGAGTGTCACATCCGTTCGGCTGCAAAGGGATTATTAAATAAGCATACCCAATTTCAATCAGAATTAATAGGCAATTCCAATAACCCAGTTTCCGATCGATAAAATTCCACTTTACAAAATAACAATGGCAGTCTGCTCAAAGCCGATCGACAAATAATAATTGAAATCCAAAAAGTCTAAATTGGCAACTCCTGGCCAATCAATCGGCACTAAGTGGCCACTCTAATTAAAATGCTTTGAACAGTCATCCAATGGGTAAATTCAGATCGGTAAAATACAATTGCATCCAATCGGCATACCCAAACTGACAATTTAAAATTCAGCTTGGTAATTCAAAATTTTAGCCGATCAATTAATCATCAAATCACCAAGCTTCCGAGCAGATCCACTCACCAAATTAACAAAAAATCGAGCAGTAAAAATCAATCAATTTCAATCTATAAAAGTCAGTCGAGTTCCGGCCAAGCTTAGTCCAGTCAGTCAAAAGCGATCTAGCTGAAGAATAGGCTATCTAGTTAGTTAAAATTGTGCCTTCTTCAAATAAATTTGAAGGGAAAACTTATGATACGATAAGTATGAAAAACTATCACAGATGCAACCAAGATCAATTGGATGCTGAGCTAGGTGAGAGTGAAGGTTAATAACCATCTTTTCCAACTGACACGACTAGCCGATCTACCAAGGTCGAACCATCACTTTTCCTAGCCGGTCTGCCACTCTTCCTGACTAATTTGCCACTCTGGTAGATCCACCACTCTAGTCGACCCACTACTTTTCCTGGTTGATCCATCACTCTTCATGGCCGATTCGTCACTTTTCCTAACCGATCCGCCACTCTAGCTGATCCACCACTCTTCCTAGTCCGCCACCCTGGCCAATCCACCACTCTGGCTGATCCACCACTTTTCCTGGCCGATCTGCCACTTTTCTTGGCCGATCCGCCACTCTAACTGACTTGCCACTCTTCTTAGCCGATCTGCCACTCCAATCGATCTACCACTCTTCCTAGCCGATCCGTCACTCCAGTTGATCCATCACTCTTCCTGGTCGATCTGCCACCCGGGTCGATCCATCACTCTTCCTAGCTGATCTGAGTCCTCAAAGAGGTTGAGCTAAGACCTCAAGGTGGTTTATATCCTTTATTAGAGTCGATTCCCTCCAAAAGCAAGGTCAGATCAAACGATGGAGGGGACTTAGTCAGCTTATCATCACAACACATTAATGGTTCACCAGCTCAACATTCCTTTTTCGCATTTTACACCACAAATGACAAAGAATATTCCATATGTAAGTTGTACACTAGAAGCTTTCACCTTGTCAAATGTACAGATTGTGGGTCCATTTTGGGAAAGGTGTCAGAACATCTTTATGGTCTGTTCTTTTTTGGAAATGCTTTGAGATTCGTACATAAACAAACAATGACACTATAAAAGTGAGTCTCCATCTATAGGCGTAGGTATGTGATGCTACACATTTTTACACTCTTAGCTATTGTTCTTCTCACTATTCCTCTACTCGACTCGATCACTAACTGAGTGTCAGAAGGTCTATGCCAAGGATTCCCAGCCCTCGCTCAGTCACTAATGCTCCTTGTGACACACAGGACTGCTTGGAGACGCTTTTGCTGAATCAAAGTCTATAAGAAATCAACATCAGAGCCACCTTCTCAACCATCCATCTTCTACGCTTTCAGACGAGATCAGGTAGTATGAGCTCGTGAATAAGTGTAGATGATGATACTCAAGGCTGTTGGTCGAGGGCTCTTTTATAGGCATATCCGGGAGCCTGGACCACCCCTGTGTTAAGTATTGACCCTAAGAGTCAATCATGCAATGAATTAGATTCATGGAGTCAATTTAGATTGATGAGGTTCAATGAGTTAGACTCATTGGGTGAACTTGAATTCACCATGGAAGATGAAAGGTCAATTTTGAATATGACCATCAAATGTTGATTTGAATTTTAGAAGGAAAACTCTTCATGAAAGATGACTAAGAGTCAATTTATAAAGGAGATCAAGAGACTCTTCATGAATTGAATTCATGAAGGAAAATCAAAAGACACAAGGACTTTTGATATTCCATAAGAGTACAAAAGGTGTGTTGATGATTTTCGGCCACAACTTGAAGGGTTCATATTGTCTTCTTCTCTTCCTCCCTATCTTGGCCGAACCTCCTAAAAAGGGTTGCTAGCACAACCTTAGGTGGTTTCCTTCTCCACTTTGTAAGTTTGTGAGACAAACGAAGACTTGTTCGTGTGGATACTGTAGACTCGTGGCCACTTGATCGTGTTGAGATCTGCATCTAAAGAAACGTCGTTGTCGGGATTGCGAAGGGCACGCGGCAAAGGTATAACTCTCAATAAATTCTTAGTATATGATTTTCCTTTGCATGGATCGTCCGGAGAGGATCTAGTTTGTTTTCCGCTACGCTTTTCACATGTTTATCATGCTAGATCCTTTACACCCTGGGCGCTAAATCGAGGCCTATTCGATCATGCTTCGTCACTGACTTATCTATGTTTGGGCGCCTGAACCCGGTCTGAGTGCTCGGACTGCTGACGTGTTCTTCCCTCGCCAAAGTTCTCTTTGAAAAGTTAATGCCTGGACCAGTCTAGGCGTCTGGACCCTAACGTGTGCTGGCCAATCATCATGTGTCAGCTCATCTGCACGAGTACCTGGGTTTAAGCCAATCTAAGCACCTGGATCCAGTCAAGGTACCTGGACCTTCGGACGCTTAGATTCAGTCTGGGCACTAGGACCTCCGAGTGCCTGGACCCTTCCCGAGCACCTAGAGACCCCTTTTACCAACCAACTGATTTCTTGAATGATAAAGTTAGCACAGCAAAATATAATCTGCAAAACAAAGTTAGCACTATAAAATTAAATGATTATTAATTAGATCATGTCTTCCCAAGACCAAGATCTAGTCACGGTCTCAGTTTAGGTTTCTAAAATGGACCTACAATCCTCTAGAGTCTTTCCTTACTGGGACTCACCCTCATTGGATCTCTTTCCTCCAGTGTTTTTCCTTACCATTTGCAGTCACTTGACTTGCCACTTGACCCACCAGGTTTTCCCACCAGTTGTCAGGTCCACAAACCCAACTGAACTTCAGTCAGCTGTCAAGTCCCGTAGCCAGATATCCGATCACTACTTGAACTATCTGGATTTCGTGTCAATTATCAAGTCCTCATACGAACTAGGATTCAGGCTGGTGTCAGGTCCTCTAGACCTGTCAATTCCTACACACTCGGTAAAGAAGTTAGCCACACATAACACCTAACTTTAATCTATTTATTATTTATCAAAATCTGAGTTTGACCATTGATGCTAACTGCAACAATAGTTTCAACTATATGAAGATGTGTTCTCTTAGCCAAGTCATTTTGCTCGAGGGTGTGAGGGCAAAAGACCTAATGAACCATTTCACATGAGACAAGATGACAATGGAGAGCTTGATATTCACCTCTCCAATCAAAATGAAGAGAGGCTATGTTGCGATTAAAATAATATTTATTTTTTAAAAAAAAATAATAGAGTATGTCTAATAAATCAGATTTTCTTCTCATAGGATAAAATAAATATATATGCTAAAATAGTCAATGAAGGTAGCATAATATAAGAGGCCTTAATTAGATAAGATAGATATAAAGCCTCAAACATCATAATGAATACTTTTAAGTGAAAATTAGAAATATGATTGGAATGAGAGAAAGACAACTTATAACTTTTAGCTTTCATGCAAGCCCTACATAAACAAGATGGGGAGGAGGTAAAGGAAGTAAGTAAATCATATTAATTGATGATAGACTAAATAATGCAAAGAGAAGATGACCAAGTAAAACATGCCAAATTGATTTATTTATGCATTCACCAATGAAAGTTTTGATTGAAAATTTAAAGATAGTAGAGATCATTTTCTATTCCATAGTAAAATAAGATAGTACATGTTCTTTTATCTTTGATAAAACAATGATTTTGAATAAATTTAAAAAAGACATTGTTATCAAAACAAAATTGACATATAAAGAGTAAATTTTTAATAATAGATAGAACATGACAGATGTTATGCCAGTAAAAAGTTCGATTAGATAATTAAATGTGTGTGTTTGCAAGATTAACAATTTACAAATTTGAGTCATCTCCTACTTGCACCGTCTCCAAACTGATCCGGCGGTAAGAACAGGGGACTCCCGTTCTGGGGGGTCAACACCACGTGGAAGTCAAAGGGCTAGGTGGCCGACCGAATAAGGGTGGGTCGACCGCCCGGACGGCCCACCGGTGGCTAAATGATGGCAAAAGGTGCCCCAGCTGGAGTCGGGGTTCCGACGCTCGCTGAACAGGATCATAGGGCCGAGCGGATGGCACGCTCGGGCAAAGACATAAGGTAGCATACTGCGAATAGTCCCCACATAGCACATTATCGAGGATCTCCCAAGCATACTAGTGCATATGGAGGGCCGGACGTGATGTGAGTGTCGGCCGGCCAGACGCCCCGGCATGGAGTAGGGAGAGAAGGACAAGGAACATCTTCTGACAGCTGTCATGCTCTAGGACTAGGCCGTACTCCAAATCTTATGACAGGGGTTCCGCTGTCCCATCGAAGACATGCTCGGACTGTAGCAGTATGGGATCAGGTAAGCTCACTTACAGGCCTTTACTGGGGTATGGGCTGAGGACACGTGTACACCTCGGTATGTGTGCACCCGCTTCTCCATAGCCCTATATAAAGGCTGTTATCCTTCGCCGGAGGTACGCATTCTACGATTCTGGGAGCCACTTTCTTGTTGAGCTTTGCCTGACTTGAGCGTCGGAGGGTCGTCGCCGGGAACCCCTTCCCGGCCCGACTTCTGTGCAGGTTCACCGGAGGTCCGGGCGGATAGTCAGCAGATCTACGTCAGCAGTTTGGAGAGTGCCACGTGCCCAGCGTCTGTTGGTTCAGCTTTCGGACAGGATCAATTTGGCGATGTCTGTGGGAACGCTCCTGCATCCGAACGGAAGCAATGGACGAGGCTGGACGACAGCACACGGTGACGCTTTCCACGGAGGAACTTGACTCTCTGATCGAGTTGAGGGCCGCTAAGCTTGTGGAACAAAAACAGAAGTCACCAGCCGAGCGGCCTGAGCAGCAAGCCACATCAGCATCAGGTGGCCGAGCGGAAGCACCACAGGCCACGGTTCCATTCCATCGAGCTCTCTTCCGCACTCCTCCTGAAGCCGCAGCAGCTAATCGCGATAGAGGCTCTTCGTCTGATGAAGTACCAATGCGGGATAATAGAAAAGGCAAAGCCCCCCGAGCGGACGCCTCGCCCGAGCAGGTCAATCGTCAGTTCTCAGAGGCCATCTTGAAGGACCCTCTGCCAAAGCACTATGTGCCCCCGGCGATCGGTGAATACAATGGGACCACCGATCCGGATGATCATTTGGGTAAGTTCGACAATACCGCTACCCTTCATCAATACACAGACGGGGTTAAGTGTCGAGTTTTTCTTACCACCCTCTCGGGATCGGCTCAACGGTGGTTTCGGAGGTTGCCGGACGGATCCATCACAAGCTTCAAAGACTTCCGTACGGCCTTCCTCCACCACTTTGCCAGCAGTTGACGTTATCAGAAGACGAGCGTCAGCTTGTTCACCATCAAGCAAGAGCCAAGAGAGACGCTCAAAGCTTATATCCAGCGGTTCAACCAGGTGGCCATGGACATTCCAACAGCCACCTCGGAAACCATGATGAACGCCTTCACACAAAGCCTCGCGGACGGGGACTTCTTCCGCTCGCTCATTCGGAAGCCGCCCCGAGACTACGACCATATGTTACACCGGGCCAACGAATACATCAACGTGGAGGAAGTCCAATCGACCCGAAGAAAAGAAACTCCGACCGAGCGGGTTCCAGCTCCCAAGCGGAAACCGCACACCGCTCATCAGCCTCCGAGAGGACCGAGGGCCGAAGCAATCTGCTCCCCCCATGCTAGGACACATGTCCAAGAAGTAGCAGCCGAACGGCCCAAGCCAAAAAAGAAGTGGACCCACATGTTCTGCTCATTCCACCGGACGGACACTCACAACACTAGAGACTGTCGGAGTCTTCCCTTGATCGCTCATCCCGTTCCCCGGGGTGGCGGCCGTCGATCGCCATCAGCCGACAGGTGACAAAGGCCTCGGGAAGCCGATCGGACGATAGCTGACAGGCGACAACAACAGACTCCCGAGCGACATCGCTCTCCGAGACGGGAGAATCTCCGGATGTCTAGGGAACGACCCCGATCGTCCGCTCGGGAAGAAGAAAATAGAAGTAATACTTCCCGAGGTGAGATCAACATTATTGCTGGCGGACTGACCGGAGGCGACTCTAACCGAGCAAGGAAGGCAAGCGTCCGGCAGCTCCAGATCCATGCGGTCGGCTGCAGTCAGGAAAGGGCGAGCGGACCCGAGATAAGCTTCGGGCCCAGAGACTTGAAAGGAGTCGAAGTGCCGCACGACGACGCTCTCCTCATCAAAGCGGTAATAGCCAATTACACTATCCACCGCGTTTTTATTGACACAGGGAGCTCGGTCAATATCATATTCAAAAAAGCCTTCGACTAACTAAAAATTGATCGAGCCGAGCTGCTGCCCATGACGACCCCCCTCTACCGGTTTACGGGCAACGAAGTTCAGCCGGTCGGACAGATCCGACTGGCTATCTCGCTGGGAGAAGAGTCGCTCAGGAGGACGCGGACAGCAAACTTCGTGGTGGTCGACTCTCCCTCGTCATACAATGTCATTTTGGGACGACCGGCGCTCAGCGAGTTCCGAGCGGCTGTCTCCACCTTCCACCAGAAGATCAAGTTCCCCGTGGAGGACAAAGTGGGAGAAGTACGGGGAGATCAACTAGCAGCTCGGCGATGCTACGTCGAGATGGTCCGAGCAGAAGCCAATTCTGCTCGGAAGACGCCCCGGATCGAGGTAAACGCTATCACTAAAAAGCCACCCTCTTTGATTTATGAAGAAAAAGAGGAAGTGCAGATTCACCCGACCCGATCGGAGGCTACGACCTTCATTGCGTCCGATCTGGAGGCCAACCAGAAAGAGGAAGTGATCAAATGCCTCCAGAAAAACTGTGATGTCTTCGTCTGGTCGACGCATGAGCTGCCCGGGATTTCGCCGAGCATAGCGCAGCACAAGCTACATGTCCGACCGGACGCTCGGCCGGTGAAGTAGAGAAAAAGGGATTTCAGCGCCGAGCAGAATGCCATCATCCGGGCGGAGGTTGAGAAGCTTCTGGAGGCCGGCCATATACGCGAGGTACAGTTCCCGAGATGGCTGGCGAACGTAGTATTAGTATCCAAGCAGAGCAACAAGTGGAGAGTATGCATAGATTTTCGGGATCTCAACAAAGCTTGCCCGAAAGACTTTTATCCTCTGCTTCAGATCGATCAATTGGTGGACTCCACCGCGGGCTGCGAGCTGATATGTATGCTCGATGCTTATCAAGGCTATCATCAAGTGCCGCTCACCCTAGAAGATCAAGAAAAAGTCAGCTTCGTTACAGCCGACGGCACCTACTGTTATAATGTAATGTCGTTCGGACTGAAGAACGTGGGAGCCACTTATCAGCGCTTGATGAACAAAGTATTCAAAGAGCAGATCGGGCGAAATCTGGAAGTATACGTGGACGACATTCTCATCAAGTCCGTCCGAGCGGCTGATCTCTTCGAAGACATGGAGGAGACTTTCCGAACACTGCGGAAATACGGAGTTAAGCTGAACCCTCAGAAGTGCCTGTTCGGAGCAAAAGGCGGGCGTTTCTTGGGTTACATAGTGACCGAGCGGGGTATCGAAGCAAATCCTAGCAAGGTGAAAGCTCTACAAGAGATGTCGCCTCCCAGAAATCTGAGGGAAGTGCAGCGCTTGACCGGTCGGATAATCGCTCTGTCCAGGTTCATCTCTAAAACCGCCGACCGGAGTCTACCTTTCTTCAAAATCTTGCGCAAAGTCGCTAAGTTTCACTGGGACGAAGAATGCGATCGGGCTTTCAAAGATCTGAAGACATATTTGAACTCTCTCCCGGTACTAGCCAAGCCAGCTGCGGGCGAGCCGCTTTGTATCTACTTGTCTTCAACCGAGCAAGTAGTCGGCTCGGCACTAGTGAGAGCGAGTGGAGAAGAGCCTGTATATTTTCTGAGTCATATTTTAAAAGATGCTGAATCTCGCTACACCGGGCTCGAGAAACTGGCTTTCGCTTTGGTCCTCGTCGCTCGGCGCCTCCGTCCCTATTTCTTGGCTCATACCATCATCGTCCGGACGAATAGTCCATTGGGAAAAGTGCTGTTGAACCCAGAAGCGTCCGGACGGCTCATCAAATGGACGACAGAGTTGAGTGAATTCGACATTCAATACCAGCCCCGTTCGGCGATAAAAGCGCAGTCCTTGGCGGATTTTGTCACCGAAGTACAAAGGCCAGAGCCCGAAGCCATGTGGAAAATATTTGTGGACGGATCGTCCATTCGGCTCGGGAGCGGTATTGGTGTATTATTGTTGTCTCCTCAAGAAGAGAAGATGCATCTATCCATCCGGCTTGATTATAGAGCTACGAATAATGAGGCAGAGTATGAAGCCCTTATAGCCGGCTTACAGGCCGGACGGGTGATGCTGCATTCAGACTCTCAGTTGGCCGCTCAGCAGCTCATAGGTACCTTTGAGATTAACAACGCTCGGCTCAAACTCTATGCTGAAGCCTTTGAAAAACTCAAGGCCGACTTCAGAGAGGTTATTATCCAAAAGATACCCCGAACAGAGAACCAGGCGACCGATGAATTAGCCAAACTTGCAAGCTCAATAACGTCGGTCGCCATCCAGCAGCCAATTGAACAAGTATCTTTGGTGGCGCACGTCGACCGGATGGAGGGCCTCATGTTTCCGAGCGACTGGAGGACACCCATCATGGAATTTTTGCGCTCGGGCGCCACACCATCCGATCGGGATGAAGCCCAGCTGTTAAGAAGGAAAGCCGGCCGGTTCACACTCATTGGAGATCAATTATACAAGAAGGCCTTCTCTCACCCACTGTTGAAATGCGTGAGCTCGGAAGACTCGGCGTACATCCTCCAAGAAGTACATCAAGGATCATGCGGAGGGCATCCGGGCGGACGATCGCTGGCTAAGAAGATCCTGCTGGCCGGATACTTCTGGCCAACCTTACAGGCAGACGCCGCTCGGACCGTGTCGACGTGCCTTTCTTGCCAAAGGTATCATAACTTCTCACACCGACCGGCGGAATAAATGAGAGCAGCTACTGTGTCCTGTCCGTTCGACCAATGGGGAATGGACATTGTGGGTCCATTTCCCATGGCAACTGGGCAGCGGAAATTTCTATTGGTAGCGGTCGATTATTTTTCCAAGTGGGTGGAGGCCGAGCCGCTAGCCAAGATCACCGAGCAGATGGTCAAGAAGTTTATTTGGCAGCACATCATCTGTCGGTTCAGCATCCCTCGCCGACTGGTTTCCGACAACGGACGACAATTCACTGGAAAGTTGCTCGAAGATTGGTGTAAAAGTTATGGCATTGAGCAACACTTCACGTCCGTAGCATACCCCCAAAGCAATGGTCAAGCTGAAGTAGCCAATCGGGAAATTCTTTGCATTCTACGCGCTCGGCTCGACCATTTGGGAGGAAGTTGGGTGGATGAAGTGCCAGGCATCCTATGGGCCATCCGAACGACTCCAAAGGAAGGAACGGGCGTCACGTCTTTCCATCTGGTATACGGCGGCGAAGCAGTGATTCCTGTCGAAGTCGGTGTCGAGTCCGTCCGGATCCAGAATTATGATGAGGGCAACGCCGAGCGGAGGAACATGGAGCTGGATTTGGTTGATGAGGAGCGAGCCAAGGCGTCCGTCCGGCGAATGGCGTACCATCAACGAATGAAGCAAAACTACAACCGGCGTGTAATCCCCAGATCATTCTAGGTCGGTGACCTTGTTTGGAAGAAAGTGAAGCCGGTCGGCGACGTCGGCAAGCTAGAAGCTCCTTGGGCGGGCCCCTTCAAAATCATCGAAAAGCTCCGCTCGGGTGCTTATTATTTGGAAGACGAAGACGGGCGACAGCTGGATTGGCCGTGGAGCGTGAATCATCTTCAGCCGTACCGAGCTGGGTAAGAGGTGCGCTGATGTAATTTCGTATACGTTTCGGTTGCCCATGTACCTGTAATGCAGGAGGCCAAAATAATTAAAGGATGGCAAATAGCTTCGTCGAACGGCTGTGTCAAGTTAGCCTTAAAGGCCGTCGAGCTCCGACGTTAAATATCGAGAGACGAGCCGGCGTCTATAAACCATCCGAACGGAAGACCGTCGAGCTCCGACGTTAAATATCGAGAGACGAGCCGGCGACTATAAACCATCCGAGCGGAAGACCGTCGAGCTCCGACGTTAAATATCGAGAGACGAGCCGGCGTCTATAAACCCTCCGAGCGGAAGACCGTCGAGCTCCGACGTTAAATATCGAGAGACGAGCCGGCGTCTATAAACCCTCTGAGCGGAAGACCGTCAAGCTCCGACGTTAAATATCGAGAGATGAGCCGGCGTCTATAAACCCTTTGAGCGGAAGACCGTCGAGCTCCGACGTTAAATATCGAGAGACAAGCCGGGGCTATAAACCTCCGAGAGGAAGACCGCCGAGCTCCGACGTTAAATATCGAGAGACGAGCCGGCCTATAAACCCTCCGAGCGGAAGACCGCCGAGCCCGACGTTAAATATCGAGAGACGAGCCGCCGTCTATAAATCATCAGCGGAAGACCGCCGAGCTCCGACGTTAAATATCGAGAGACGAGCGGGTTATAAACCTTCCGAGCGGAAGACCGCCGAGCTCCGACGTTAAATATCGAGAGACGAGCCGCCTATAAACCCTCCGAGCGGAAGATCGCCGAGCTCCGACGTTAAATATCGAGACGAGCCGGCCTATAAATTATCCGAAGGAAGACCGCCGAGCCCGACGTTAAATATCGAGACGAGCCGGCCTATAAATCATCCGAGCGGAAGACCGTCGAGCCCGACGTTAAATATTGAGAGACGAGCTGTCTATAAATCATCCGAACGGAAGACCATCGAGCTCGACGTTAAATATCGAGAGACGAGCTGGCGTCTATAAACCCTCCAGAAGACCGTCGAGCTCCGACGTTAAATATCGAGAGACGAGCCGGCGTCTATAAATCATCCGAACGGAAGACCGTCGAGCTCCGACGTTAAATATCGAGAGACGAGCCGGCGTCTATAAATCATCCGAACGGAAGACCGTCGAGCTCCGACGTTAAATATCGAGAGACGAGCCGGCGTCTATAAACCCTCCGAGCGGAAGACCGTCGAGCTCCGACGTTAAATATCGAGAGACGAGCCGGCGCCTATAAATCATCCGAGCGGAAGACCGTCGAGCTCCGACGTTAAATATCGAGAGACGAGCCGGCGTCTATAAATCATCCAAGCGGAAGAGGCCAATAAAAAGGACTACAAGTGTCCAAGAACTTCGCCGTCAATATTGTTCGACCGTCTCTACATTCCGCTCGGCTCAGAACCCAAAAGTACTTCTTCGGCATATAGCGAGCGATCTCTGCTATCAAAGCGGAATATTACATATTTAGCCGAGCGGAAGGGTCATGCCAAATACTTCGTAAAAATCCCTTTCGGATGCTAGAGGTGTGATAATAGATGGGCGGACAACACATATTAGCTAGCCAAAGGGGCAAAGTACGCGAAAGGAAAGCATTGCATTAAAAATAAAACTTTAAGCCGTGCGGCTTAAGTACAAAAAAGGATCATTTTTTGGCCTAGCGGCCTAACTACATATAAAGACGTCTACTCAATGTAATCATAAAGGTCCTTGGGGATGTTGTCCAGGATCGCCACTTGATCGCCGGTCGGAATAGTAGTGGACTCCGGAAGAAGACCCTTAGACTTCGGATATGTGGTGGTGGCGGTTATAGCCAAGTCGAAGGCTGTGTACATCCGCTCGCAGATCTTCTCCGACAATTCAGGTGAGCGGATGTAGCTCTGTCTTAGGGCAGCGACCCGACTCGGCTCGGCCTCTTGATATTCTTTGAGGGCCGCTTGGGAGGCAGTAAGGGAATCCTTCAGATTTTGAAGCTTGTCCGCGTCGGCCGAGCGGCCCGCCTTCTCTCTATCAAGCTGCTCCATCAGCTCCTTTACCTTCTGCTCCAGGCCCCGAGCCTCCACGTTCTTCTTCTCCAAGTCGAAAATGGCCATGTTTTTTCGAGTGGTGGCCAAGGTTATTTTTGTGTCGAGCGACTTGACTTGTCGCTCAGACTCGGCCAAGGCATGGGCCTGATCGGCCGTCTTTTTCTGCTCGGCCGCCAACAAATCTTGAGCTTTCTTCAGCTCCTTTTGCAGCTCATAATAGGAGGGGCCTTTAGAGCCGAACGGGCCGACGGCCGCCTTTAGTTGCCTTAGTTCTTCATCTACCAAGGTCAGGCGGTTGGAGACAGTAATCTCCTCCACCCATCTCTGACAAAAGAAATAAGAAGTTGTTATTGGCCGATCGGAAGGAATGCATACAAAACTCGGGAGAAAATAAACTTACCCCTGTGGCCTGCTGCATATGGCTATTGGCCAAATTTCGGAGGGGGATGAGCGCGACGCGTGCCCGAGCGTCGGCCCACATCTCAGCTAGTGGGCCCTTCAAAGTGATGGTATGCTCGGGCGCTGTCGGTTGGTCGGCCTCTGGCAGTAGTTCTTCAGTTGGAAGATGAAGAGTGACTCGTATTGTGCGGCCATGACCTGGGGTCGTCCGACGGGCATCCGGAAGAGGATCAGAGGCCGGCGCCGAAAACTGAGAGTGGATGGTTGAACGCCTGACTGGTTGAGGGGGCGGAAGGGTGCTGACCGGAATAGCCTCAATAGGGGCCTCCGGCTCGTCCCATTCCGAAGGAGTCCGATCGGACGAAATGGCTTCGATCTCCGGAGCCTTTCCGCGAGCACTTGCAGTGGCTCGGGCGGAGGGTTGAACAGCAGATGTGGCTGAACGGATGGGAGTGTCCACTCGGCGCCTTTTCGGGTGAGGCTGCTCTTCTTCTGGAGCTAAGCCGTCACCCCGAGCGGAGAGCTCTCGGCTGAGGGTTGCCCTAGCCACTGGCTCTGGGAGAGAAGCCTGAGCGGCCGACTCCCCAGCATGTGTCCCGCTCTCTTCTTCGTGCGAGCCGACCTGCTGGATGCCGAGCGTCTCCATTTCCTTGGCTGCCGCGGCTTCGAGCGCCGCCGCTTTTATCTTCAAAATGTCGGCCATTACCGACTCCATGACGATGTCCGCTGCATAGGAAAGAAGAGAAATCAGTTAGCAATCAAAGTATATGCCCAAGTTAAATTCTTACCGAAGCTGCTCGGAAGGGGAGTCCGCATGGGACTCAGACCGAAGATGTACATCACTCCTTCGTGAAGAAGCTTATTGATGTCGAGCCGTAGACCGGCTAGAATATTTGCAGCATGGAGGTAGTCCGGTCGGGTCTTGAATTTCTTTAGCTCAGGAGTGGGGGGTAGGTCGACCTGCCACTTGGTCCGGAAATTGGCCTGCTCGGGCATACGGATATAGAAAAAATACTCCTTCCAATGTTTATTGGAAGAAGACAGTTTGTTAAAGAAGACTAGGTCGGGCCGAGCTTGGAACATGAAGGTGACCGGCTCTGACTGCTTGGGGTAATAGAAATAAAAAAAGACGTCCGATCGGAGGGGGATGCTGTGGATTTTGAACAAAACAACAACCCTGCAGAGAAGGCGAAAAGTGCTGGGTACTAGACTGCCGAGCGGAACACCGAAAAAGTTACAAACATCTATAATGAAAGGATGTACAGGGAAATGCAGACCAGCGGTAAACTGGTCACGGAAGACACAGAAGGCTCCGCGCGGCGGCCTGTGTGGCCGAGCGGAGGGATCGGCCAAAAGAAGTTCAAAATCATCGGGGATTTCAAAATTGTCTGTCAGAACATCAAAGTCACGCTGGTCGAATCGGGACTGCATGGTAGTGTACCATGGGCCGAGGGACTGGTCTTCCGGATGAGAAGAACTAGCCATGATCCGAGCGGGAGAAATCAAAAAGGCAGAAAGGTAGAAGGAAGACGGCAGCAAGCGAAAAGAGTACCCTGGAAGCGAAAACTGGGAAAAGAAATGCGAAGGAAGCACCGGAAACGAGAAAGAAAAGAGGAGAATCTTACGGGAAAAAGGAGGATCGAGGGAAGCACACCGGGGATCGACGGAAGCAGGAGAACACGATCGCCGGAGCTCTAGAACGCGAAGAATAATAGGGGGCACGCGAAAGAAGGAGTGAGGCAATGGAGGAGAAAACGAAGATTTTATAGGGTGGAGGCCGGGCGGCCTCCACCGTTGGATCCAGGTCACGGGAATCAAAGCGTGCATCACGCCGTTCATTTCGAACCGCTTCAATCCCATCAAAGCACCACGCTGCCGCCTCCGTACGATGACGACAGTGCACCACGTGGCATTCAGCCATTCGAAGCATTTAATGAGCGCATGCTCAGCCTTAATGTCGAAGATTGGCGCAGATTACGAGGAGATTCAAGGAATGTTGCCGATGACTACAAGGGCATGCCTGCGGTCGACCGAGCGGAGGATAATGGTACGAAGGCACCGCTCGAGTATATTCGCAGTCCAGTCAGTCGGACTAATCGCCTCCTTCGACTAGACTTGAAGGGGAGGCAAGTGATCCGGCGGTAAGAACAGGGGACTCCCGTTCTGGGGGGTCAACGCCACGTGGAAGTCAAAGGGCTAGGTGGCCGACCGGATAAGGGTGGGTCGACCACCCGGACGGCCCACCGGTGGCTAAATGATGGCAAAAGGTGCCCCGGCTGGAGTCGGGGTTCCGACGCTCGCTGAACAGGATCATAGGGCCGAGCGGATGGCACGCTCGGGCAAAGACATAAGGTAGCATACTGCGAACAGTCCCCACATAGCACATTATCGAGGATCTCCCAAGCATACTAGTGCATATGGAGGGCCGGACGTGATGTGAGTGCCGGCCGGCCGGACGGCCCGGCATGGAGTAGGGAGAGAAGGACAAGGAACATCTTCTGACAGCTGTCATGCTCTAGGACTAGGCCGTACTCCAAATCTTATGACAGGGGGTTCCGCTGTCCCATCGAAGACGTGCTCGGACTGTAGCAGTATGGGGTCAGGTAAGCTCATTGACAGGCCTTTACTGGGCTATGGGCTGAGGACACGTGTACACCTCGGTATGTGTGCACCCGCTTCTCCATAGCCCTATATAAAGGCTCTTATCCTTCGCCGGAGGTACGCATTCTACGATTCTGGGAGCCACTTTCTTGTTGAGCTTTGCCTGACTTGATCGTCGGAGGGTCGTCGCTAGGAACCCCTTCCCGGCCCGACTTCTGTGCAGGTTCACCGGAGGTCCGAGCGGATAGTCAGCAGATCTACGTCAGCAGTTTGGAGAGTGCCACGTGCCCAGCGTCCGTTGGTTCAGCTTTCGGACAGGATCACAAACCATAATATTACATTACTTCTGTAAGAATATTATAGTCCAGTGTAACATAATGAATCACTCTAATACCTATATATTATTCAGTAGATGAAAACTTAGGTGGTTCACTAAGAGCAAGCACATACAAAAGTACTTTAGGACAACCTTATGAAATAGTTGATTGTTTTAAAATTATAATACCAACAATAAAATTTGAGTCAAATCTTTTAAAACATTGAATACTAATATGTCTCATTTTAAGACAAATTTAACATCTTTTCTAACTATAATTGTTTATCTTATTATAATGAAAATTGAAAAGAGATAAATATAAATTATTGTGACTAAAGGATATTCACATATCTATATAATGACATGATATTGTCTACTTTAGGTCTCTTGGGTTCTACCCAAAAGATCTCATACCAATGGAGATATCTTACATCCTTTAAAACCCATGATCTTTTTTATATTTTTCCAATGTGTGATTTTGATTGTATCCCAACAATCCTCCCTTCAAACGAAGGACCACAATTACTCTCATAGTTCGGATCTCTCCGTAAGCATCCAATCACTTTTGACCTGCTCCAGGTCTTTCCTACAGCATCTAGTCACTCTAACCTACTATAGGCATTCCCACGAGTATCCTGGTCACCCTGACCTACTTTGGGTCTTCCTGTGAGTATCCGATCACCTTAACCTTCTCCAGGCCTTCCCCGCGAGCATCTAGTCACCTTGACTTGCTCTGGGCCTTCCCCGCGAGTATTCAATCACCTTGATTTTCTCAAGCCTAGTCAACCTTGACCTAGGGGATATTGCACCAACAGAGTCATGACTGCCACGTGTTCATGCAAAGACTTATTTCAATAGCTTTTCATGATTTACTTCCCAATAATGTTTGGCAAGCACTTATGGAGTTGAGTCTATCTTTCAGAGATTTGGTAACGAGGTGTATTATGATGGTCAATATGCTTCGGCTAGAAATGGGCATTCCTCTCATACTTTGTAAGCTGGAGCACATATTTCCACCTAGTTTTTTTGATTCAATGGAGCATCTATCAGTACATTTATCATATGAGGCACAAATAGCTGCTCCTGTGCAGTATAGATGGATGTATCCATTTGAACGGTTTTTGAGAAAATTAAAGAATAATGTTCATAACAAAGCAAGAGTTGAGGGGTTAATATGTAATGCTTATTTGGTTGAGGAAGCATCTTCCTTCTCCTCCTATTATTTTTCTAATAATGTTAAAACCAGACATCACAAGTGTCCTAGAAATTTTGATGATGCTCAGAATATAGACCCATCGATGCTTTCTATTTTCAAATTTCTTAGTAAACCAATGGGTGCAGCTATTTCTAGATGGTTAACTCAACAAGAATACCATACTGCAAGAATATACATACTCTTAAACTGTGATGAGATCAAACCATACATAAAGTAAGTTGACTTCTCTAATCAAATATTTATTTCATTTTATTTGCTTGATATCCTAATTATCTTTAAATTATCTTCTTTCATAGCTTGTACGAACAACAACTATATCTACAAAATCCATTAATGGGTGCAAGTGAGGTAGCTGAAAAGTTAGAGATCAAATTTGCATTATGGTTTCAAATATATGTAAGTTAGAGAAATTTCATAATTCTTCATTAAATTAAGTTCAATCTTAATTTATATCATCACTATTTTGATAGGTGAAAGATCGCAGAATATCAAATGTGCAAGATGATAGAATATTGAATCTTACATCAGGACCCCTCCGTCAAATAATGGTCCACTCTGGTTACTATGTTAATGGTCTTGAATTCCACGTGATACAACAAGATTCATAGAGATTAACTTATAATTCTAGTGTTTGCGTTAAAGGATCTATCGACAATAATAACACTAAGTTTGATTACTATGGTAGACTTGAAGAAATCATAGAGGTTGAATATCCTACATTACCTATAAAAAGGTGTGTGTTGTTCAAATGTTTATGGTATGATCTGACCCCAAGAACAGGTATTAGAATACATCCAAATTATAAGTTAGTTGAGGTAAATGCAAATAGAAGATTCAATAAGTTTGAATCTTTCATTTTTAGGGTACAAGCGAGTCAAGTTTTTTATCTTGAATATCCTACAAAAAGAAGAAGATCTAGTGAATGGTTGTATGTGTTGGGGTTGCAAGGTTGCAAACATAGTCCCATATTGAAAACACATGGAAAAGATCATGAGTTTATAAGAAAAAGATATCTCCATTGACATGAGGCCTTTTGGGTAGAGCCCAAGAGCAAAACCATGAGGGCTTAGGCCCAAAGTGGACAATATCATGTTATTGTGGAGATATCTAAATTCTTTTCGATCCTACAGTATGTTTGTCGAATGAAGCCTCGTTCGACTATAGAAATGTTGAACACCATCACTACTCAAAACCATGATGCATTTTAGAATGACGAAGCAGAGAGACATTTAGTTGATTCACAACTCGAATCTACATCACAATTGTTGGTTGCTATCCGGAATATTGTATTGGTTCCCCTGTACAAAAATTTTGTATAAGTCTTGAACTTTTCCTAACAACCTATTGTGTTCTTTAGAAATAAAATTTGAAATCGCAAACAGAACTTAACATTATTGATTCCAAATTCAACTTATCTGTTCTTAAAGGTTTAGACTTGGATCGCAAATGATGTTTAACATTATTGATCCAAATCCACCCATGTTACAAATTTAATTAAATATTAATTTTAGAGATCGACTTCCAGGTTAAACATGGCGAAGCACTAGGCCTTCTTGGATATGGGAGCATCCACCACTTCCTAAACAAAGCCTTTCAAAGAAATTCAATATTTAATTTCCTTATAGTAACCCTAGGTTTAACCAAAAGGAACAATCGAATCACAAGTTCGAAAAACAAAAGAAACACAAAATCGAAAACATAAATTCGATAGCCTAGATTCATTAGCCTCTTGTGTTTGGTATTTCAAGATCTAAACAAAAAGATAAACTAGTTATGATGCGGAAACTAATAACTAGTTATACCTTTTATAGCTTATAGACCTCACGATCTCCTGTCTTATTCCTCTTCTTATCTCGGACGTCGTGTGGGCGACGATCTACCGTGATGAGAATCCACCCAAGCTTGCTTTTTCTCCTTGCAAGTTTCGGCCACCAAGAATCTCCTAGAGATGAAGGTCTTCGGCCACCAACCAAGCTCCAAGGGATGCAAAGAAACGAAGCCTCCTTTCTCTATTTCTTCTCCAAGCAAAATCTGGCCACCAAGAGAGTTGATGCCACCGGCCAAAGAAGAAGAAAAGGAGGAGAGGATGAGGGCCGGTCACCACCAAGGAATAGAGGAGACAAAATAATAGATGTATTGTTATGAGGTGAGACACCTCTGCCCTCTCTTTTATATTCCTTGGTCTTGGCAAATAAGGAAAGTTTAATTAAAACTTCCTTAATTTCCTTGCCAATGAAAGGAAAATTTAATTAAAATTTCCTTTTCTTGTTTCTATTGGCCGGCCACCTCAAATACTCCAAACAAGGAAAGTTTTAAACACAAAATTAAAACTTCCTAATTTGTTTCCAGAAATTTTAAAATAAAAATTTCTCTTTTAAAAATTCCCTTCATGGTTGGTTATAAAAGGAAACTTTTATAAATTAAAATCTCTCTATTAAAATATGTGGATGATTTTCAAAAAGGAAAGTTTTCTTCAAAATTAAAATCTTTCTTTTAACTATAAATAAGGAAAGATATTAAACCTTTCTCTTAATCCTTTGTAGAAACTATAAAAGGAAAGATTTAACTTTTAAATCATGGCTTCCACATAAGGAAAGATTTTAAAAAATAAAATCCCTTTTATTTTATTGTGGTCGGCCACCTAAGCTTGGGTTCAAGCTAGGGTCGGTCACCTCTTGAAACCATCTCACCTTGGTTTAGTCGGCCCTAACTTAGGCTCCAAGCTAGGCTTAGCCGCCCACCTTAAGGTGGGTAAGAAGGTGGGTATAGCTGGGTATAATACTTTATAACTAAGAGGCTACGACAGGGACCGAGAGGAGGAATTGGTTTTGGTCTTCCGATGAACTTGAGCTTCCCGTGTTTGCCCCAAACACCCAACTCGAGTTCATCAATAATAACACATATCACTAAAGAGTTATTATTGAACTACCGCACCAATCTCATATTACTATATGTGCTCCTTCTTATCATGAGTGTGTTAGTCTCCCTGTGTTTAAGATATCGAATATCCACTAATTAAATGAGTTACTAACAACTCACTTAATTAATATCTAGCTCCAAGAGTAATACCACTTAACCTTATCGTCATGCCGGACTAAGTCCACCTACAGGGTTTACATAACAATCCTTATGAGCTCCTCTTGGAGACATTATCAACCTAGATTACTAGGCCACAGTTTCATTCTATAATCAACAACACACCATATAAATAATATCATTTGCCAACTTATCGGGTCTATTGATTTATCGAACTAAATCGCACCCTTTGAAAAATTAAAGAAATGAATATTAAGTATATGTGCTTGTTATTATATCATGATTAAGAGCACACGCTTCCATAATAACAAAGGTTTTGTTCTTTTATGCAATCAGTATAAAAAAAACTTACCTTAAATAGTCCTGCTCAATACACTCTGAGTGTACTAGTGTAATTTTATAGTCAAGATAAATTAATGCCAAATTATACTACGACTATTCCAATGATTTGTTCCTATCCATCTTAGTCGTGAGCAACTATTTGTAATTTATAAAGAACTGATAACATGATCTTCTGTGTGTGACACCACACACCATGTAATCTACAATATAAATTAATTGAATAACTACACTTAGCATAAATGTAGACATTTGACCAATGTGATTCTTTATTTCAAAATAAATGTTTACAAAAAGCTAGGCTTTTAGTATACACTCTAACAATCTCCCACTTATACTAAAAGACTATATTGCCATATACCCTGCCATACAACTGATTCACAACCCCTCAACATGCCCATCAAAAGCTCTTGCCTTAAGGGACTTAATGAAAGGATCTTCCAGGTTATCATCTGATGCAATCTAGGCGACAACAACTTTTCCTCGTTATACAATATCTCGTATTGGGTGGTACTTGCGCTCTATGTGTTTACTTGCCTTATGGGCTCATGGTTCCTTCGAGTTTGCTATTGCACCATTTATCATTACAATAAACTGTAATAATTTTGGGCAAACCAGGAATCACATCTAAGTCCATCATAAAGTTACTGAGTCATACAGTTTCTATGGCTACCTCAGAAGCTGCCATATACTCAGCTTCCATAATAGAGTCCGAAAAAACACCTATGCTCAACATTCCTCTATAGTTATGGCTTCACTTCCTAAAGTAAACACAAGACCCTGAGGTTGACTTACTATTGTCCCCATCAGATTGGAAATCTTAATCCGTGTAACCCACAGGGAGCAAATCATCTGCCTTATAAGCTAGCATATAATCTCTAGTCCCTCTAAGGTACTTTAATATATGCTTTACGGTAGTCCAGTGTCCCGGTCCTGGGTTACTTTGATATCTGTTAACCATGCCTACGATAAAACAGATATTCGGTCTCGTTCACAACATAGCATATATTAGGCTTCCTACAGCTGAAGCATAAGGAACTGCCTTCATTTTTTCTATTTCTTTTGATGTCTCGGAGACATTTCTTTAGATAAAGCTACTCCATGTATAAAAGGTAGAAAACCTTTCTTGGAGTCTTGCATGCTAAAACGAGCTAGGATTGTATCAATATATGAAGCTTGGGATAAACACAACATTCTTTTCTTGCGATCCCTTCTTACTTTGATCCCGAGAATATGTGCGCATTCTCCCAAGTCCTTCATTTCAAATTGCTTGGACAACCATACCCTTACTTCCGACAACACTTTGATATTGTTTCCAACTAACAAAATATCATCTACGTATGGTACAAGAAATATCACCACGTTTCCATCACACTTTTTGTATACACAAGACTCATCTGGACATTGAATAAATCCATAAGACTGGATTACTTCATTAAACTGAATGTTCTAAGACCTTGAAGCTTGATTCAGTCCATAAATAGACCAATTTAGCTTGTACACTAGATGCTCTTTTCCTTTTTCAATGAACCCCTCTAGTTGCTTCATATGGATGTTTTCTTCAAGACTTCCGTTAAGGAAAGCTGTCTTGACATCCATTTGCCAAACCTCATAATCTATATGAGCAGCAATAGATAAAAGTATCTGGATAGACTTAAACATAGCTACTAGCGAAAAGGTTTCCTCATAATCGATTCCCTCTTTCTGAGTGTACCCCTTCGCAACAATCCTTGCTTTGAAGGTTTCCACCTTCCCGTCTGTCCCTCTTTTCCTTTTGTAGATCCATTTACATCCAATAGATTTTACACTATTTGATGGTTCTACAAGCTCCCAGATTTTGTTAGAATACATAGATTCTATCTCAGAATTCATCGCTCTTTGCTAAGATACTACATCTTTATCTTGGAGTGCTTCGTCATATGTCCGGGGATCAGGTTCATGTTTACCAGGGATCAAGTCCGAAGACTCTCCCAAAAACATGAATCTTTCAAGTTGCCTCACAACCCTCCCACTACGAAGAGCCATTGTCTGTGGTTGTGTATCATTTGTGATACGTGTTACAGTTTTTGTGATATTTCATCTTATACTGTTGGTACTAGACTAGACGTGTCCTCTCTAATTTCTTCTAGAACAATTTCACTCATGAGCTTATGGTTCATTACATAATCTTTCTCTAAAAATCGAGTATTTGTACTAACAATGATCTTCTGATTTTTAGGCTTATAAAACAAACCACCTTTCATTCCTTTAGGATATCCCATAAACAGACAAACTTCTGTACGTGATTCCAACTTGTCAGTATCTCCCTTCAGCACATGTACTGGACTACCCCATATCCGAATATGACTCAAACTAGGCTTACGCCCATTCCACAATTCCATGGGAGTAGAAGGTACTGATTTAGAAGGTACCATATTCGGAATGTACACTGCTGTTTCCAGAGCATATCCCCAATACGAATTTGGTAATTCTGAATAACTCATCAATGATCTAACCATTTCCATAAGAGTATTGTTCCTTCGTTCTGCCACACCATTTTATTGGGGTGTACCAGGTGCAGACAATTGGGATTGAATCCCAGCCTCTGATAAGTAATTCCTAAACTCTCCAAAGAGGTATTCGCTACCACGATCAAACCGTAGTGTCTTGATACTTTTACCATGACATTTCTCCACATCAGCCTTGTACTCTTTGAACTCATCAAAGCATTCAAACTTGTGGCGCATCAAGTAAATGTACTCATATCTCGAATAGTCGTCTATAAAAGCAATAAAATATTCAAAATCGCCTCTTGCCTGGATAGACATAGGACCACACAAATCAGAATGAACCAGTTCTAACACATCTTTGGCTCTATACCCCTTGGCCTTAAAATGTCTCTTGGTTATTTTACCTTCCAAGCAGGATTTGCAAGTTGAAAAGTTTTCCAACACTAATGAACCCAAGAGTCCATCGGCTATAAGCCTTTGAATCTTACTCAAGCTAATATGACCAAGTCTTAGATGCCAAAGATATATTTGGTTCATTTCCGAAGGTTCCTTTATCTTATTAGAATTAGAAGATGTGTTATTAATTTTCATTTGTTGCTTTGTGGGATAAATTGAATTTAGAGTATACAAATTGCCTACTAATATACCAGAACAGATAATAACCCTATTCTTCTTGATAACTACTTTGTCATCAAAAGAAACAGAATATCCATCCACAAACAGTTTAGAAACTGAAATTAAATTCTTTCTAAAAGTTAGTACATAAAGATAATTTCTTAAAATCAAACTTCTATTCCTATCAAATGATAAGTAGACATCTCCCATTGCAACAGCCGTCACTTTCGTAGCATTGCCCATGTAGACGGTTATCTCCCCTTCATATAGTCAACGAGTTTCCTGGAACCCCTGCAATGTATTGCAAACATGATCAATGGTTCTCGTATCTACACGCCAGGTACCGGTAGATAATACCACTAAACATGTTTCAACTACTAGAGAATAAGATATACCTATATTGTTCTCTTCCTACGAGGACAGTCCACCTACAAATGTCTAGACTGCTAGTAAATGAAGCACTTGCCTTTAGACTTCTTCATTCCTGGTTTTAGTCCAGTACCTAGAGATCATACAGTCTTTCCTGTCAGCCCGATTCTAGTGCCCGAAGAGTTCCTTGAGATTGTACATCATGTCATGGCTAGTAAGCATGGTCTGATGCTGATGTTGCAGCACATTTAGTATAAAAGCCAAATGTAACTCCGCGCCATCTCATTTGCCTTGACCCATTTCCTATGATACTCAATCTCCTCTTCACTAGAATCACTATTAGGTACATTAGGGTAGACCTCCATCAGTACAAACTTATAGCCTTCAACAGTTAGGACAATGTCCAGTTTTCTTTTTTAATCTATGTAATTGAGACCAGTAAGTTTGTTTTCTTTTAGTATAATAGCCAGTGGATTGAAAGTCATCCTAAGAATTACAAAATAAACTTTTGGTCAAAACTCTAAATTTAGAATAATATTGATTCTCAAACAATATTATTTAAATTTACCAACACCTCAAAACACCGTGAATTTTGCATGCCACGCTAGTGTGGACATATACAAATTCAACATTTGTAAGAGGAGGTTTTACCCATTAATTTTATTATCTTGTCATCCTAACTTTATGACAAATAAAATTAATAGTTGGTTTTCCTTTGGTCACACAAATAATAGCAGTGACTCTGTTAGGGAGGATACTATTAAATACGCCTAAGTGTATACCATTACTTGATACTTAGTTCATTAAATAGGATTGTGCCCCTTCAGTTGGAGAAGAACACACTCTCCTAAATAATTTCCTATAACCATCCATAAAGGAAGTTTGATCTAGTGATCCGCAAACAAACTCATCCGTTGTGGAGGGAGGCACTCAGAGCCAACATGAAAGTTTGTTACATCACTTACAAACCAGTAATGAAGACCGTGGAATTTATTTAAAATCCCTCTCCCACTTAGTTATTTAAGGTGAGGAATTTTTTCATGCAAGCACACATCACATGCACACACACATCACAATAAATAAAAGCAATAAATATGGAAATTAATTTTTCAACTATTATGGCTTCTTCCATCACTGTCCTCCATGTGCTGCCAGCCCTAGGGTTCATGTCGTCGGGTCCATCGAGCTTCCTTTTCTGCTGCACTTCTAGTCCTCCAATAGTACCACGCCTTGCAAGGATACGATCCGTGACAAAAATAGAATTTTACATATATCGATCCTATATTTCACAAGGGAATGTACATGAAGTCTAGATCAAACAAAAATGTAAAATCCTAGGGCTAATACAGCTTCTACTGTATTTAATAAATACAATCATGCACACATATAAAATACTCTTGACATGTCCAAGGGTCCAATCACACACAATCACAATAAGTCATAATAGTTGGAGCCTGCAACCAAAGAGTTAGCATATCCTACTATTATCCTGCCTAAATTATGTATGACATGTGCATAATTAAACTGAAAACCAAACACACAGAGGCAAATCTTAGCTCTGATACCAATTGTTGGTTGCTATCCGGAATATCGTACTGGTTCCCCTGTACAAAAATTTTGTACAAGTCCTGAACCTTTCTTAACAACCTATTGTGTTCTTTAAAAATTAAATTTAGAATCACAAATAGAACTTAACATTATTGATTCCAAATTCAACTTATCTGTTCTTAGAGGTTTAGACTTGGATCGCAAACGATGTTTAACATTATTGATCCAAATCCACCCATGTTACAAATTCAATTAAATATTAATTTCAGAGATCGGCTTCCAGGTTAAACATGGTGAGGCACTAGGCCTTCTTGGATATGGGAGCATCCATCACTTCCTAGACAAAGCCTTTCGACGAAATTCAATATTTAATTTCCTTATAGTAATCCTAGGTTTAACAAAAAGAAACAATCGAATCACAAGTTCGAAAAACAAAAGAAACACAAAATCGAAACATAAATTCGATAGCCTAGATTCATTAGTGATACGGTGCATGTTTTGTGGGGTCAATAGGATGATGTGGTTACGAGTCAAAGTCGTAGGAAGGTCAGAAGTCAAGCCTCCGTGGCCGGTCAATAGTCCAGCTGACGTGGAGGTCAGGAAGGTCAGAAGTCAAGCCTCCGTGGTCGGAGTCAAAGTCACAGATGATGAGGTAGTCGAAGGAGGGAATTATAAGCCGGACCAGCGGTTAAGAACGGGGCCCATGGGCCAGGTATAGCTAAGGACGGAGACTACAAACAAACGGGTCTGGAGCCAAAGCCAGCGTGCAGGTCGGGACGTACATGCCTTGGATAACAGCAGACAGATGCTGGTCATGAACCAGACCTAGCGTGCAGGTCGGGACGTACATGCCTTGGATAGCAGCAGACAGATGCGGGTCAGGAGCCAGACCCAGCGTGCAGGTCGGGACGTACATGCCTTGGATAATAGCAGATAGATGCTGGTCAGGAACCAGACCCAGCGTGCAGGTCGGGACGTACATGCCTTGGATAGCAGCAGACAGATGCGGGTCAGGAGCCAGACCCAGCATGCAGGTCGGGACGTACATGCCTTGGATAACAGCAGACAAATGCTGGTCAGGAACCAGACCCAGCGTGCAGGTCGGGACGTGCATGCCTTGGATAGCAGCAGACAGATGCGGGTCAGGAACCAGACCCAGTGTGCAGGTCGAGACGTACATGCCTGGGATAACAGCAGACAGATGCGGGTCAGGAGCTAGACCCAAAGTACAGGTCGGGACACCCAAGCCAAAGATCACCGGTTTGGATACAGACTCAGAGTGCAGATCAGAGATAGCATATGACAAAGGCAGATCTGGGCACAAGCTTAACACAAATCGGGACATACAAGTCGAGGGCAACGGTATATAAAAGCAGGGCAAGTCCTGATCTCGGATCTGTCAGACGCTACATGACAAATCAGACAAGGAATCGTAACCACTTGTCAGGGAGAATAATCAAGGTGTCAGGGAATATGCCAACAGTCGAGGCTCAATACACCTTCGGTTTTGTCGCCAGCCTATTAGGAAGAGCCACGTGTCAACCACCGCCAGACAAAGCCTGACAGTCGATATTCCCTGACACCCATCAGACCCAGGAATCTTCGTTGCAGTATAAAAAAGGATGTCTTGTCCCTTATGCAGGTACGCTCACTCGTCATTTTTCACTAGTCCTTTACTTCTCATCCTTTTTCTATGATTTCTAGGGGAAAAGTACTTGACTTGGACCTTTTCCCTGGTTTCTGGTCTCTAACGACAGTGGGACTCGTCTGAGTGTGTGTAGAGCTACATCGTCAGCGTTCGAGTCATCTCTCTCCGTCGGTTGCCCGTGCGAACCTGTCCAGGGGGTACCAGGTAAATTCCTCACTTCAACGACTCTCCGTCAACTTTCTGCACAACAAGGCCCGCCTTCATCCGACTCAGCTTCCGGACGGGATCAATTAGCCTCTTGTGTTTGGTATTTCAAGATCTAAACAAAAAGATAAATTAGTTAAGATGTGGAAACTAATAACTAGTTATACCTTTTATAGCTTATAGACCTCACGATCTTCTGTCGTATTCCTCTTCTTATCTCGGGCGTCGTGTGGCCAACGATCTATCGAGATGAGAATCCACCCAAGCTTCCTTCTTCTCCTTGCAAGTTTCGGTCACCAAGAATCTCCTAGAGATGAAGGTCTTCGGCCACCAACCAAGCTCCAAGGGATGCAAAGAAACAAAGCCTCCTTTCTCTACTTCTTCTCCAAGCAAAATTTGGCCACCAAGAGTCTCCTAGAGAGTTGATGCCACCGGCCAAAGAAGAAGAAAAGGAGGAGAGGATGAGGGCTGGCCACCACCAAGGAAGAGAGGAGACGAAATAATAGATGTATTGTTATGAGGTGAGGCATCTCTACCCTCTCTTTTATATTCCTTGGTCTTGGCAAATAAGGAAAGTTTAATTAAAACTTCCTTAATTTCCTTGCCAATGAAAGGAAAATTTAATTAAAATTTCCTTTTCTTGTTTCTATTGGCCGACCACCTCAAATACTCCAAACAAGAAAAATTTTAAATACAAAATTAAAACTTCCTAATTTGTTTTTGGAAATTTTAAAATAAAAATTTCTCTTTTAAAAATTCCCTTCATGGTTGGTTATAAAAGGAAACTTTTATAAATTAAAATCTCTCTATTAAAATATGTGGATGATTTCCAAAAAAGAAAGTTTTCTTCAAAATTAAAATCTTCCTTTTAACTACAAATAAGGAAAGATATCAAATCTTTCTCTTAATCATTTGTAGAAACTATAAAAAGAAATATTTAATTTTTAAACTTGCTTTTAAATCATGGCTTCCACATAAGGAAAGATTTTAAAAAATAAAATTCCTTTTATTTTATTGTGGTCGGGCACCTAAGCTTGGGTTCAAGCTAGGGTCGGCCGCCTCTTGAAACCATCTCACCTTGGTTTGGCCGGCCTTAGCTTGGGCTCTAAGCTAGACTTAGTCGGTCACCTTAAGGTGGGTAAGAAGGTGAGTATAGATAGGTATAATACTTTATAACTAAGAGGCTACGACAGGGATCGAGAGGAGGAATTGGTTTTGGTCTCCCGATGAACTTGAGCTTCCCGTGTTCGCCCCGAACACCCAACTCGAGTTCATCAATAATAACTCATACCACTAAAGAGTTATTATTGAACTACCACACCAATACCATATTACTATATGGGCTCCTTCTTATCATGAGTGTGTTAGTCTCCCTGTGTTTAAGATATCGAATGCCCACTAATTAAATGAGTTACTGATAACTCACTTAATTAATATCTAGCTCCAAGAGTAGTACCACTCAACCTTATTGTTATGTCGGACTAAGTCCACCTACAGGGTTTACATGACAATCCTTATGAGCTCCTCTTGGGGACATTATCAACCTAGATTACTAGGACACAGTTTCATTCTATAATCAACAACACACCATATAAATAATATCATTTGCCAACTTATCGGGTCTATTGATTTATCGAACTAAATCGCACCCTTTGATAAATTAAAGAAATGAATATTAAGTATATGTGCTTGTTATTATATCATGATTAAGAGCACACACTTCCATAATAACAAAGGTTTTGTTCTTTTATGCAGTCAATATAAAAAAAACTTACCTTAAATAGTCCTGCTCAATATACTCTGAGTGTACTAGTGTAATTTTATAGTTAAGATAAACTAATACCAAATTACACTACGACTATTCCAATGGTTTATTCCTATCCATCTTAGTCGTGAGCAACTGTTTATAATTTATAAAGAACTGATAACATGATCTTCTGTGTGTGACACTACACACCATGTTATCTACAATATAAATTAATTGAACAACTACACTTAGTATAAATGTAGACATTTGACCAATGTGATTGTTTATTTTAAAATAAATGTTTACAAAAAGCTAGGCTTTTAGTATATACTCTAACAACAATTACTTATAGATGTTAATATCACTTATGAGGAGATAGATGATGGAGAGATATCCAGCAGTGAGAATATTGTTGAACTTACAGAGTCTAGCGACAACGACTTAGAAACTATTAATGTTGAGTAGAAATACTTCAAGAGTCTAGCGTTGATTAAATTTTAGCATTATTGTTCATCAAGTAAGTTGTGCTTTAATCATGTTATGTTGCTTAATTATCATTTAGTAAACTTTATCATGATGTGTTGTAATGTTATTTTATAGATAATATATATCATGGCAAACCATCTAGCACCACTCCGTGGATCTACAGTGCTTAGAGTGGTTGGAGAGTCGTAAGTATTTTTTTATTAGTAGCAGTTCAAGTTATTTATTTATAATATATATCTTATATCTTAATATTTTTTGTATGCAGGTTTACTCCTGATGGTCATCGAATAGCGACATATATTAGCAGGAAATTTAAAGAAAGAGTCTGTATTTCTGGTACTACATGGAGACATGTAGACCAGGAGACAAAAGATTTTTATTATAATGAATTTTTGGTAAGTAAATTGAATATGTACAATATATTTATCCTTTATTATACTAAATTTTTAATTTTTAATTGTAGAAAAAATATACGTGGGAGGATGGACACGAGATAGAATTTACAGCGACGTGGAATATTTATTGTGCCAAATTGTACAAAGACCTCTTATATTATATGAGAAAGGATGGCACAAGACCAGCTTATATATCCGAGGAAATCTGGGGTGCATGGACGACCACTTGGTCTGCAGATAGATGGCAGGCAAAGGCTCTAAAAGCTCGAGAAAATAGGAATACAGAGTCAGGTGGCCCGAGTACCGGATCCACTCGGCATACATCAGGATCCCGATCCATTGTTGAGCACTCTATGGATCTGGTGAGTGTAATTTAAAGTTATATAAATCAAATTTTTATTTATTAACAAACTTGCATAATTTCGGCCCAACTTATTTGTGTATGTAGGAGCGTTCTTTAGAAAGACAACCCACTTGCCTAGAGATCTTTCTCAAGACTCACCGGAGAAAGGATGACACATATGTTGATGCTTGATCCAAGAACATTGGGGTTTGAATTATTAACTTTATTATATTTAATCATTAATAATGATTAATTATCTTTAGTAATTGTGTACAACATATAAATCGTATATTTTTTCTCTACACAGGAGGAAATGATAAGTAGGGTGGCTCAGGCATCTCAGCCACTAGTAGAGGGGAGGGGAGTCACAGGATCTATCCACCCAGCAAATAAATGATATTTATTATGATGTTGTGAGTGGAAGGATAAAGAACTCTTCCCTCTACGGCCTTAGCTCCCAAGCTAAGGTGGTATTTGATCGCTTAAGGACTCCTAGGGATCGTGCTAGTTCCTCTTCTTCTTATTCTTCTTCTTCTGAGGTAAAGTCATTAAGAAAAGAAAATCAAGAACTGAAGATTCAAATGACTACGATGGATCAGAGGTGGGAGGAGAGGTGGGCTGCTCAAGAATAGGCATTAGCTCAGATGTGAGCAGTCATTGCTAGATGGGACCAGTCACAGCAGGCCCAATCACAGCATGATATTAAGTCACAAGAGACTTGAGACCCATCAGACCCTGCTGATGATTAGATTTTCTGAGGTATGTTCAAATATAACTTGATTTTTAAATTTATCATACAATAAGTAAAATATATTTGTTCTATTTGGATATTATTAGATATTTATCTTAAATTATATTACATTTTTTCAGGAGTCCGTATTGATACATTCACCGTCATTATCATTGCATATCCAAAATATAATCCAGGTATATTTTTTTACATGTAAAATTAGTTATATATTATAATTTTTAAGTTATATATTACATTTGTATCGATTCGTTCTAATCAGGACCCCTTGTATTTGACTTTCACATGATTATATTTGGATATATGTAGGAGATGTATCATGGTAAGTATTTTGGATATGTTGTATTTGCCTTTTACTTGTCATTCACTTTGGATAGTATGATTGTGAGTATGTTGTGTATTTGGATACTTATGCTTGTGTTTTGTACTGAAATTTAGACATTTGGACAATTATGATTGTGTTTATATTGAATTTTGGATATTTTGATTGTTTGTATGTTGTGAGTATGTTGTAGAAATTGTGATTTATGTGTGGTTTGTATTTGTGTTGTCATCGTTTGTGATGGTTTTTTTGATATAAAAATTGTATATAGGATAACATCTAAACAAGAGAGGTGCTATTGAAATTTTAGCAAGCATTACCGACGGAATCATGATTTTCGTCGATAATTTCCGACCGAAAGCATGATTCCATCGGTAAAATATCGAATCTATACAGTTGTGTATCGATAAATTACCGACTGAATGATGGTTTCCATCGGTAATTGTCGACGAAATTCATGCCATCAGTATATTACCGACGGAAACCATCATTCTGTCGGTAATTACCGACTGAATATTGGGTTCCGTCGGAACCATCATTCAGTCGGTAATTTCCGACGGAATGTTGGTTTCCATCGGTAATATACCGATTGAATGTTGATTTTCGTCGATAATTATCGTTATCTTCCGTCTCCTACCTGTCGACGGGGCAGATTTCTGTTGTTAAATATTACCGACGAAAATTTATATTTCAGTCGGTGAATACTGACTGAATAGCATTTCCATCGGTAAATTCCGTTCCCAATGCAATAACTTCCGATGTAGCAAATTCTGCCGTTATTCCGTCGGTAATCCAAGTTACCGACGGAATTGTGACGGAATTGCTGACCGGTCTGACCCCACGGAAGATTTCCACCGGCTACTAGGGTAAATCGAGAAGCGCACGCGGCGGCCAGCCCAGAAGCCCAGCATCCTTTGGTTGGGCCCCCCCATTTGGAGAAAAAATTTCTACAAATACATCATAACTGGAGATCGAACCGCGGGTATCTGGGTGACAATCTAAATATCTTACCGCGACACCGTAGCCCTTGGGACATGATTTTGACAAAAAAAAAAAAAAAAGACAAATGGTTAGTCATAATTAGATTAGTTGATAAACATTTTAATATTAATTGCACTAATATTATTAGTTTGTTTAGAGAAAACTGAAAAGAATATCAATAAGAGGTTTATAGGCCACTTAAGGGGGTTCATGGATCTAAGACTTTGGTCCAATATTACCATAATAATATAAGTTTTATTTGAAAACAACATTTATTGATACAATTTATATGATGATAACTTATTTTATTTTTTTTAAGGTTAATCCTGAAACTGGAGAGTTTCCGAGGGTAGAAGATGATACCTTCGAGAAATTGTTTCGCAAAAGAGAACAATATGGAAAAATAATTAGGTTGCACAAAAATATCTAAGTATCTTTGGATTGGAGGTTTACCTCTCAGTGTATAAATGTCTTGGTATTATTTATTTTGGGTTTTGATGGATTGAATTAATTGGAGTGTGGAGCATGGTTTTGTATTACTTTGATTTATTAATGAGAAATGTTCTCTTGCTCCTAAATTTTTGTTAAATGGCGTATTTTTTTTACTACATTTTTGGTCTGGTGGATTGAATGATGCTCTCAACAATTATGCTAAGATGAATTATAAATATTGTCCTAACCATTTGTGAGGATTATGATTCTTTCACATTTTTGATCTGTTTTGTTTTACCTTTTTGGATGATTTTCAACTATCAAATGTTAATTCAGATCCTCTGTCCCCATTTTTCTATGTCCCCGTATCTCATTACCGATCAGACGGATCAGATTAAATCTCAAGGTATCATGATATCTTTAAAATATATGTAGTATCCTCGTGACGTGCAAAGTATTCTTTAGATTTAATCTGATCCGTCCGATCGATAATGGGACACGACGACTGAGAGAAATAGAGACAGAGGATCTGAACTAATCAAATGCTTGCATTTCTGTCAATTCTATGTGATTGTGTTACTAATCCTTTTGTAAAGTATTTTTGGAATGATTTTCAACTATCTTTCACAATATTGTTTTGTATGAATTTGTTGTTTTTGTTTAGCATTTACTTGTGGAACAACTCAATCCTCTAAACCTATTTTTGCTGGTTAAAAACCTTGCATCATTGTTTTGGTTCACAATTCACTTTTATCATATTCTTGATTTCACTGTCTAGCATTTAATTATGATCAATTTGGCCATTAATTTAAGTTATTATATTGTTTTATAGTGTTTTAATTATGATGTTTATCTTTTTCAAGACTAATGTTCTTGTTTTTTCCTTTCCTTTTTCTTGTTTGGTGTTTATCTCACTTTTTGTTTTTGCTGCAATCATAGTTCGTAGGATCATGATCCATGTAGAATCAATTTAGAGTAAAAATTGTATTAATCAGGATCGGATTGTAGATACATAAGATCCTACCAAAAATTCTAAAAATTTAATTTAATATTTAATAGGATAATCAAATAATAAATTAATTTATATTTGATTAAAATTATCTTTAAATAAAATAAAATAAATTAAATTAATAATAATATTAATAATAATAATGGGATGAAAATATATAGAATAAATAAATATAGTTTATCTAAAATTTTTAAAATTTAAAATAAATTTTTACATATATTAATAGGATATTTCGATTATAATTTGAGAAATCTATTTAAACTATCTAAAAATTACAAGTTTTAATTAAAAACCTTCAGCCATGCCCTTACACCTTCCGTGTTCTCTCCTCACCCGATCGTCGCTGCTCCCCTCACCCACTGTTGCCAACCGTCGCCGACGCTTTCCCCTCTTCGCCATTCAAGCTGTCGATGTCTTCCCCTCTTCCCCATCACAAGCCGTTGGTGGCCGATGCCTTCCAGCTTCCCCTCTTCCCATCACAAGATGTCGTCCACCTCCACAAGTCATTGGCGTCGTCCCACCGACGAGGACTCCTCCGATGTTGCTGCCCGTCGACAAGGATCCCTTCACTGTTGCTGCTCGCCGACGAGGATGTTGTCTGCCTGTTCATTGTTTTGGATAGGTGTGAAATCGTTTGTAATGTGATATTGGTAAAAAAAATTTGATTCTATACTATCTCAATGAATTTGTTTCGATTCTACTATAAAATTCTATCTCAATCGATCCCGTATCAATTCACTATTATCGGATAGTTAGATTGTACGATCCTACAATTCAAATTGTGATTTTGCAAACCCTGACTACAACAATCTTTTACTTTATAAATTAATATGTTCTTTTCTTTAAGGATGAAATAGTGAAACTTCAATCAACTCATTTAGAAGGGAGAGTGTGTGCCACTACTATTGATATTGTGCATCAGTCCAAAGATGTCAATATTACAATGCAAGTTTTAGGTTTACAGTCTCACTAAGTCAAAGGTTTAGATCCATTATCTAAACTATCTATAGTAAATGGTCCTACAACAACAAACATCAACTCAAAGCGTTATGGTGATAGTGGAGACATTATAACTACGCAAAAAAATTATCGATGAGCAAGGACGGACTATAGGTGAGTAACAATAAAAATTTGAAACATTATTACAACAGTTTCAAACAAAGTATTCCCAGTTTCTCTTTCCAACCTCCACCAATATGCTCTTCGACTCTATCTCCTCTAGCATTTTCCTTTCTTCCGGCTTATCTAGTTAGCTTTACAGTAACAATGACTGTATTTTTTTTTCCAACATTATCTAGTTAGCTTTACACAAATTATGTTTTTTTTTTTTTTTTTTTTTTTGACAACATTTGACTAATTGTGCATCTTTATGAAAAATATTTGACTACTTAATATAAGTAAACCATACATCTATTAAATTTGATTACATTTAATTATTTTATTTGATATTCATATTTGATAAAAAAAAGTATTCATAATACATTTTGATGAGGATTTTATATTGAAAATAAATTAAAATGTATATAACATTCCATGACACTATGAGGCATCGCCAAATGTGAAAAAATTTTGGCGACTTAAGTTTTAACTTTTACGTGGTCAAATAATTACGAAAATAATTACTCATCGCATTATATAAAAGCCATTTCATGGCACGTGGAAGATATTGCCAAATGATAATTAAGGACGGAACTAGGATTTTAAATTTGGGGGTCGTATATTAATTAACAAAAATATTTATTAAATGTATTATATAATAATGACTTCTCCAAACTTTCAAAATACATAATGTATATGAGCTATGATATTCATCTAGAAAATTCTTAAGGATAGATACATAAAGATGGAACCCACCATTTCACTTTTTGTGGGTCTCATCATTTATGTGTCTATCCTTAAGAATTTTCTAGATGAATTTTCTAGATGAATATCATTTCTCAATGTATATTTAGTTAAATGTGAAAAATAAAAGAGAAAAAAAATTTAAATTCAATCATACAAAGATTTGAGTTAGGTGGTGTGTTAAAATAAAAATAAAACTTACCATTACACTAACTATACATATCTTTTTATTTATGATAAAATAATATATATGCTAATAAAATTAAAAAAAACTTTTCTATAAAATTATGTTATTAAAAAATTTTGGGGGGACGTGATCCCCTCATGTCCTAATGTAGATCCACCCCTGATAGTAATACGTTTGAAGACGTGTATAAAACATGACACGAAATGTCTGCACCATTGGCGATGCTGTACGTAATGTGTCATGAAGGTCTAATTGACATTTGCCTATGGGACATCTGCGACGCATCTCGACGATGTGTTCTTGCATCGCCAAAACTTTGGTGTCGTATTTTCCTTACATTTGACAATGCCAAATGTAAAATTTCTTGTAATGCGGAGTTGAATATTCGGTCGGAGCGACCAAACGGAGAGAAAGCTAATTGTTCAGTCCACATGGCCAAGTGGAGAGGAATCTGATTGTTCGGTCGACAAAGCTAAGCCGACTGAATAGAGCCTTGAGTCGAAGGAGTTGATCCGACTGAGTAGGGTGATCGGATCGATAGAGTTGATCCGATTGAGTAGACTGCAGGCCGAGTGGGGGTGATCACACCTCAACTTAGCTATCGAGAGGCTTCTAACACTCCTCACATCATTCTACAAAAAACAATTAGAGTCACGTTAACTTTTGAACTGTCTTCCTATATGTAATGTAATGCATTCAAGTGTCCTTTGCTGATGAATCCATTAAAAGACCAACACTAACACAGTGCGGAGCTAATTAGGCTCGGAGTTTTTGACTGAAAAGCATGCAGCGGCAAGCCAGCAACTCATTTCATGCATGCCGGTGAATTATATATATTAAATTAAGATGAAAAAGAAAGCCCTTAGTTACTGATTAATCTGGCTCAGCTAGCTTCATAACAGACAAGACTCGCAAACATGTTTAGTGGCTGCTCCTCCACTGTGATCGAGAAGTCCGTACGTCCTGCAATCACATATACAAACAATTCCCCTCGCCCTGGGCACGTGAAAACTCATCATAAAGCCCTGTATTCAAACAATTTAAACTCATGAGCGTACTGCCACAGTACTCAAAACCTCAACTCTGTTTTTTTAGTTCTTGAGACAACGTAACTTTTAATGTACAGCCTTCGCTTTGTTCGCGTATTTTGGTGGTCCTTTTTTTTGTGTTGTCTCAGCGCACATGATGCGTGCTGCTGCTCTCTCTTGGAGCGAGCTATAAGGCCACTGCCCAGGGCCTGTCCGAACTGAACTCTCCTCTTTTAATTAGAAGCCTTCGACGAGTGTGTTGGAGGCACGCAAGTGTACTCAGCTCTCGCCTTTTCGCTGGTTGACAATATGTTCCTTCTCGATCGTCTTGAGACGAGCATAAGTAAAGGCCTCTTTGTCTTTTGTCTCCGTGATGGATTCAAAATTTATATGTCTTCCCTGTACTTTCTCCAGCTACTTTTATGCCTTGAGTTGAATATTAATTGTGGGCATGTGTAATACAGCACAGGTGAGGAGTTTGTGGTGGGAGTTGCTTGATTATTGAGTGATTTGATCTCAAAGACAATTCTCTGTAGTTTTTTAAAAAGAGAAATTAGCTTTTTGTAGAGGTTTAACTGTATAACAGTTTTGTTTGGTTCGTCAGATATAAGATTGCTAAACAGTGTCGTTTCAACCATTTAATTTGAATATGAGGTTGGGCAGGATCCAGACAAAAGAGACAGGACAAATGACAAATAGATAGATAGGGTTTGATTTGGAAAATAGAATAATTATTTTTAAGATCGAAAATGCATGCAATTGATAACAGAATTAGGACGGTAACCGAGTCGAGTCAAGCTGAGATTTGAAGTATTCAAATTTATTTGATAAGATAATTGAGCCGAACTTAAAATGAACTAAGTCTTTAAATAATTGTTCAGATTTGGCTTAGTTTATTTTTTTATGAGCTTGAGCTTGTTTGAAGTTTGCTTGAGCTTGGTTTGTTTAAATGTTATCAAACTCTCAATTCAAGTTTGGTTTGAGCTTGGTTCGTTTAGATATTATCGAGCTCTCAATTCAAGTCTGTTTAGTTATTTGAAACTTTACTTATTTGATTGGTTATTGAGTTTGATAGTTCAAACTTATTTATTTATTTTATTTTATTTTTATTTATTTAGTATATTGATAAGAGTTTTATTAATGAACATGATTCGTGAATATTGATCATGAACGTTGACGAGTTGAACACATGTATATTCAACCTTGTTTGTTTAGTTTAACAAGCTATTCAACCTTATTTATTTAATTGATCTTGTGTATATTAAACGAACATAAACAAATTTTTACCAAACTGAATGTCAAATTTATTCATAAACGTTTGATTTATTTATCGTCCTAAGAGAATGAATCTTAACTGTAGTCCTATTTACAAACCCTTTATGCTGAAAATTCTCGATTGATCTAACTGCTTTGTACGTATATAAATGGGCATTCATTTGATCTAACTCGTTTGAAGGTTGAACATGAACCCTAAGTAATGAAGTATAGGGATTCCATTGAGATATTTGAATTCGCAATAATCAAGTATATTATATTATCCCTCGATCAAAATTATTAACTCCACTAACATGGGTCGACACTCGATGATTAAAATGATTATTTAATTGCTAAAATTTAAGGGGAGACATATGTAATAAATTGATGACAAAGAATAGACATATGCAATGGTACATTGGCACCCCTACACTCGTGTCTCAATCTTCACTCCCACTGGCAATCATTAGTTTCTTCCTACAAGGTTTTATGATTCATTTAGCCAAAATATATATATATATATATATATATATATATATATATATATATATATATATATATATATGATAAAGACCATGAGGATGGTAAGAGTTAGATATCTAAATTATTAAAATAATAGTAATGATAATAATAATAAAATAAAGATCACGAGGATTGTATCGACAAAACTATTGATATAAGTATATGTGGTAAAAATACACGATAAGAGATCAGTCATTTCTAGCGAGTAACAAGCCAACACCCTAGAGTTAAAGGGTGCGATCTGATATTTTTCGAGTCTTGATGGGCATTCTAAATACTGATAAATGTAATTACGAGGGTGTAAATTAAACAAAAGCTCTACCTTAAATTGTTAATTATTATCAAATGAAAAAAAATAGGGCAAAAGTAAAAAAGACATTTTTATCGAAATAGGACCTCCCTTTCATTTATTATGAAAGGAGGATCATTATCCCTTCAGAGGGGTCTAGTGGCTAGCGCATAAGGTACTGTCATCATGAGGTCTGGGGTTCGAATCTCGACAAAGCCGAGATAAATGTCTCCCTTATGTGTTAGTTACTATTCCAAAGGCTAGTAGCCGCCCATGATTTACCTCCTTCGTATTGGCCTTGGGACGAATTGATGAAGGCGCTGGATACAAACGTATTCATCTTTTACCATCATGAAAGGAGAATCATTAGTATCGATAAGAATTAAAGCATTGTTACAGTGTAATATTTATTATAACAATTATAACTTAGATAAATAACTCACTTTATTAAATTTAGATAATCATTTTTTACTAAACACTATATCAACTATCCTAAAATTTTCATCATCCTTATTATTTTATTATTATTATTATTATTTTTTATTATTATATTTATAGAATGAGTGGAAGGAGAAAAATTGAAAAGAATGAGCGGAGAAAAGAAAGGAGAGAGATTAAAAAATATATTATTTTATTTTTAGAGTGGAGGTTTAGTTTTCATTAAATTTAAATTTAAAAAATGAATAGAGTAGTTATATAATTTTTTTTTAGTTATTTTATTTAAAATTTAAAATAAAAATTTTAGATAGGATAAGTAATATGGATGTAACAATAGTAAAAAAAACTCTTTTGATCTTTATTAATATTTCTTTTGATCTTTATTAAAAAAAATATTAATGAAAGAAAATTTTTATTTTGTATGCTGTCACATCACCTTACATGCCACTGCCAGCTTGTCTTGGCGCTGGGTGGTCGCTTCGCCCACTTTTTTCTCCTCTCTGGCTCCCTCGCTCGTACACCCCCCGGACTATAAAACCATGGACCATCGTCCCTCTCCCTCTGCGCAACAAGCTGTGCTTCATCTCCATCTCTCCAACTTCATCATCATCTCCTCCTCCTCCTCCTCCAGCAGGAAACAACGCCCTGATCTGGCATAGTCGGTGGGATCGTTGGAATAATCCTCCACTCGCTAGCTCATTTATTTCCCTCGCTAGCTAGCTCTAGCTCTAGCTCCAGCTCCAGCTCTAGCTCTGTCTGTCCACTACAAATTTGAACTAGCTTGATATATACAAAAGCGATCTAATTAAGCTTTCTAAAATCCTTCTGACAGCGGATCTGCGCTCCCAAGCCACCAAGGTAACGTATTATACATATATGCTTATTTAATTATCCATTTGTTTAATATTTACGTAGTCAATATTAATCAAATGCTTGTGTTAATTTAGGGAAGTAAATTTTTAGTTAGTTAGTTTGAATAGGAAGAAGAAGAAGAGGAGGAGGAAAGAGAGAGAGAGATGGATATGATACCGAACCCAGAGAGCCCTCCCTCCGATCAGGAACCCCTGGCTGCTGCGGCGGCCGGAGCTTCTTCTTCGTCGTCTCCGTCGTCGTCTTCGTCGCCGTCGCTGAGCAGGTACGAGTCGCAGAAGCGGCGGGACTGGAACACGTTCGGGCAGTACCTGAGGAACCACCGGCCGCCGCTGTCGCTCGCGCGGTGCAGCGGCGCGCACGTGCTGGAGTTCCTGCGGTACCTGGACCAGTTCGGGAAGACGAAGGTGCACGTCCAGGTCTGCCCCTTCTTCGGCCACCCCTCCCCGCCGGCGCCCTGCCCCTGCCCGCTCCGCCAGGCCTGGGGCAGCCTCGACGCCCTCGTCGGCCGCCTCCGCGCCGCCTACGAGGAGAACGGCGGCCGCCCCGAGAACAACCCCTTCGCCGCCCGAGCCATCCGCCTCTACCTCCGCGAGGTCCGCGACCTCCAGTCCAAGGCCCGCGGCGTCAGCTACGAGAAGAAGAAACGCAAGAAAGCTCCGCCGCCGCTTCCGGATCATCACCACCCTCCTCCGCTTCCACCCTAATCACCGTCGACACCTACCTTCCTCATGATCACTACGCTGCTATAATTAATTAATATGCGTGACCTTCATCGATCGATCATCATCGTCCTAAAATTTATATCATATCATTAATTAATCTTCAGACTAGCTATTACTGCAGGTAATTGCTTAATTAATTATATTATTATTCCTACTATTTAATTTCATGAGCTAGCTAGATTTCACAAATTTGAGACCGGGCACTATTACTCCATGTCTGTCTAGTGCTCGATCTACATATTTCATTTCTGTTTAATTTCTTCTTCAGCATCCTCCAGCTGCTCGCTCGCTACAAATTCTCATTGTACCTTCATTTGATTTTATTATGCCGATGGGACTGATTAAAGAAATTAATTACTAGTTTTTTTTTATTTATTTATCGTTTTCGATGGAAGAGCATATATCTATTATCTATATATAGGTAACAGTGCATGAATCAGGAAGGAAGCGAGTGCTGTACTTAATGGAATCGTATCACTTGGCCTGTCATAGCTCACAATCAGAGAGAATGAGATATGAATATGGCATTAATTACTTTAAGTTTAATGAATGACAAGATTCACGCACTGTAAATTATCTGTGTAATTAATTAATGCTACTAATTAATCTATAATATATATATATATATATATATATATATATATATATTTTGACTAAGCATGAATATTATCTTGGGTCCTCATGCTAAAATATTTATATATAACATACAGTCAAAGTGTATATATTTTTTCCTGATCTGCATTAATTAATATTTGCTCAGACAACTTTTGAGGTGAAAATTTTCATTGCTATGGTTCGATGTGTCATCATCACATAACATCATTAAAATTCTCTGTGCTATAGACATTTGAAAACTTCATCATTAATATGTATGATTGTGTATCTTTCATTATCAATTTAGGTGGTGTTTGGTTAAATGACGAGAATGACTATGGATATAAGTTTGATAGTAAAATGGAATGGAAATGAGAATAAAAATGAAATTCATTTAGTTATATGAGTTTGGTTGACTCCTATAAATTTAGAAATCATTTTCAAATTATCATTCCCAAATCCATAATCCAAACACTATCTTTTATTATTATTCCATTCCCTCATTCTTAAATCCATCAACCAAACACCCCCTTCCCTTTAGCTCTAAGTTATGGCCGATTAATGTAATTAAAATCCAACTATAAGTTAGAGGTTAGAAGCTCATTGTTCGATAGAAGCTACAGATAAATTAAATTCTAGATGATAATTACAACAAATTCTAGATATTCTCGATAGAAGCTCGTTGTATTTTCTGCTAAATAGCTAGAGCTCTAAAATGATTTACAAGAAAAATTGAGTCAATTAAAGTCGTGTAAATTGCACTATAAATAAAGAAGCTATACAAATTCAAACGACAATTAATTTATAACTCTTTATTTGCAGTACACTTTCTCTTTTAAAAAAGCACACCTTGAATGTCCCATGGGTTGATGCAGTTACTATTAATTAACGGTCTAATTCAAATTTTGATGAATAATAAAATAGGCTAAATTAGTTTTATTGTAATCTAATACTTTGACCAAATGTGCAAGAGAAGCCCAGCTAGGTCGACGGACTGACCGAATAGCTGGCATGAATCCCAGACAGGTTGACAAGCTGATCGGATGTCTGACATGAAGCCCAGCTAGGTCAACGGGTCGACCGGATAGCTGGCACGAAGCCCAGCTAGATCAACAGGCCGACCGGATAGCTAGCACGAAGTCCAGACGGGTCGAAAGGCTGACCGGATGTCTAGTACGAAGTCCAGACGGGTCGAAGGGCTGATCAGGCGTTTGACAGATAAGTTAAGGTAAGTCACTAGAGAGGAGTGACGGTGAGGACGCGTTCCCAGAAAAGGAACTTAGGCGCCGATCCAACTTAGAACCATTTCGGAAGATCTTAACTAGATTCCGATCTCGGTGAGATGGAATCTAATTAATACTCTTTTTGATTATAAACTGAGCTAACACTTTGTTTTGCATGATATATAATTTGCATTTGTGCTTCGGACTAATGTTTTCTTACATGTTGTTGGAAAACATAGGTCTAGGAGCCCGGAAGAGATCCGGGCGCCCGGAATGCAAATTCTATCTTCATCGCAGCTTCGCCACGTGAAGCTTCATGGTTGGCTGGGATACGTCACACTCCAGGCGCTTGGAAGGGATCTGGGCGCCTGGAGCCTCCTATATAAGGAGGGTGAGCCCTAGAGCAAAAAACAACTCACAACAAGATCTTCCAACGCTTGATCTGCTGTGCTGTGCTCCTGTGACGCTGCGAAGCTACTCCGACAACGTGCTGCCTTTTATTTCTTTTACTGTTATCGATATTTCTTTTCCAAAGTTCTTGTACCTTAATTTTGTAATCACATTTTCGAACTGCTAGTGGATTGACCAACGAAAGCACTCAGCGAGTGCGAGCCTTGGAGTAGGAGTCGACGAAGGCTCCGAACCAAGTAAAATTAAAATTGATTGTGTTAGCATTGTTCTGTTCTCGCTTTTAATTTTTCGTTGCGTACTCGATTTTCTACGATAAATTTCTAAATCGTTATTCACCCCCTCTAGTGAATTACTCGATCCAACAAGTGGTATCAAAGCAGGTACCGCTCTAATTTGGTGCAACCACCAATCAGACAAGGGATGGAATTCTTTTTCATGTTTTTTTCGATTTTCAGTTTGACGTTATAACTCCAAATTGGTATCGTTACCTTTTTAGAAATCTTTTCGTAGTAATTAAGATGAATTGGTGCAACACTACTTCAGTTTTAGATTCTTTTTAATTTTATTCCGCACTACTAATCCAAGACCAAGTCTTAAGATTCCTCGTTTCTTTATTTATTTGTGTGCAGGATAAAAATGACTCAAGTCGAAGGCTTCAGGACAATGCGTCCCCCCTATTCAACGGGGACGACTTCCCCTACTGGAAGAAGCGAATAGAGGTCTACTTGAAGACCGACTTCGACCAATGGTTCAGCGTCACCAGAGGCTACAAGATGTCAGTCGATAACTCCGGAAATCCACTAGACCCGAAACAGTGGACTCCGGACATGAGAAAGAAATCCTCGACGAACTTCAAAGCTCTCAACACACTGCAATGTTGGCTGACAAAGGAAGAGCTAAACCAAGTGGGACCGCACTAAAATGCGAAAGAATTATGGGACAGCTGATCGAACTACACGAAGGAACGAGCGACACCAAGGTAACTAAGCGTGACCTTCTTTTAAATAAACTATTTAATATCAAAATGCAAGAAGGAGAAACAACGAGTCAATTTCATGCGAGGATCAAAGACATCCTCAATGGACTCCATGCGATGGGCCACCAAATGGAAAATCGGGACTTAATCAGATACGCATTAAATGTTTTTCCGTGAAATTCATTGTGGGCATCTATCGTGGATGCCTATAAAATCTCGAAAAATTTATCTAAATTGAAACTAGACGAGTTATTTTGCGAACTTAAATTACACGAGCAGACTAACGTTGGAACTGAGAAAGGTATTGCCTTATTTGCAGGTTCCTCCAAGGAAAGGACAAAGACCAAGCCTGAACCTGAAGATGAGTCCGATCAGGATTCTAAAGATGAAGAGTACCTAGTGAACTTGGTAAGGAAGATGCTCACCAGGAGAAAGAAGAGTTTCAACAAAAAGGACTTGCAAAAGATCAACTCCCCATCTAAACCAAGGAACGTGACTTGCTTAGGGTGCAATAAGAAAGGTCACTACGAGAATGAGTGCCCGAGATTGAAAAGTGACAAGACGAAGACAACCATGAAGAAGGCTCTCAAAGCAACGTGGGACGACTAGTCTTTAGAAGAGTCGGAGGCCGAAGATCAAAAGCACCAGAGTCACCTTGCGTTGATGGCCCGTGAAGCAGAATTGGATGATGAATCAGAAGACGGGTCCGAACTTGAATTGGGCCACGAGTCCATACTCATTTCCGAAGGTCCCGAAGAGGTATATCTGAATTTAAATAAGAAATTTTTTAAAACAATTGCTTGTTTAAACAAAAAATTAACTGCAATAGAAAATAAAAATAAATTGCTCCTTGAGGAAAACCAAAACCTCAAGGAACAAATCACAAATTCTAATCCAACTCAAGACCTAACACTTGAGGAGGAAAATTTAAAACTAAAAACAGAAAATAATAAATTAAAAAGTATTTTAGAAAAAATTACAACAAGATCTAGAAATTTAGATCTTATTTTAAATAGTCAAAAAGTAGTCTACAATAAAATCGAGCTTGGCTACAAGTCAAGTTCAAATAAAACGTTTAAATCACTAATAACCCAACATAAACAACAAAATAAAACTTGGGTTCCGAAAGTGTGCTTAACCACACAAGTAGGAATTAACTAATATTACATACCTGAAGATAAAATATACTATGTAAAATCTGATAAATCAAATCAAAAACCAAAACACAAACTTAGACCAACAAAATCAAAATCAAAAAATTTTAGAACTCATCAAAAATCAGATTATCATCAAGTTAAATATAATTATAAAAGTAACAGACATAAACCTAGAACTAAAACTTAAAAATACAGGTCAATAATTCAAGGGGAGACTCCAGAATAGCTGGCACCTCCAAACATAATCTACCCGACAAAGTAACCAAAACTAACCTACCTGGCAGGGTAATTAGGATTAGAGTAAAAAGGGATAAAATTTAACTTGACCTACAGTATTGGTGAAGTTTTGGATGATAGTAGATTAGGGAAGCTTAGTCTATGCATGTATAAGGAAGATATGGCTTCGACCTGGTGCATTTAGCTAAGTGGAACTAACTGAAGCTACCCCTTACGGATCCTAACCAGTTAGACCAAGGTTTTGTATTAAGTTCAATGGATAGAACTATTTGGAAAACATCGAAGACATAGTTACTCTAATGATGTCCAAGTGACTCACCATAGCCCAGAAGTTTATCCAAAGAATATTTATTTGTTGAGCCCAAAGTTAAATTTGAATCTAACACAAAGTTAAACCAAACCCTAAAATTGAACTTAACTTTATCTCACAAAAATTATAGGTTTCCCTGATTGAAAACATAGATCGGGTGAGATGACTAAGGACTTCGAATCGAATCAAATAGAATAGAATCGAACCTAATCGAATCGAATCAAACTAAATCGAATTGAATCGAACCAAATCGAATTAAATCAAATTAAAAATTAAATTAAATTAAAAATTAAATTAAATTAAAAATTAAAAATTAAATTAAATTAAAATTTTAAAATTAAATTAAATTAAATTAAAAATTAAATTATATTAAATTAAATTAAAAATTAAAAATTAAAAATTAAATTAAATTAAATTAAATTATTTTATATTATTTTTTTTTAAAAAAAATTATTTTAAAAACCTCTTTAACTTAAAATTTATTTTAAAAATCTTTTTAACTTAAAATTTATTTTTAAAATCTTTTTTAAAATTTATTTTAAAAATCTCTTTAACTTAAAATTTATTTTAAAAATCTTTTTAACTTAAAATCTATTTTAAAAATCTTTTTAAACCTAAAAATCATATTAAGTAAAAAAAACTTAGACTAACCCTAATTCCTACCTATTGTAGGAAATCAAGTGGATCTTAGACAGTAGTTGCTCTAAACATATGACTGGAGATCATACCAAATTCACCCAACTTACCTACAAAAGCTTAGGAAAAGTTGCCTTTGGAAATAATGACAAACTCAAGGTAATTGGTATAGGTAACATTGAGCTTAAGATTGACTTTATTATTACAAATATATTACTTGTTGAAAATTTCAAGTATAATTTTCTTAGTATTAATCAATTGTGTGACACTAGATATAAGGTTAGGTTTTTATCTTCAGAATGTTTAATCAAGCACTTAGATAACCCTACGATAAGTCTAAAAGGGCTTAAAAAAGATAACATCTATGCAATTAACTTAACCACTTCTTCAAATAAGTGTTATTTAACACAAAAAGAAGAAACTTAGTTATGACATATAAGAATGTCACACACAAATTTCATAAATATAAGCAAATTAAAAGGACTAGTTATAGGATTACCAAAATTACCTAACTTAGACTCAACAATATGTAATGCTTGTCAACAAGGAAAACAAACAAAATCTACTCACAAACCAACTAATCAACCTCAAACCAACTCTATACTAGAACTTCTATATTTAGACTTATTTGATTCCCATGAGGTCAAATCAATAAATGAAAGTTTGTATTGTCTAGTAATAATATGCGACTATTCTAGGTTCACCTGGGTAAAATTTTTAAAAAATAAGGATGAAACTTTTGAAATTTTTACAAACTTTTGCAAGCAAGTTGAAAATGAAAAGACCTTAAAATTAAAAGACTTAGAAGTGACAATGGAGGTGAATTTAAAAATTATAACTTTAATCAATTTTGTCTTGACAACAGATATCATCACGAATTTTCGTGTCTTAAAACACCTCAACAAAATGGAATTGTAGAAAGAAAAAATAGAACTATACTTGAAGCATCTAGGGCTATGCAAAATGAATATAATCTACCTAAGTACTTTTGGGTAGAAGCTATTAGTACAGTCTGTTATGTGCAAAATAGAACAATACTAAATAAAACACATAACAAAACCTTCTTCAAAATATATTATAATAAACAACCCAATATAAAATACTTTAAAGTATTTGAGTGTTCAGCCTTCATGCTAAACACAAGAGAACACTTAGGAAAATTCACTTCTAAAATAGAAAACGGAATCTTTGTAGGATATTCACTAAATAGTAGGGGTTACAGAATATATAATAAGGTTACACTAAGAATTGAAGAAACCACAAATGTAAAATTTGAGGAATCCAAACAAAACTTAGAACAAACCCAAATTCAACCAATTGAATTTATTCAAGGCAACAATACTCAAGAAAGAACCAATGAATATTTAAATCACGAAAAAGAAGAAGAACCTCAAGAGAATCAACCTCTTAGAACCATAAGAGTCAACCTAAATCATCTAATTGACCAAATAATTAGTGATCCAGATTTAAGGGTTCAGACTAGGTCATCCTTTAGAAACCTAAGTCAAATCTCTCTGATTTCAAAATTTGAACCCAAAACTATAGCTGAATCTTTACTTGCCCCAGATTGGGTCATAGCTATGCAAGAGGAACTAGCTCAATTTGAGAGAAATGAAGTTTGGGATTTAGTGCCACTGCCCAAAAATAAAAAAAATAATAGAAACAAAATGAGTGTTTAGAAATAAGTTAAGCGAAACTGGGAAAATTACTAGAAACAAAGTTAGGCTAGTTGCTAAAGGGTTTAGTCAAGTAGAGGGACTTGCCTATGATGAAACTTATGCCCTAGTAGCTAGATTAGAGTCTATTAAAATGTTATTCAGTTATGCAACCCATAAAGGGTTCAGACTATATCAAATGGATGTCAAATCCGCCTTTCTAAATGGACTAATAAAAGAAGAAGTCTATGTAGGACAACCACTTGGATTTGAAAGTCTAGAATACCCCGACTATGTTTTTAAGCTAAAAAAGACTTTATACGGACTTAAGCAAGCACCAGGGTATGGTATGAAAGGTTAACCTCTTACCTAATATCCAAAGGGTTCAACCAAGGTCAAATTGACCCAACCCTATTCGTTAAATTAATAAAAGAGGATATCTTCATAGCCCAAATTTATGTAGTGATATAATTTTTGGTTCAACTAACTCAGAATTTTTAGAAGAATTTACTAATCTAATGGAACAAGAGTTTGAAATTAATCTAGTAGGGAAATTAACTTACTTTTTAAGATTATAAATCAAACAAACAAATGAGGGAAATTACATTTATCAACAAAAATACACCAAAGAATTACTTAAAAAATTTGGGATGGAAAACACTAAAGAAATAAAAACACCTATGACAGTTAACACAATTCTAGATGATGCCCCCAATGAAAAACTAGTTGACTTAAAATACTATAGGAGTGTCATAGGTAGTCTACTGTACTTAACTGCAAGTCAACCCGATATTTTATTTGCGGTTAGTATGTGTGCTAGATACCAAACTTGTGCTAAAGAATCTTATTTAACTCAAGTCAAAAGAATCTTTAGATACCTTAAAAGAACTTCAAATATAGGAATTTGGTATCCTAGAACTAACAATTTTGAATTAATAGGCTATTCTGACTCAGATTATGCTGGATGTAAATTAGACCGCAAACGCACAAGTGGTGGATGTCAACTACTAGGTCCATCACTTGTCAGCTAGTTTAGTAGAAAGCAACACTATGTTGCCCTATCTATAATTGTGTTAGAGTATATAGCTATAGGTGAATGTGTCATACAACTATTATGGATGATGCACACCTTGAAAGATTTTAATTTAAATCTTACAAATGTAAAAGTATTAATTGACAATATTAGTTCAATTAACTTAACAAAAAATTCTGTGCATCATTCAAGAACTAAACACATTGAAACTAGACACCACTTTATCATGGATCATGCCACTAAAGGAGATATTGAACTCAAATACATTGAGTCCAAGTCTAATTTAGCTAACATATTTACCAAACCCCTACCTGAAAGTGAGTTTAGTAATTTACGTCGAAAATTAGGAATGTGTTTAATAGACTAGGATTCTTTAAATTGTTTTAAAAAATGGTTGTTTTTAACTTCTAGGGTAAAACTTTTATATTTTCAAAATTTTCCATTTTTAGAATTTCAAAATCAGTTTTAGCCTTAGAATAAGTCAATCCTTTAGAAAGCATGTTCCTATAGGGCTAGAATTTGAGCATCTCACCAATACACTAGGACTACCTTGTTTGTGATTATTGAACATAGAAAGGGGTGAGATGCATAGACAGATTGTCTGGACTTAAGATTCTTATTTCAGTGCATCGATAAAAGTCTGGGCGTTAAATACAAAACACATATCAATCAGGTTAAGTTATTCAGTTTAGTCAAACACTAACTGATTATAGTTGACTTAACATGATTAACCAAATGAAAGCTGCTATCCTTTGATAGACAGTAAGTAACTAAATTGGTTAGACAATTTTTTATGTCAAGTTCAGGGGGAGAATTAATTATTTTTCATACTTATTTTGAAATTAGTTTTTGAAAAATATTTCCTTAAAAATATTTTAAATCAAAATTGGATTTGAAAATTAGATTTTACAAACTTAGTTTTAAAAACTAGATCTTACGTGGTTTTTGAAAATTAGATTTTACAAACTTAATTTTGAAAATTAATTTTATCCCCTGAGTTGAAATTTGGATTTTAAAAATTTGACTTTAATAATCTCACTTTTGTAAATATGGCATATTTGAAAATTAGCCTTTATAAAACTTATTTTTAAAAATTATGTTTAAAAAGTGTTTTAAATTTGCAAAGTTTATTTTGAAAATTAAGTTAATTTTGTAAAATTTATCTTTAAAAATTACTCTAAAAATTATAAAATTATCTTTCTAAAGTTATCTTTCTAAGTTAACTATTTTAAAACTTAGTTGTTTTTTTAAAAAAGCTAAAAGCTAAAGTTTAAAGTAAAATGTTCTATATTTTCTACTTTAGACTCCCCCAAATCAATCTAACTTTAATTCAAATTCTTTATTGCATTTTCTTTTACTTCCTTAATCACTTATTTTTTCTGTGTTGTATTTGATGAATGTCAAAGGGGGAGGGTTAGGTGGTTTAAGTTAGTTAAAACAATGAAATACCAAATATAAGATAAGACTAACTTAAAAACCTTATAATTGCTTGTTTTACTTGCATATTTTTCACTAACTTAACCCAAATTGTCATTGCATCAAAAAGGGAGAGATTATTGGTGCAGTTAACACTAACGGTCTAACTCAAGTTTTGATGAATGACAAAGTAAGTTAAGTTAGTTTCATTGTAATCTAACACTTTGACCAAGTGTGCAGGAGAAGTCCAGCTAGGTCGATGGGCCGATCGGATAGCTGGCACGAAGCCTAGACAGGTCGACGACTGACCATATGTCTGGCACGAAGCCCAGGTAGGTCGACGGACCGACCGGATAGCTGGCATGAAGCCCAACTAGGTCGACAAGCCGACCGGATAGCTGTCACGAAGTCCAGACGGGTCGAAAGGTTGACCGGACGTCTGGCACAAAGTCTAGACGGGTCGAAGGGCTGACCGAACGTCTGGCAAGTAAGTTAAGGTAAGTCACTGGAGGGAAGTGACGGTGAGGACGCGTTCCCGGAAAGGGAACTTAGGCGCTGGTCCAACTTAGAACCATTTCAGAACTCTAAGTTGAGATCTTGACTAGATTCCAATCTTAGTGAGATGAAATCTAATTAATACTCTTTTTTATTATAAACTGAGTTAACATTTTATTTTGCAGGATATATAATTTACATTTGTGCTTCGGACTAATGTTTTCTTGCAGGTTACTGGAAAACATAGGTCCGGGCGCCTGGAAGGGATCCGGGCACCCGGAACGGATCCGGGCACCCGGAACGGATCCGGGCACCCGGAACGGATCCGGGCACCCGAAATGCAAATTCTATCCTCAGCACCGCTTCGCCACGTGGAGTTTCATGGTTGGTTGGGCTACGCCACACTCCAGGCGCCTAGAAGGGATCCGGCCGCTCGGAACCTCCTATATAAGGAGGGTGAGCCCTGGAGGAAAGAACAACTCACAACAAGATCTTTCAACGCTTGCTCTACTGTGTTGTGCTCCTGCGACACTGCAAAGCTACTCCGACAACGTGTTGCCTTTTATTTCTTTTACTGTTGTCGGTATTTCTTTTCCAAAGTTCTTGTACCTTAATTTTGTAATCACATTTTCGAACTGCTAGTGGATTAGCCAACGAAAGCACTCAACATGAAGTAGGAGTCGACGAAGACTTCGAACCAAGTAAAATTAGTTGTGTTAACATTGTTCTGTTCTCGCTTTTATTTTTCCGCTATATACTCGATTTTCTACGATAAATTTTTAAATCGATATTCACCCCCTTTACGAATTACTCTATCGAACACCATGTTAAGAATCATGGTCTGAGAATCCACTAAATGCAGTACGTATTTATCTTTCATGCTTTCATTTTGTATGATTCTATCAAGGAATAATTTTTTTTAGAAGATTAAGAAATTATTTCTATACAAGGTGTCTTTCGAAAGCATAAAGTTATCTTATTGTTAAAGTTATCACACACCACCGCTTAAGCAACAGGATTACTTGAATGAAGCATCTCAAGCATCGCTAGGAACACTTGAATATAAGGAACAGAAAATATGTCAAGCAAACCTCCCCAAAACAAAGAATAGTTGATGGTGGAATGTATTTGGAAGCCACAAGGATAACTATGTTAAGGTGTCAAACATGTGGGATGGGAATAAACTTCCACGATGTAGAAAACATTTTCAACCGCCGTTTCCATCATCTCATCATTCAGTTTCTGGAGCTGAAGTTACATTGTGAACATCTTTGTTTGGTTCACCAGTCTCAGAATCTCGCGGGAGAACATCTGTCAAATTGGCAACGAGGTTTGGCGCATCAGGTTTAGAGCTAATACTAGAAGATTGTGGAGTTGTACGGCCATCTTCAACTGTGTCTGATATTGTTTGCAAACCAGTAGAATCGACAAGGCTAGCTTGAATCGCAGCTTTGAGATCTTCCTCTTCATCGTCAGCTATACTACCCATTTCGAGAGATGTTGATCCTCCAGTGGAAATTTTCTTTTGATTGAATGTCTTTGCTATAATGTGTGCATCTTCCGGAGTGAGCCATTGGCCAAAGACAGTTGAGCTGTCCGGTAGGATTGGGCATTCTTTTGGGAAGTTACCCTTAACCAAAAATATACTCCAACCGGAATCCTTCAGGGAATCTATGTAAGCTGATAAGTAGAACTGAGAAAGATGCTCAGGTGCTGGGAGAAGACTATTGAAGTTGTACCATTCCCCATTGACTTTTCGAATACAAAACCAATGGTCATGCAAGTGGCATATAAAAGCATTCTCAAGCTCCGGGACAAACTGAGATTGCTCTGCTACAGGCGAGTTAAGAGGGATAACTTCAAGATCCCAAATCTCAAGAGCCTTCTGCAAAACCTGTCAAGGGGATTCCAAAATCAGACCCCAAAAAAACAAAGATATGACACGAGGCAAAAAATGATTCACCGCAGTGAAAAATGAAGTGAACTACCAACACTAAATACATCATTCATTGTTTATATTTTTGCATCTAGTCACACATTCACCACTCTCTTATTATTCTTAGAGCATTTGCATCATGTAGATGCGTGTACGGCATATATATGATCAGAATCAAAGACTAGTCAGAATTCATTGATGAACAGTCAGCTAAGATATAATTCTTTTGAATATCTGGGAGATGAAGTATGCCTATCAGTATGCCTTCCTTCCTGAAGCACAAATTGTGTACCACTTTTCCAAGTGTGACTATAGAAGATGTCACAGAGTTCTCCATGTAGAGGTTGCATCTATATCAGCATATGTGGAGCACTTCCTAATCCGTGCAAACGTATCAAGTGCTTCAGTGTTTATACACCACTCACTTGAGGTATATGTGATACTGGTTTCATACAATATCACTGAAAGCATTAGTGATTTTGTCCTCCTTAGTAATGTCCTTCCACATAGGTGGTAGTTTCTTGATGATTGAGGCCATCGCAAATGACTTACTGCATTGCATCCCTTCCACATGAATCCCATGCAAGATAACTTGAATTCCTTGCACCTGACTCATCATGGGCTTGACTTAACCATTTTGAATTTTAGGAATTTACCAAGTATGATTTTCTTCAAGTTGGCATCTTCTAATTTGTACTTATTGTCAAATGAGTTACAAAAAGCCTTGGTCATCTTTGATTTGACTATATGCATTGTATAAATCAGTGTCAATCCTATTCAAAATGTAATTGTTGAACAGGAAGTCATGGTCCTTCTCTGCCTTGACCTTCCATTCAGGAATGTAAATCTCAGGTTCAGGCATCATTGCTGTAGAAGAATGAAAGGTTTAAGTGTAGTGGGATAGAACATATTTTGTTGCCAATGCAAGGTCAGTACCAGAGAATTTCACTGGCCTCTCTTCGAGTCGTGCTCATCTTTAAACCTTTTATATGTCCTCAGCAAAGTCGAAACCTTTCCTAGGATAAATGTAGGTGCTCATAGAACAATAATGATTTACTAATGGAGACTAGTTCAGCTTTGGCCCTAGTATTATCCAAGGTTGTCATTTGTAGCTACTATTAGCCCTAACAAATATGATTGAGCCATTATGATTGAAAATATTTGACCTGGCAAAGGAACAAAGTGTCATAAATTTGCTAGAGTTCAACAATTCATGACATAGTTCCATTTCTAGCCTCCTCTGCTCCCCTTCTCCCTCCACGTATTCATACTTGACCGATTTCAAAAGTCAGCTTGCTTCATCTTGCAGCTGAGTGCCTAGCCTTCACCAACCTGTTGCACCTCGTTTCCCTTTGAATACTTTTTACCACTAGTCATCATTGTAATCTTCATACTACAAAAGAATATAATTGAGCATCGGCATACAGGTGCAAGAGCCTTCTTTGGTCAATGGATTACTACACCAAAGCAACCAACCAGACATATATTTATTCTGCATGTTAAGCAGTGCTCCATCTCAGTCAGGTTTTTATTCATGATGAGAAATGAAGGATAACTGTGTATGTAATTTTTGTTAAGGATTCAGATGCAGCATCACCACACCACTTTCGATCCTCGTTAAAATCAGATCCAAATAAATATAAACCCATTAATCTTGAATCCTACACAACTACAAAAGATGAAAAGCATCTTCACTATAACTAGAATATATTGGAAATGAGGCCACAGAAAAATCTCAAGGGTCAAAATCACTTACAAGTCATGTCAACACGGTAAAAGAGCAACCTCTTTATAATATGCCATTGTTCGTTCTGTTGGCTAATGTGTAGCAAAGTAATAGTCTATTTTCAACCAAAACAAGGAATCAATTATCATTTCCTTGTAGCATTGTGTCATCTTAAGAGTAAATTAATATTTTTATGATCATCACTATTTCTGTTTTACAATGTAATATTGTCCAATTCAATGTGATTATGTGAATACCACTGGAACTAGCATGGACAGACTACAAACAGTTTCACAACATTAAGAATTTCTGTGAACAATAATATGATAGATGGTTAAGTCCTCTGGGTAGATTCCTATACAAGGTCAGATAGATTACTCGTCTAAGATATCCAGAAAGACTGCTAAGTAACATTACATTGGCTAATTTTTTGCAAGAGCCAGGAAGACCTTTCTTATGCAATATTCATTTGGCAATTAATAAGGGTCTTGCAAAGGTTAGTAGCAGAAAGAGGCTCCAAATACTTATCTTTTTACCTATTTTATTGCAATATTTCACTAACAAAACTACAGTGGATAATATATTAAAAAATAATGTTAATATAAAATTTACTAGTAAATAAATACGTTATACACATAATTCAAATTAAAAAAAAAACTTCAAATATCTAAATCATCAAAATCTTCATCATCTTTCTCAATCATATCATTATCATCACCGGATGTTTCAGATTTGTATGGTTGAATCTTCATCGGTTTTCTAAGACCAAGCGCCTTGAGGGCATCTGGTGCCTCTCACAAGGCGCACACTTAAGGCGACGAGGCACAAGAGGCTCGCCTAGGCGCAACGAGGCGAGCGCTTTTAATAAGTATGGGTGGATCGAAGTTTGCCAATGATAATTCTAGATGAGATAACTTCTGCTGAGGAAAAGGCAAAATGTAATTGTGTCGATCTGATTTGTCATCCCACCTAAAAGTCAAAGTTAACCCGTATAGATTACATTATCTAAGATTCTAATTTAAGTTACATTGACAATTTAGATTACAAAGTATAAAACAAAACCAAACGGTCCAAACATGGAAATTAAAATAACTAGTTGCTATATTACTAAGAATCTTGTAAGATGAACTCACAAAAACGCCTTCAGGTTTATTTGTTATCTCTCATCCTGCACCCCACAAGATCTTATCTGGTAAGATTTCCATTTATATAACCTAATGTTGTACAAAAAAGAAAAGTAACAGGGCAAAGAAGACGACTAGGGGAAAAAAAGGAAGAGCAGGTAAGGAGGTTTTGAAAAAATGTGGGTCTCACTAACTGTTAAGCTCCTGCTTTTCCTTCATGTTATCCTGGCTTATTGAAAATGGTTATGCAGGAAAAGTAAAAGGAGAAAACAGGAGAAATAATCAGGAATGTAATATACAAGCACCACATAGAGAAAAGGGAAGAAGGGATTGTGCATGTGGGATGCAAGCCAGTCCCATCAGAGTTAGTAAACTATAGAGATTAGAGATGTCTACAGGGAACAAAGTGTCCATCTCCATTATCAATGTTCATAGAAGGAAATTAAAATTTCAGCATTCCGTGCAAATGCAATTTGACCTTCTGCTTTCTGAAATGTTTAATTTGAAATGAAACATAATCTTGAGAACTCCAATTAACCATAAGTCCCCAATGCTACCACAATTTTAGAAAGCAACGTTTTTATGCCACCTGATAATTATACTGTTGTTATCCATTATGCCCAGTTAACAGCTAAGTTCAAAATAGTTCCAGTCCACAAAGTTCATAAACATGGATTCAACCTTAAAAATGGTGCAGGAACCAAAATGAAACACCAAATGAAAATAAACTAATCAGCCAAACCAATTTTTTTTCCCTTTAAAAATACATGAGATTTTATTGGTAACATGGATAACCAAAAACATGAGCGAAAAATGAATCATGACAACAACGCCTGGGTTTTCAGTCTCCGTTGCTCTTCAAAATCAAAACTTGCTTAATTTCTATTTACGAATTAAAGTAAAGCAAAGAAGAAAACAAATTGAATAGGAATATGAATAGGAATAGGAATACGAATAGGAACCTGGATGCTGAAATCCCCACCCATCGATACATTGTGGGAGACATCAGAGTAGAAATCGCCAGACGAAGCGCCGCCGAGGCTCGCTCCTTCGAGCATCATCTGGCGCTCCCTTTGGTCGAGGTCGGACGCGAGGGCGGCGAGATCGAGCTCTGAGAAGAAGGGCCCTTGGAGAACGGTGTTAACGCAGTGGACGGCGCAAAGCTTCGACTCCTGGATCTCATGGTAGAGAAGCCCGCCATTGCTGAGGCCTGCCATCCCTTCACAAAACAGGGAGAAAGGAAACAGCCGCAAGCCCGCAACGAAATCAGAGCAATCGCCGTCTGTCTGCCCGATCTCTAAGATGGAATTCGACCGATGCGTCGCTAGAGGTATAAGAAACGTCTCCTGTCACCGCGACGAGTAAATGTATCGCTACAAACGCACGCCGAACCACCACACTACTCTCAATTAGGGTTGTAAAATGAACGGAATATTTACTGAAAAAATTCACTGTTTTTACTTTTCAGTAGTTTGGAAAAACTATTTTTTATTTTTATTTAATATTAAAATTTTTAAAAAATAAACAGCAATAAGTCGACTTTGTTTAATTTATATAAAATTTAATTATTAAATTTTAATTTATTAAAAATAGCAAATTAGATTTTTGATATTTAAATAGCAACGCAGATTTAAATAGCTTACGCGAAAGCACCCCAAAGGGCACACTACAGTTCGAAGAACTGCAGGAGCTAAAATGCAACTAAACCGGCAGGTGTATTATATATATATCAACAACTCTATTAAACTAAAATCCATTTTGATGTGTAATGAATTCATCGTGCATTATGATGGCAATGGCTATGATATATGTAGCAAACTTTTACAATTATGTACAAGGATTAATCAATCCAAATAAATTTACAATCACAAATAAACAAATGGTAATTGATAAGTAGATGCATAAGAATATGAAAACACATACATTATCAGAAACAAAATGCTAACAAATATACTAATGTATAAAAACTCTTAAATAGACGTCATTATTTCAAAAACAATGTTTAAAAGGATCCAAGGTTGGCTATATGATCTGCCCATTAGACTAAGAAGTTTAATCCTCCCCCGTTAATTATTAGAACTCCAAAGAGTGTATCTTCAACTAGCATTCTTATATTAACAAAACTCTGATAGGGAGAATGGATCAACATCACCTCTATAATCAAAGAAGAAAGTAAATTTGGTTTGGCTAGACAATTAATAAGAAAACAACTAAACAAAAGTGGTTGTCACATCAGAACAAAAGCTTCACGGTGGATCAACTCAGTTTCAATTCTTTGGAATTTAGCAGATTGCAAAAGGATATACTAGACATGATGATATAAGTAGCAAAAGGATAGAGTGCAGCAGATAGCTATACTAGTTTCTGAAACAAATTCCATTTGAATCGACTTAAGGAGATAAGCAATTGACAACAGTAGAGAAACTTAAAGATAATCCATCACTAAATTCAGATCTCCATGTCAAAATGGCCTCCCAAATCCTACATAGTTGGCACAGTGGCAAAATAATAGTAGTAAGTAACAACAGAAACAAGATTAATGCAGTGATTGTAGTTCCAAAGCAATGATATTACACAGCATACCATAGAAGAAAAATTTTTCATGCAAAAGAAAGAAAAGAGCAAACATTGTTATTATAGAAGTCATTTTTCAGTTATTAGCATCATGTAGGTCAATAAACTGCAGGTAGAAACACTCAAAGGACATATTGCAGTTGAAAAATTGCAGAAGCTAAAAGTAAGAACAGTATAACGTTAAAAAATTTATTTCGGGAAAGGTATTTGGCTTCAAGTTCCACAAATAGGGCTCTCTCCTTGCTAAATCATTCTCAGAATTCGAATGAAACAGTTTTAAGGTGAACTTGGTTATCCGTCCAAGAGATCGGTGCCAAATTGTGGAAGATGGAAAATCTGAAGCAGTGAAGGCAAATAAAGAAGGTTTAAAGAAAAATCAAGAATTCTTCCCTTCGACGTGTTCTTCGGTATTCTGATGATCGGAGGCGGCGGCATCAGCATCAGAAGCAGCAGCGTCGAGCATAGCCTCCTCAGCTCGGAGGATAGGCTCGTAGTATTCGGCGTGGGCTTCCATGCACTTCTTCAGAAGAGCGGTGGCCTCAGAGCATTTACCGACAACGTCCTCCCCGAGTTTCTCCGCTTCCTCCACGCACTTCTCCCACGCGACGAACGTTTCTTTGCAGCCGCCGCCTTTCATGAAGAGGCAGAAGCCGCACTCTTCTTCTTCTGCATCCTCCCCCTCCACCTCCCCCTCTCCTTCTACTGCCGTGATCTCGCCCATGTCGTCCGCGGCCAATGTCGGCGGATCGGAAGCACCCAAGTGGCTCGGAACAGAGGAAGCGTAGGTCGACATGAATTCCAGGACGAAGAAGGAGGCGGTGAAAGGGACCGGGTGGGTTTTCTACATTTTTTAGGGTTCTTTACCTTTGGCTGACCTGTGTGGGTAGGCGGTGGAGGTCCTTATTGTTTTTTATAAGAATACAGAGGCTTCTTTTGTAATACAGGTTTTGTATTATAAGAATTCAGGGTGTTTTTTTTGCAAGTTTACATATCAATCGGCATTCAGGATTCCCGCGACCGTCCCCGCGATGAACGACGCGCTTGCGGCCAAACTCCTCCGCCTCAACGCCGGCAGACCGGCCCTCGTATGGCGCCTCTTCCGGCAACTTCTCTCCTCCCCTGCTAGCTCAAACCCTTCCATCCCAACCATTGCCTCCCTCTCCCGCCTCCTTGCTGCCTCCCGCATGCTCCCCGAGCTCCACCAACTCCGTCTCCTTCTCCTCCCGCGCCGCCCTCCCGACGCAGCCCATGCTGCCGTATCCTCCATCGTCTCCGCCACTGCCGCTTCCGGCCTCATCGAGGAAGCCCTCCTTCATTTCCAATCCCTTCGCTCCCACTTCCCCTCTCACTCCCCCTCCCTCCGGCTCTACAATACTCTCCTAAACTGCTCCCTCCACCTCCGCCGTCCTGACCTCGTCGAGGTGATCTACAGGGACATGCTACTTGCCCGCGTCCCCCTCGACACTTACACTTTCAACATCTTGATGTCCTCTTTGTGTGATTCAGGCCACCTTGTGGAAGCTCGCCAGTTGTTCGATAAAATGCCGTCCAAGAATTGCCTCCCCAATGAATTCACCTTCGGGATTCTGGTACGTGGTTACTGTAAACTAGGGCTCTGTGACACGGCACTTGAGCTTCTCGACGTAATGGAGAGGCAGGGATGCTTGCCCAACATAGTGATCTATAATACACTAATATCTAGCCTTTGCAAGGAAGGTTTAGTCAGCAAAGCTGAGAATTTAGTCGAGTGCATGAGGAAACACGATCTTCTTCCTAATGTAGTCACTTTTAATTCTAGGATTTCTGCTCTTTGCAAGGCAGGCAGGGTTTTGGATGCTTACCAGATTTTCCTGGACATGCAGGAGGATCAAGAGTTGGGTTTGCCTTTGCCAAATCAAATTACATTTAATCTAATATTGGATGGGTTTTGTAAGGCAGGCATGTTGGAGAAAGCCAGGTCCTTGGTAGATTTGATGAAAGGTAGGGGATTGTTTAAAAGCACAGTGAGTTACAATATATGGTTGTCAGGGTTGGTGAAGTGCAGAAGGCCTCTAGAGGCTCAACAGCTGTTGGTATATATGGTCGAACAGGGTGTCGAACCTAATTTATACACATATAACATTATCATTGATGGACTTTGTAAAGAAGGGATGATCATTGGTGCTAGATCAGTGATGAGTTTGATGAGAAAGAATGGATTGTCACCAGACACAGTCACTTACAGCAGCCTGCTTCAATGGTACTGCACAAAAAGAAATGTATCAGGGGCTATCAGAATTCTTCACGAAATGGCCAGTAGTGGATGTTTTCCTAACTTTTTTAGTTGTAATATACTGTTGAAAAGTTTGTGGAAAGAGGGCAGAAGTTCAGAGGCAGAGAAATTATTACAAAAAATGATTGAGAAATCTTACAATCTAGATATTGTAACTTGCAATATCATCATTAATGGTTTATGCAAAAGTGGTAAGTTGGATAAAGCAGTTAAGATTGTTAATGGAATGTGGCAGCATGGAAGTGCAGCCTTGGGTGAACTTGGAAATGCTTTCCTTGGTCTGATAGATACTAGTAAACACAATAAATGTTGCCCTAATGGGATCACATATTCCATTTTGATTAATCACTTGTGTAAGGATGGAAGATTGGATGAAGCTAAGAAGTTAGTAATTGAAATGCTTGGGAAGAATATTGCTCCAAATTCTCTTATCTATGACACTTTTGTAAATGCCTATTGTAAGCAAGGAAAAGTGTCATCGGCTTTTAAGGTTATAACGGACATGGAGAAGAAACGGTGTCCGCTAAGCACAAAAACTTACAACTTGTTGATTTGGGCTTTGGATAGAAAAGGCAAGCTAAATGAAATAGATGTTTTGATAAATGAAATGCAACAACAAGGAATTCAGAAGGATGTTATAACTTATAACAACATGATTCATGCCCTTTGTGATTGTGAAATGGTGCGTAAAGCTGCCTCACTTTTAGAGGAGATGCTTCAAAATTCCATTGTTCCTAATGTAGCTTCTTTCAGTCTATTGATTAAGGGCTTCTGCAAGATTTCTGATTTTAATTCAGCACGGGATATGCTTAATGAAGCTTTAATTGCATGTGGAGAAACAGAAATTCTCTATAGCGTAATGTGTAACGAGTACTGCTTATATGGAAAGGTGTTAGAAGCCAAGGAAATACTTCAAATAGCTCTAAACAAGGGGTTTCCTTTGAGGTATTTCCAGTACAAGAATCTTATCGAGGGCCTTTGCAAGGAAGACAAGATAGATGATGGGCACAACTTACTCAATGCTATGATTGCTAAAGGTCATCTATTGGACCCTGCAGCATTTATGCCGGTAATTGATGCAATGGAGAACAGGGGAAAGAAACATGAGACTGATAAGCTTTCCGAGAAGATGATGGACATGGCAGCTGCTCATCATGATGGATCTAAGGTTTCTTTAACCGGTCATATGTTGGGGGAATCAAACTTGATAATCCAAAAACAAAAGAAAGATGTTTCCTCTAAAAATGAATGGCACAATCTTCTACACAAGTAAGTAGACTGTTTTATCTATTACTTTTCATTGCAAGGAAATTCAAGTGTCATAGTTGATGAAACATATTGCATATTTGGGTTTCTTAGTTCTACTTCATATATGATGGTTTTAATGAAATTGTTATGAGGTTTTCTTAATCAATCCTGTATGTGCAGAGATGATGGAAGTGGAATAGCATTGAAAGTTTTAAAGAGAGTCCAAAAGGGCTGGGGTCAAGGAAGTATCACAACCCCATGAATGCAGGATATTGATTCATGGATGAGTGGGAAAGCGCCAATCCATTTCAATTGTTTTATCAATATGAAAAGTTGGCCGCCCCATTTTCATATTTGATTCTCTCTGACTTGGACTGATCAGTTCTCATCGAAGCCATCCAAATCAAGCTTCAAACTGCTTACCTTGACCTCGAGATGTTTTGTCACATAATGGATCAGTTGTGACTAATCTAATCTTACAATCTCATTCAGGTATGTTTTCGTCATCCGCTAAGATAGAGCATGTAGTGATGGGTGGATGCATTGCTCAACTCTAGTTGACGATGCACTCTTCAAGATAATGAGTTTGATTATAAAAATGCTAGTTTTGTGTGATACAATTAACACTATTAATAGAGAAGTTGTCAATTACCATAGTGCTGCCATGGCTTTTGCTTAGTGACTGATCTATTTATTGTGCCAACACCTTTTAGTCTCTCATGAGTTTTGATGTGCAGGTTGACTTGAATCAAGCGAAAGATGACGGGCATGTGGGTCTGAGCATAAAGTTGTGCGCTCAAAAGGGTATCATCAAGCTTATAGAGGTATTCAAAACCTGAAACTTATTTTTATGTAATTTGGAAAGGATGTAATTGCATGCAAGTATCCTACCTATGTTGAAGTTTATAACCTAGGAGCTCATATTAGAAGGTCAATCATGTTATTTCCTTTTGTAAGTCTCAAATATCAATAATTGAAGGATTCTTTATGTTTGAATTACAAAATCTTGAATCTATACGTGTAGACTTAACCAAAATCAAAGTCGAGTTGTTAAGATACTTTAGAGAGGTTTAATGCTCAAAATGCTATCATCTGAACACTTCGAAGGTTGGTCAAATCAAATATTTGTGAAAGAGAGCTTTAGCGTGAGTAAAATTACTGTCATGATCCTTCTCCAAAGTCTCATAGTGGGCACCATTGCTTGAGATTTTCATTTGACAAAGCCTCCCCAGAGCCCAAAACTCGAATCTTAGGACCTAAGAGCTTCTTTACTTATTTTATATTCTATATGTAAAACTGTTGATAGTTTTTATTGCTAAAAAATTTAATCCTCGTGCTCAATGTTAACAATCTAACTTTGGTTAACGTTTTTAGTTACAAGATATTTAACTCTATTTTCTGTTGCTAATTGTAATTTTTCACTACGAATTATTAAATTCCATCATTGTTTGTTTACTTTAGCTTTAAGTTATTTAGTTGTATTCTCAGCTATATCTGTTTTACACACTGCTTGCATTTCAAACACAAATTGAATTACTAGGGCAAATGAAATTGTCAACTAACCAAACCACGAAGTACTACAAATTAGCCACCACACGACAAGCAACAAGAAGAAAGGTAGGCCTTACCATCCCGTCCGCACAACCAAACTAAGCTCAACATCACCAACCACAAAATATCGTCCCACAAGAGAGCAATCCATCTAAAGAATTATAGGCTACCGCACAAGCAAAATGTTAAATAACTTGAATGTAATAACAGTTGACAACTTTATCTTTATCTTTGAGCCTTCTAGGATCTCGCAGTTCGTCCTTGTAGATCTAGAAGCAAGAACACCGAGGGTGTCAATGACAATACTTTCAATAAGCATAAGCATAGCAGTTCAAAAACAATATAATATAGAAGTGACAAGTATATTGAAGTTTAATATACAATTGCATGCACATGAAACACCGAAATATTGCATGTAACAATGGAAATCACTCAACTATTATATAGAGCTAAACAAATTGACCATTCGTTCTTTATTTAGTTGAATTGTGATTTCAGGTTGCTGCATTAAGTAGAGAAAGCATGTTGATAAGTTTGGAAGAGCTCAATGTAAAAGCATTTGAGTTTGGTACTTGGAGCACTCTGTAAATAAGAACAATAAAATTAGTCTTGATCAGATTGTGGATTTTGTAACATAAATCCACCATATTTCTCTAGCAAACAGAAAAATATAAGCTAACCTGTAATATCAATCTTCAAATGCTCACAAATAATGTTCAATCACGGAAGCAAAAGTCGATCGACAACCTGATCCAGTGAGTCCACATTCTTCCTCAATACTTGTCTTTAGCAAATGTTAAGAATTAGACTGAAAATAAAGGAAGTATGAAACTACTATATACATGCAACAGATATTCTTCATTTGAAACTATCTGGGTTTGGTTAACCTATGATTATATATTGATCTAATAATAAAGATACAGACAGTTATGTTTTTGATTTCATGATACTTGAGAATGTAACATTTTTCACATATTGACCTGCATCCAGCAGTCTTAATAGGGCAGGCATTTTATCCATAAGCCAAGAGAAATACAAAATGAATCAAGAGCATAATATGTGGGGATGATGTGGCTAGTGCTGCTGAGTTTGGCACACCACCAGGATGCACTACTTTTTCATCCTATGCTAGTCTAGTGGTTTAGGAATGAAAAAGTTCCATAAAGGTACAAATTTATACTCCCAACAAAAAAGTAATAAGAGATGACAGGAAATAACTCCTCGCACAATGTAAAAACAAATCCAAAAAATATGGTTTTTTTTTACCTTGATAAATGCTAACACATACCATCACAAACATAACGAATCTATAACTGAAATGAACACCTTTTGTCTTACTAGGTTGCAATGGACCACGACAAATTTAACATCAATGATGGTAGCAATCCTTCCCATTTGATAAACACATTATTTTCTTCCACTATAATAATCACACTTATTAGAGATAATAGATTTTCACAATCTCCTAACTCATTTTCTCTATCCATAATTTGTATGACCTAGATAACCAACTTAAGAGCCCCCATGAGTAGCCGAGTTGGTACTCAGGTGGTAGAGTTGCTTCATTGGCCAAGGGTCAATTCCCGCAGGGTCCATTCCCCTGAGGATTAAATGTCCTCCTAATTAGGAGGCCGCTCGGAACCATGATTTACCTCCCTTCATCTTGCTGTGGGGCAAGCAATGAAGGGCATTCGGGGTGAGCGAAATTACCTATTTGCTTCATAGATAACTAATTTAAGAAATTGGTGCTTTACATCTCAAACTGTTGCAGCAACAACTACAAGGACACATGAAAGAGAACATTTTGTCAAACATAAACCCAATCATAAGCTACTATCAGTAAAAGAAATAAATAGATCAATTGCTGAAAGATCAGAACTATAAGACGATACTAATTTCTAGAAATATAAAAAGATGAGAATAACAAGGATACAACTGCAATGCAAGAGTTTCCAAGTTCCTCATTTCCTCATGCAATCTGAAAAGAACAGAACATTTCATTAACCACTAGTACACTGATAATCCAAAGTAGTGGAGCCACCAAATCAGAAGAAAGATTTTATTTTTCATATTCAATCTATGGTCACTGGACTCACTGCCCAAAGAGTCTAGATTTTGTTTCGCCATAAATGGAATAAAAGAATTTTTATTTTATAATGTTTTTGTTAACAGGAAATTTTAAGTTAATTAAATTACACTCATCAATTAGCACAATAGATCTAAGGCACTACAATGTCACCTCCAAGCACAAATAAGAAAAGGTTAAGGATTGCATTATGCCTTGACAACTAACAAACAAAATGTATAAACTTACGATTGTGGATCTTTACTTATTGAAGTCACATGTGAAAGGAAATAAGTAAAACATGGATCACTAAAATCATGCATGTAAAACATAGTAAACATTTACATTAGGAAATTACAATTTAATAAAGAATGGAAAGGAAAAAAGGGAAAACATATACATGAAAGAATTTTTCATGTGCCAAGGGTTGATATTCAAGGATTGAAAAAAAACTAATGATTAAATGTTTAAAGGTTTGATTAATCAAATGGCAAGAGTATATTAAGCTACTGAATAAGAAAGAACCTCAGGTATGAATTTATGTAATGATTGCCCTTCGTTGCGGCATCAAGCGCTGCAAATTAAGGACTAAAGATAAGAGTCATGGTTGGGCTGATCATGATGAAATAAAGCGTATTGATTCATATTGCATAGTTTAATCATCAAGTATGAGGAAAAAAAATAGCTGTACAAAGCAATGATAATGATGTCATGATCTTCCCTAAAAGAAATGAAAAATATAAAAGATTTTGCGGTTCACCTTTTGATAATGGCTATAAATAACAACAAAAAAGAGTAATAATATGCACATGAAAATTCTGCATATTTTTTTACCACATCAACTTAAAGAGATGTCATTGAAGAATATAAGATGCATATAATTCCAAGAAAAAGTTACTAATCAGGCTAAAAATAAAAAATGACTTGGTCTGAAGACAGATCATTAATTGTTCCCACAGCTTTTCCATCATGATCTCAGTGTTCCAGATCACATAATTCTCATATCATAAAAGAAAGGCTGGTATGCCCCCTCACTGAACTATAAATGACAGATTTTAATCCACATCTCTTAGGTATAGATTAATGGAGCCAAACGTAATGCATAAGGCCTCCGACATATGGTGTTAGATTTATCTTTTCAACATATATTGTGTAAGGCATTAGATTTTATTCCACTTCTAAGTGACACAATAAGGGTACAACAAAACAAAAACCATGTTATCTAAGAAATCATTCAGTTTGTGTTCCTATAAAATTTATTCCAAATAATAAATTTAATGTTGCATGATGGACGAAATAGTTAAGATTATAGGAACAAACAAAAGAAGCATTGTTGTATTAGGCAAAATGTGAAGGAGCAAGACCTTCACTTGGTATTTCTCTAGAGTAGTTTTTTTTTCAGATTAAGATAACTAAGTGCCACTTTAATTTCTCTAACAGTTATCTTTTCATTAGTACTTTGTTCTTCAAGTTGGGAATGGTTGATTTCTATGCTTCAACATGAGGAGACCACTTAGACATATATGTGAGCATCTTATTCAATCATTAATGATGGTACATTCTTGATATTATAATTTGGAAGTGGACAATGTCTGATAGATTTAACATTCTATAAAAGAGTGTAACTAAAATTTAAATTATATGCAAGGTATACCCAGGTACCAGATTCTTGTAGACGACCAACGACATCATTAAAGCACTGCATGTTCTCAAGTGAGGTACTAGAGGCCTGCAAATCATGCATATTGTCAAGGACAAAAGCCATTATGAGTGAATGAAAAAGTTCAGAGGTTCTCTCCAAAACCTAAAGAGAAGGGTTAGGCATGGTTCGGTTAACCAATTTCATAGGCAAAACCAAACCCAAATCAACCCAAAACCAAACTGAAATGGTTTGGCTTGAAACAGAACTGCAAATTTCAATTCGGATCTGGTTTGGTTTTGTTTAAATCAGATTTTTTTTTAAAAAAAAAGAGATCACAATGGTACATACTAATTAATAAGCTACTTTTAACAACTACTAATCATTATAGTATCTATTGATCATCCTGAACAATAAAAAGAACATAAGCAATAATCAAACACATGCCCACTCCTACTAAACAGAGTATTTTTGTGTTCACCTCAGTGGTATCCTTTGGCTATGTAGAGTAAGGAAATATAAAAGGGTTTTTCTTTTCATCATGGATTCTGATTTCTGAACTAAGAAAACTGGATAACAAGTTAATAAGTTAGAATTTATAATGTGACCATCTCTAACTAAATTCACATTCTGGCACAGAAGTGTCTCTGTCCTTTGGGACAAAAACTAATTTGAAGGCACCCCTCCCCGGTGACTGAGGGTGAAGGTAATCTTCATGTCCGTTTGATCCGGAGGGATTAATCCTTGCGTTCGAATGTGAGCAGTTAGGAGGATTAGTCCCACCTGAATCATACGGATTCTAAAGGCCCCTTCACATAGCAGCAGCATGAAAGAGCACTCTCAAATCGCGTCTACTTCGAACCCTTTGTTGCCGCAACCCTAAACGCTCGCACTAACCACGACCGCACGATAAGCACATGAAAACCCTAGATGGAGAGATATATTGACGTCAAATACAAAATAACTACTCAACATGGACGTTATACAAAAAACACCAAAACGATCCATGATTTCGAAAGGGATTCTATCCGTGGATCAGACGCCTCAATCGGAGAGAAGAGTTAAGGAATGAAAGACGTCATACCTCTGCCAGAACGAGACGGAGGGAGGAGAACAGGGAGGTAAAGCTCTCGGTAATGGCGACGGAATCCCTCTCTACGACTTCGAGCGCCTTCAGGATGTCGGCGAGAGCAGCCGCCGGCGGATTGCCATCTCCAGGGTTTTCATTAGGAGATCGCGACAAAACTACCACCCCTTGGCTCGTGGCGACGACATCAGCTGCCGGTCCTCTTTCTCTGACATCATCCATGCCGATCATTTTATAGTTCCATATTTGGGGAAGGAGGGAATCTGCAGATAGAACACAGATCGGTACAAAAGCAGAAAGAAAATAGGGCTGTGACTGGGAGGCTTTACCAAAGCCTGATTTTTAGTTTAAGTTTATTTATTAACAAATGGCGACGATTTTATTTAATCATTTTTACCATTAAAATAATAATTTTTAAAAAATGAATAGACTTTTAAGAATATTATAAAAAATAATAATGATCTTATATTATCATTTGAAAAACAAAAGAAAATTATTAAAGTGTTTTACTCAAATATTTTGATTGTCATCTAAGTAGTGATTAAAAAAATAATAAGAATTATATATGAATAAACTTTTAGGAATATCGTAAACTCAATGATTATATCACAATTGTTATATGACCATAAAAAGATTGTTTTAGTTTAAAAAAAAAACTTAATGATCTTTTAGTAATCAAAAGGTCACTAAAAGCCATTAAGGAATTTTGAAGAAAAAAACTGAATAACTTCTATATACTAAAATTTAACTTCATGCAATGTGACATACACCCAGCTGCCGTGTGAGAAACTTACCATTAAGTTCTCGGTTATCGGTTGATAGATTCGCTAAAGCTTCAAGACATGCAGATTTTACGCATCACCTGAAACGAGATGTTCTGAAATCATCATATACAAGACATGGCAATATGGCACAATGAAGAATTAGTAAAACCAAAAGAAACACCAACCATGATAAGAATTGAAATTACAAGAAATAAAATCAAATGTGAAATCGATGGAATAGAGGTGGGATCTTCACGATCCTGCTTAAGTACTTCCTCACCGATCCTACTTCACTTTCCACTCTCAAGATTATATTTCGATAGCATATATAACACCATATAATTTCCCCCGCTACGTTTGAGCAATACAATATTGCTACAACGGGACTTCTTCAAGAAGAAAAAGAAGAGACTTAATTTACAGGAAGCGATATGTTGTTGAAGGATCAAATGCTACTGCCACCGGTGTTCTTATCGACAGCAAGCAAGCAACGAGCCCACCTCTGTCAAAATTTTCAAGAACGTAACCGTCTTGCAGAAGTTCGGCCTAATCTCACACAAGTGTCTCCGGAACAGAGGACCCCGACGGCCGACCAGTTTGGGATCTCGACTCAATCTTAGCAGACAGTTCGGCTACGACGAGTCTGGTTAAGAGCAGCCCAGCTACCAAAGCTGCCACCATCAACATAGTGAACACTGCACTCCAGCTCCGGGTCGATATATAACCCGTTAGCAGAGGGCCAATGGCAGCGCCGACCGAGCCAGTCCCGTCGATGATAGCAGTCACGGTGGCCAAGGCTCGGGAATTGCCATTTAGGGAGCTATGTGTGCCCAAATCTGCCGACACAGCTGTTGTTATAAGTGCATAGGGCCCGTTGACAAACACACCGGCAACAAACATGAGAGTGATGTTCCACCACAGGGAGATGCTCCCGTAAATACGGTAGAAGAAGAGAGCAGGGATGGCACAGTAGATGAAACTAGCTGCGGTAGTTGCTCGGGCGTCGAGTCGATCTGAGATGTGGCCGGCGAGGATGCCGCCTGCCACACCTCCAACATCAAACAGCGTTGACAGTGTCCCAGCTGTCGAGTCCGACAAGTATCTTCCATTGATAGCTGCATATGAACATAGAAGCCTTGTTCGTTAGCACCAATGCTGAATTGTGAATGGAGTTTCTCAGAGTGACTACCTGTGTGGCTGATGTAAAAGGGGAGCCAATAAAGGAAGGTGTACGCCACCAATTTGGAGAAGAATAGGCAAAGAGCAAATGGTGCAACGCCAGGAATCCTCCATGCCTCAAGAAAACCCACTGCTCTTTCCTTCTCTTCCGAGTGCCCTTCCAAGAGAGGCTCTCTGATGCAAATATTCTCGGCGGATTTTGCAAGCCCGGTTTCGTCGTTCTCTATCCCCGTTTTGTCGGGACTAACAGGTAAGAAAAATAAGACCATCAGCCCAACAAAGGCGATGATGGTTCCAGGAACGACGAAGGAGTAGCCCCAGCCATACTTGAGCATGGCAGCAGCAATTAGCGATCCAGTTATGTTCCCTATTGAGGTGTGCGCATTCCAAATCCCCATGATTAGCCCTCTCTTCTTCTTCCCGAACCAATTCCCGACGACTGCGACCACTGATGGCCAACCAGTGGACTGGAACAGGCCGGCGAACATCTGAACCAATAGGAAATAATAGAAGCTGTGTATGTTGAGCCAGTAAGCAGCACCAAACAACGACGTGAAGATTCCAGTCCCTATCATTCCGAGCGTAAGAAGGATTCTCAAGTCAAACCGATCGCCTAAATGCCCGGCGAAGTACATTCCGGCCGAATAGCTCGCCAGGAAGGCAACATCGATTTGGCCAAGCAAGGCAGCGCCGTCCGAAGCGTCAAACGGAGCCCAGCCATTCTTGAGCCCTGGCCTGTGATCCGCACCCTGCACTCCGCCATGGAAGTAGAGCCTTGGCCAGTGGGAGAAGCCCAACTGGGTTGTCTTCGGATCCAGGACGCTCTTGACGATGCTTGTCGTCTTCCTGGCGGCGTGGTAACTTGCATAGGCCAAGAAGGTCAAGACCAGGACAATTGCTTGGTAGGTTGTGAAGGTAAACTTTGTGCCCCTAATGCGCTCCAAGAATCGAACACCTGCTGGTCTTTGGTTTTGCATCTTCCTTCTCTGTTCACTCTCTTCCCCAGCTGATCCCATCAAACCAATTGGACTATGCCTTATCCTGGAACAAGGATGAAATAGATGAACTCTCCAACTCGGCGACCACTCAACAGCTCGTCCGAAATCCAAAAAGCTAATAACTTGACACAAATTAAACAAAATTTCAAGGTTTTCACTCAAATCCCCAGTAAACCGCATGGTTTCCATATGAAATGAAAACCAGCCCCAATCGTTTCCCCGACATAATTTTCTCGTATAAGCCAGAATCAAATCCCTTACAATTTCCAACCCTAAATTATACTGCAGAGGATCAAAATCCCATCATACAATCCAGAACCAAAATCACACTAGAAGAGGAATAAATTCAAAGCATCGAATCAAAAGACGAATTAACAGTTGCAAGAGTGGACGATGAATGAAGAGGCAAAATGAATCATTTACCTGAGAAACCTTTTTTTTGGGGGAAAGATGAAGATAAACTCCGGATGCTTCTTCGAATTAAGTCGATCGGTGGATGGATTCTCTGAAGTCGAAGGTAAGAGAAGATGCGCGTGGAGGTGCGCGATTTTATAGCACACCAGGCTCTTGCGCAGCGGCATGGCAGCTAGCGTACTCCAATACCGAAATGACTCAGATACCCCTCGTCGAAGAAGGGGACGAAGGGCTTCCTCGACCATTTACATAGGTTGCAGGGCAACGGCATCAGATATTCTGAGAATATACCATAGGCATAGGATCGATTGTGCCGTGCAGGACTCCCAAACTCGAGTGGGGTCCAAGCTTTTGCATGAATGTGCTGACGTTTCAATCCCTCGTCTGTAAATAAATAAATAAAGAAAGAACGGCTGACGATCAAGCCATTCGAGGTGAATTAATTTGGGAGAAATATTAGAACAAAAAAACTAATGAGAAATAATTACTTAGGTAATAATGGTTATCGTGACGGAAGGTTTTCTTTTTAAACATCGAATTTCAACCTCATTAAATTAATAGATAATTTTTTTAATTCATAATTATCTAAAAATATTAGATTATAAATCAACGGTAAAGGCTTCTCCATTTATTTTAATATCTGATTAAAAAATTTTATGAGATTGAGTCTATTATTTTTTAAAATTAATAGCTGAATATTTAGCGTGAAAAAAAAACATTAAAAAAAAAACTAAGGTAATAATCCTATTTGATATTGAGTTAAATGTTGATATGGACCTCTGGAGTTCACGTCCAGCTATATAATAATCTTGATCGAGATTATAAATAAAATAATTTTAAAATAAACCATGATATAATTTGAACTAAAATTATTATTTTTATTTACATAGAGAAAAAAAGTTAATTTACCAACAAAATTGTAAAATTTATGTCACTTTAATTATTATTATTTTCTAAAAATTAATTATTTTAAATTCATAATGTTTAAATATCTTAAATAGTTTTGTTACTTACGTGGAGATTTTACTGTTATTTTGACAGAGTCATATCACTTTGTGGGAAAAAATAAAAATGAAGTTGATCATTTACAAAAATCAAATTAGCATCTCATTTAAAAAAAATTATCAACCAGCTTTCACACCTTAGATAAATTAACATCTTGTTGCTATAGTTATATAGGTTAGTTATTAGTTTGTACAACAGTGATTTTTATGTATTTTGATTTTGTTTCTATTAATAACCTTATTAAAATAATATTTAAACAAATAAAATTATCAACCAGCTTTTACACACGTTATATAAACTCTAACATCTTGTTTCTATAGTTATATAAGTTAGTAGTTTGTACGACAGTGATTTTTATATATTTTGATTTTATTTTTATAAATGATAATTTAATTAAAATAATATTTGAATAAATAAAACAAACGATATAAATTTCATGACATTGATTATATTTCAAATAAATATTATTTCATCATATCATATAGAAATTAGGACATAACTTTTTATAACATTGGGAAGCTAGTTACTAGCTTAACTAGCATCTACATTATAATGATGATTTTACATCATTTTAATTATATTTTTAATAATATAATTAAAATAACATTTAATGAGAAATACAAATGTGTAGATATTACGACACTCATCATATTGTAAATTAAATGAACACGATATAATCTGATCAAGTACGTAAAAACTAGTATTTAATTTCTATAATATTTACTAACTATCTGTTAGCTTTTATACGTTATAAAATTAATTGATAATTTCTATAATAGTGTTAAATTAAAAGTAGTATTTTTAACATAAAATTATGAGAGACGTATCATTTAATATTTTTTTTAAGACGTTGTGCTTTTTAATTTTTGCCCTCATGCACGTTTTTTTTCTCTATTATTTTTCTTTTAAAATATTTATAATTTGTTTAGAGCTTATATAACTCACAAAATAGATTTAATAACACTATTAGATGAGTTTATTTAGGCAGTGCTATAACAATTTAGGTGAATTTAGAACACTAAATTCGATTGGAAAAATCAGGTAAGCCATTAAAAGTGGCGTTTGGTTTAGAGATTTAGGAATGAAGAAATGGATTCATTCTCAAATCTTGTATTTAGTTGATGGGAATATAATTAAGATTTTGGAATTAAATTCAAAAATTTGGGTATGGATGAAACTCACCCCTTCCCTTGGGTTTTGATGGAATGGGAATAAGAATTAAGTTTTGGACGAAAATACTCATAGTATATTTGTTCAATTTTTCTTTCATTTTACTCTTTCTCCTTGTTCTCTCTAATCATACTTTCTCTCTCTTCATTCTATCATCACATTTTCTCTCTCAACATATTTTTTCCTTATTCTCTCTTATCACACATTCTCTACCATTTTCTCTCTGTATTCTCTCTCATCACACACACTCTCTCATTATTTTCTCTCTTTATTCTCTCCTCATTTTTTCATCATATTTTATCTCTCATCATTATTTTTCTCTCCTCAATCTCTCTTACCATACTCTCTCTCCATATTTTATCTCATCACACTTTCTCTCTCTTCATTCTCTTCCATCACACCATTTCTCCTCATTCTCTCTCATCACATATTCTCTACCATTTTCTCTCTGTATTCTCTCTCATCACATACACTCTTTCATTATTTTCTCTCTCTTCATTCTCTCCTCATTTTTTTCATCATACTTTCTCTCTCCTCAATCTCTCTTACCATACTCTCTCTCCATATTTTATCTTATCACACTTTCTCTCTCTTCATTCTTTTCCATCACACTCTCTCTCCTCATTTTCTCTCATCACACTTTCTCTCTCTTCATTTTTCCCATCACATTTTCTCTTTCATCACATTTTCTCATCATACTTTCTCTCCTCAATCTCTCATTTTCTCTCATCACACTTTCTCTCTCTTCATTTTTTCCCATCACTCTTTCTATCTCAACATACTTTCTCTCTCATCATACTTTTTCTCTTCTCAATCTCTTCTATCACGCTCTCTCTCTTCATTTTCTCACATCACACTTTCCCTCTCTTCATTTTTTCCCATCACATTTTCTCTTTCATTACATTTTCTCATCATACTTTCTCTCCTCAATCTCTCATTTTCTCTCATCACACTTTCTCTCTCTTCATTTTTTCCCATCACTCTTTCTATCTCAACATACTTTCTCTCTCATCATACTTTTTCTCTTCTCAATCTCTTCTATCACGCTCTCTCACTTCATTTTCTCACATCACACTTTCCCTCTCTTCATTTTTTCCCATCACACTTTCTCTTTGATCATTCTCTCTCATCATATGTTTCTCTCACATTCAACTTTATCTCCCATCTAATTTTTTCTCTTATTTTCCTTTAAGGGTAAAAAAAAAATTTAAGTTTATTCAGATTGAAAATATTCAACTAACCAAATATTATTTTTAAGAATGATACCCAAGCTCATACTCATTCTCATTCCACAATACTATGATACTCATTCCCATTCCAATTCCTAGGAGAGAACCAAACGCCACCAAATGGGTTTTGGACATTATTATTAGATGCTTCATATTAGGTTTAGGGTTAGCACCAAATGGGAACATGGGAACGTGCTCATATTGTCCACTACTTTTAATGGAAAAAGTTCATTTTATCCCTGGGATAATTCTCATTATAAAGGGTGCGTCCAAGGGTGGTTCAAAGGGGGGTGTTGCGTTGAGAAGACGGTGACGAAGAAGAACATCCAGTGCGAGATTTGGTTTGTGGGATTGTGAAGAGATTTCTAATCTTGTGATCACTCTTCCGACAGCAAGTCCAACCATCGCTAATTGCAGATCTGCGAGAGATCGCTGTAAGTATTTACTGCTTACATTTTAATTCATGCATTTAGAATTACTACATTGGTATCAAATCAGTTTGCATTCTAAAGCATGATGATACATGTTTGAAATATATGATGATGTTCATATTCTCTATTCATCCCTACCTCAACATTGAATCGTTTTTATTGCTTAGCTCTATTCGTTTTGGTTGCTGGGCAAAAATAGAGTTTGTCTTTGTTTTTGTTTTTGCTGTAGCCAAGCGAGATCGCGACACAATCGCGATCTTCCACATTCGCCGACATCGAGAGCAACCATGATCGGCGGATATAATTAGACCTCGAGGGAACACCCACGGAGTTTGTTTCTGATTTTAACCGGCGGTCATGCTCATGGCCGCCTCTAGCAGAGGCCTTGCGTCACTGAAGAACGCTGGCAGCAGTGATCCAAGGCTGGCAACAACATCTAGGTTGGCCAGTAGCATGCCATGGCCGTTGGTGACTGACCATCGTGGCTGGTGATCGCGTCTGTCACGGTTGAGACAGCGGGTGGCTGGGTGACATGCGGCGAACAAAACAACGAGAAAAGAGGGAAACAGATTGATGAAGCACAGTGCTTCGTGGAGAAAAAGTTTTGTTTAAAATTTAAAAAAAACAAATAATATTTTTTCCTTTTCTTTTGCATGCAATAGGTTTTAATAAATTAAAAGAAATGTACCATTGAAATTTGTACATGCATGCTTACTATAGCATTAATATTAATTGTTGTGTATGTGGTAATGTTTGTGTGCATGCAGTAATTAATTGGAAGATTAATTTATCATTTATGATAAATGGGTTAGACCAATTTTGATCTAATTAAATTTGTTCTAATGGATCGAACTTTATTTAATAGGTATTGGTTTAATCAACAAATCTGAGTTTGATTAATGAATCTGAAATTGGTTGAAATTGACTTAGATTACACAATAACAATGTTGGCGCTGGGAATTCTGTTCTATGTAAATCCCCTGTATAAAAATTTGTACGAGCACAAAACATTTCCTAACAATCCACATGCTCGATCAGACATGTGTTTAATCAATCAAACAAGTTCTTGATTTATTAAAGCGCACCTTGATCGAAGCACAAGATCGCTGGCCTCTTGTGTTGGTATTCAAAATCGATACGCAAAATCGATACAAAGAAAAATGAAACTAGATACACAGCGGAATTAAATAACTAATTGTACCTTTCTTCGTAGCTAAAGACCTTAAGATCTTCTGTCGTATTCCTCTCTTTTTCTTGGACGTCGTGTGGGCGACGATCTACCAAGACAACACCACCCTCTTTTGTTCTCTTCCAAAACCACCAGCCACAAAAGAGTCACTAGGATGGGACACCTTCTAATCTCCTTCCTTCTCTTCTTCTTCCTCTTCTTGCTTTTCTTGCTCTTCTTCCCTTTCTTCAAGCCGCCACCCACAAGTGGATGGGAAGGGGTGCCATCCACCAAGTGAGAAGGGGCTGCTGGCCACCAAGGGAGAAAGGGGGAATAAGGGCGCCGACCCTAAGCAAGGAGAATGAGAGGGAAAGGGGGGAGGAGAGTAGGTTTGTGCCGCCGGCCCTAGGAGGAGGAGAGGGGGCGACAACCACAAGGAGAGAAGGGATTATGGAGAATAAGAAAATTAGGTTTTAGGGGCCACATCCTACTCCTTTTTATAGACTTGCTGTCGGTTACAAGGAAAGAAAAATTAACAAAATTTTGTTTAGAAAAAATCTAAACAAACCAAGTTAAATTAAACCAAACCAAGTTAAGTTAAACCAAACCAAGTTAAATTAAACCAAACCAAGTTAAGTTAAACCAAACCAAATTATGGATGGATGGATGCAAGACTTTATATATAGAGGCTACAACAGAGACCGAGAGGAGGAATTGGTTTTGGCATCCTGATGGACTTAAGCTTCCTGTATTCGACCCGAACACCCAACTCAAGTTCATCAATAATAACGCATACCACTAAAGGGTCATTATTGAACTACTGCACCAATTGCATATTACAATATGAGCTCTTACTTATCATGAGTGCGCTAATCTTCCTGTGTTTAAGATATCGTATCTTCGTTAATTAAATGAGTTACTGACAACTCATTTAATTAACACCTGACTCCAAGAATAGTACCGCTCAACTTTATTATCATGTCAGACTAATTCCACCTACATGATTTACATGACAATCCTTATGAGCTCCTTAAGGGGACATCATCAACCTAAATAAATAGGACGCAGTTTCCCTTTATAATCAACAATACACCATATAAATGGTACTATCTCCCAACTTATCGGGCCTATTAATTTAATGAATAAATCTCACTCATTGATAAGTTAAAGAAATAAATATTAAGTATATGTGTTTGTTGTTATATTGGGATTAAGAGTACGTACATCCATAATAATAGAGGTTTTATTCTTTTATATAGTCAGTATAAATCGAACAACCTCAAATGGTCCTGATCAATACACACATAGTGTACTAGTGTAATTATATAGTCAAGACAGACTAATACCAAATTACACTACAACTGTTCCAATGGTTTATCTCTATCCATCTTGGTTGTGAGCTACTATTTATAATTTATAAGGAACCGATAACATGATCTTCTATGTGGTACCACCCACCATGCTATCTACAATATAAATTAAATGGACAACTGCATCAACATATATATAAATATAAAATACAAATATTTGACCAAAGTGATTCTCATTTAAAAATATCTCAAAAACATATGTTCATACAAAAGCGGCTTATAGTATGCATCCCAACAATCTCCCACTTATACTATAAGACTATGCTGTCATATATGCTGTCATATATCTGATTCACATCCCCTTAACATGCCCATCAAAAGCTCTCGCCGGAAGGGCCTTAGTGAAAGGATCTGCTAGGTTATCTGCTAATGAAATCTTGGCGACAACAACTTCTCCTCGCTTTACAATGTCTCGTATCAGGTGGTACTTGCGATATGTTAATACAGTCTGGCCTGGCTGTTGTTTTGATGTTGACACTGATTTAAGTTTGTATCAGATATTAATTAAACTCAGACTGATTAATGATCAAGGTTGATCATGTGGAGAGGAAAAGTCCAAGTACGGATACTTGGCACGCGAAGTCGGAGAGGGCTCGGTAGCTCGTTCTCCGGACTAGGTCAGAGAGGGCTCGGTAGCTCATTCTCTGGACCGGACGAAGTCGGAGAGGGCTCGGCAGCTCGTTCTTTGGACTAGGTCAGAGAGGGCTCGGTAGCTCGTTCTCTGGACCGGACGAAGTCGGAGAGGGCTCGGCAGCTCGTTCTTCGGACTAGGTCAGAGAGGGCTCGGTAGCTCGTTCTCTGGACCGGAGTCGTCAGGGCTGGCTCGTTCTCCGGACTAGGTCCGAGAGGGCTCGGTGGCTCGTTCTCGACCCGGACGTGGAAGTCGGAGAGGGCTCGGTAGCTTGTTCTCCGACTAGGTCGAGAGGGCTCGTGCTCGTTCTCGGACCAGAAGACGCGTTAGGGTTTAGGGTCAGCTCTAAAACCAATAATGGTATCGGTCGTTGGCCGATCCAATGATATTGTATCGGATCGGTCCGACGACCGATCCAGCTACATGAGTTTTCGATCGGTCTCGTGACCGATCGAACTCACACATGGGTTATCGATCGGTCGGTGACCGTCGATAATCAAACAAGAGTTCACTATAAGTTATCGATCGATCGTAGACCGATCGGAAGGCGATGGTTCGAGGACTATAGGGGATCGGTGCGTGGACCGATCCACCTATAGGTGATCGATCCACGATCGATCGAAGCCTCGCATCGATCGGGATATGTCTGATCGGTCAGAATGGATCGATGCATTGGTGATCCACAACGATGTCGTTTGTCTTCTGCTATTTCTCTGCGATTTATGATTCATCTGATATAACCATCTGCTGTAAGCTTTTTGAGTTACAGATTGCAGGTGTCGTGCCAATGCTTGAATTCAAATTAAGCTCCATCAGAAGAATAAGACCAAGTGCTCTTTCTGCTGTATTTCGCTGCAAATGGTGCAATTGGAGCGTCAACGTTCACTGGCTGCGATCAGTTGGCAACAGCTTGACTCTTGCTTATTGGTTCGAGCTCAGAGACACCAGTGAAGACCATGGATGGTATTGGTGTGAGTTCAGAGAACCAGATGAGGAGGGAGAGTGATTGGCGATGCCTGAGTTGGTCGCAGTGATTCGATACAGGTGACAGTGATTCGGCTCTGGCTGAAGACAGTGAGAAGGCAGAGGGATAAGAAGAAGGAAGAAGAGAGGTTTTGAAAGAAGATTTTGAAAAACTCTCTGTCGATCAAGCAAGAGGCTATGTGTTTGAGCTCTGGGCTGAGGAACTTCTTCTGTCTCTGCGCTTTGCTTTCATCGTGGCTGTAAGTTTATTGTTCATTCCTTTTAGCCACTAAACTCTGTAAGTCTTGTGCTTCATTTCAAATCTTTTCTGAGACTTTGTGGAGAGGTTACTCCACCGAGAAGGAGAAATACTTAGCCGAAATTTGTCCGGGGTGTGATCTACCGAAAGATCAAGGGATCGTCCACCTTACGGACACGCCGAGGAGTAGGGGCAAGTTATCCCCGAACCTCGTACATCCTTGTTGTGTTAGTGGTGGGTTGTTTCTTTTCCTTGCATCAGTTTTCCTTTTGCTTATTTCCGCTGTGCTAACAAACTTTTGTGAGGAATTAATTGAGTTTTTAGTGGAGGCTATTCACACCCCCCTCTCTAGCCATCCGAAGGTCCTAACAAGTGGTATCAGAGCAAGGCGCTCTTCATCCGGATTAACACCCTAAAGAGCAAGAAGATGGCTACGAAGGAAGGTTTTAGCACCAATCGTCCACCCTACTTCGACGGAGCGGACTTCCAATATTGGAAGAGCCGTATGGAGTATTATCTCAAGACCGACATCTCCATGTGGTTCTCGGTCAAGGAAGGGTTTACACCTCCGAAGGTCGAAGAAGGTAAGGAACTAGAGTCGTCAAGGTGGTCCGCCGAGCAAACTCGCAAAGGATAAGCCGATGCCAAGGCGGTGGTCACTCTACAATGTGGGATAGCCAAAGATCAACTTGTCAAGGTAGGTCCATTTGTGAGCGCAAAAGATTTGTGGAACAAGCTCATCGAGCTCCAAGAAGGAACCCGAGACTCTCGGATCGCCAAGAGAGACTTGTTCCTAAACCAACTACAAAATCTCACCATGAAGGAGAACGAAACGGTAAGTGAACTACACGGAAGGTTCAAAGAGATCATCAATGGTCTTCATTCCGTAGATGAACGCGTAGAGAATCGCGATCTTGTAAGGTACGCTCTCAAAGCCTTTCCGAGGAATGCCTTGTGGTCATCTATGGTAGATGCCTACAAGGTCTCCAAGGACCTTTCAATTGTTAAATTAGATGAATTCTTTTGTGAAATAGAACTTCATGAACTTGCTAACAAGGGTCAAAAAGAGAAAGGTATTGCCTTAATTGCAGGAGAAAAGAGCAAGGATGGAAGAAGGAAGGAAGAAAAGAAGAAGGAGAAAGAGATTCCTACATCCTCATCCTCCTCCGAGTCTGATGATGAAGGTGGATCATCATCAAGCGAGATGGCCAACTTCGTAAGGAGAATCATGAGAAGGAGCCGGAGATACAAAGGGAAAGGTAAGTCTATTGATCAAAATGTTGATAAGACTAATGTTACGTGTTATGAGTGTAGCAAGAAAGGACACTATCGGAGTGAGTGTCCAAAACTCAAGAAGAAGGAGGAAAGGGCCAAGAAGAAGAAAGCTCTCAAAGCTACTTGGGATGAATCCTCCTCAAGCTCATCAGAGGAAGAGAAGGAGAAAAGCACTCGTCAATTAGCGCTCATGGTAAGGGAGGAATCGAATTCCGGAAGTGATACATCAGCCGCGGCTTCATCATCTTCGGATGATGAAGAGGTAACTTCTCCTCACTTAGAAAAATGCTATAAAACTATTGCACATTTATCTACTTTGCTTAAGAAATCAAAAACCGAAATCAAATCATTAAAAGATGAAATAGAACACTTGAAGACTCTTAGGGAAGATGAGGTTGATGACCTACATCAAGAGCTTCTTGAGGATGAAAACAAAGCCTTAAAGAGTGAAGTTGAGAAACTCAAGAAAATTTTTGAGAAATTCTCAACTAGATCTAAGACCTTAGATATGATTCTAAATGCCCAAACGGTGGTCTACAACAAGGCTGGGTTAGGATATCAACCTAAGGAGTCTAGTTTCATTTCCCTAGTGTCTAGAACCCAATTTCATAGATCACATGCTTCTAGGATTCATGAGACTAGGAAGGGTGTGACCAAGGCATGGATTCCTAGGTCTTTCATTGTAGATGCATTAGGTCCCAAGATTTGGGTACCTAAAACATCTATCTTTCGTGTCTTGTAGGCATTTGTCAAGGAAGAGCATCTATCAACTTGGTTTGTTGATAGTGGATGCTCCAAGCACATGACCGGGGACAAGTCACTCTTTACTACCCTTCAAAACAAAAATAGACGTAATGTGCCCTTTGGTAATAATGGTAGCCTTAAGGTTATAGGAGTTGGAGATATTCAAATATCCGAATGTCTCCAAATCAAAAATGTCCTTCTAGTCAAGGGGATGACCTTTAATCTCCTAAGTGTCAGCCAATTGTATGATACGGGTTACACAATTGAGTTTCATTCAAGTCAATGTCTGGTCAAACACATTGACACACTTGACACGGTACTAGTAGGCACAAGGGTAGATAACATTTATCAAGTATCTTTTAAAAGTGCTACTAATGCACCTGCTAAGTGTTTCATGTCAAAAGAAGAAGAATCATGGTTGTGGCATAGGAGGTTGGCCCACGTAAACATGAAGAATATTCGAAAGCTGGCCAACAAAGGATTAGTGCGAGACTTACCAAGCATCAAGTACCAAAAGACAAAATTATGCGATGCATGTCAAAAGGGTAAGCAAACAAAAGCGTCTCATAAAGGTAAAATCGCTGTAAGTACATCTACTGCTTTAGATTTATTGCATATGGATTTGTTTGATTGCAGTAATGTTATTTCATTGAATGGAAGTAGATACTGCTTAGTGATCATTGATGATTTTATTAGATATACATGGACTTTCTTTTTGAAAAATAAGGATCAAACCATAGATGTTTTTGTTTCTTTTTGTAGAAGAACTGAAAATGAAAAATCAACAACAATTAAAATAATTAGAAGTGATCATGGTGGAGAATTTCAAAACCATAGATTTTTAGAATTTTGTCAAGAAAAAGGATATAGGCATGAGTTCTCTACTCCAATGACCCCACAACAAATGGGGTTGTGGAGAGAAAGAACCGAGTCTTGCAAGAGGCTGCACGAAGCATGCTCAATGAGTACTCACTACCGAGCTACTTATGGGCTGAAGTTGTAAATACCGCTTGCTATGTGCAAAACCGAGTCTTGATACATAGGTTTTTAGGAAAGACTCCCCATGAACTCTGGTTTGGGAGACCCCCTACAATTAAACATCTTAGGGTGTTTGGTTGTAAGGTGTTTATCTTGAACACCAAGGATCATCTTGGAAAGTTCACGGCTAAGGCTGACGAAGGGATACTAGTCGGGTACTCTCTCATCAGCAAAGCCTATCGAGTCTACAACAATAGGACTAAATTGATTGAAGAGTCCTCGGATGTAGCATTTGAAGAAATTCCTAAATCAAATGATCAATCAAGGGATGTAGGAGAAATTCAATTTGAACTTAGAAATCTAAGTTTAAATGATCAAAACATAGAAAGAGTCGAAATTGACTCCGATGATGATGAGCAAAGGCAAGAGAGGGCTCAGTCTGATCCTCTGCCTGATACTGAGCCCTTGCCTGTGTCTAGTGAGACCACTCATAAGGCACCGCCAACACCAAGGCAATCTAGGATAGCCTCTAGTCATCCCCAAGACCAGATTGTGGGAGACATTCAACAAGGGGTTAGGACTAGGTCATTCTTTAGAAATGAGTCTAATGAGGTCGCCTTGATCTCAGAAATCGAACCAAAATTAGTTGATGAGGCATTGCACGATCCTGATTGGATCATAGCTATGCAAGATGAGTTAGGTCAATTTGAAAGGAGTCAAGTGTGGGACTTAGTTCCTAGACCTAAGAAGACCACCATTATTGGAACCAAATGGGTCTTCAAAAATAAGTTAAACCAAAAGGGAGAAGTCGTAAGAAACAAGGCAAGACTTGTAGCCAAGGGCTATAGTCAAGTCGAAGGCCTCGATTATAATGAGACTTATGCTCCCATGGCTCGATTAGAGTCCATTCGTTTAATGCTAGCTTTTGCTGCACATAGAGGCTTCAAGCTCTATCAAATGGACGTTAAATCGGCCTTCTTAAATGGTTTCATTAAAGAAGAGGTCTATGTTGAACAACCACCGGGGTTTGTTAATACCGAAGCTCCAAACCACATGTACAAGCTCAAGAAAGCTCTTTATGGGCTTAAACAAGCACCTCGAGCATGGTACGAAAGGTTGTCAACTTACTTACTAGAAAAGGGTTTTGTAAGAGGTCAAATAGACCCAACACTATTTCTGCGTAGAGATGGTGAAAACATATTTGTAGCCCAGGTGTATGTCGATGATATAATTTGTGGCTCAAATAACAAGGGCTATTTGAATGAATTTATCACTCACATGGAAAATGAGTTTGAAATGAGTCTGGTGGGAGAATTGACATTCTTCCTTGGACTTGAAATCAAACAAACTCGAGATGGCATGTATGTCCATCAGACAAAATACACTCAAGAGATGCTTAAGAAATTCAAAATGAGTGACTCTAAGGAAGTATCCACTCCAATGGCGACAAACACTCGCCTTGACAATGATGAGAATGGAAAACCAGTTGATCTAACGCAATATAGAAGCATGATCGGTGGTCTTCTATATCTCACAGCTAGTCGACTGGACATACTTTTTGCTGTGGGCATGTGCGCTAGATATCAAGTCTGTGTCAAGGAATCTCATTTAATTACAGTTAAGAGAATCCTGAGATACCTTAAGGGCACAATTAGAGTAGGTCTTTGGTACCCTCGTACGGAGTCTTTTGACTTGATAGGTTATACCGACTCTGATTATGCTGGGTGCAAATTGGATCGGAAAAGCACTAGTGGGGGTTGCCAATTTTTAGGTTCATCATTGGTTAGTTGGTCAAGTCGGAAGCAACATTGCGTTGCTCTCTCCATGACCAAGGCTGAATACATTGCCATGGGAGAGAGTGTATCACAATTGTTGTGGATGATCCACACCCTAGAAGATTATGGGCTTTCATATAAGGGAGTGCAAGTGTTGTGTGATAACATCAGCACAATAAACCTAACAAAAAATCCAGTCCATCATTCAAGGACCAAACATATTAAAGTGCGTCATCACTTCATTAGAGATCACGTAGCTAGGGGAGACATTGCACTCACATATGTTGAGTCAAAGTCAAACCTAGCCGATATTTTCACCAAACCCCTTCCGGAAAATGAATTTAGTCATTTGAGGAGAGAATTGGGAATGTGTTTGGCTCAATAGGTCATTAGGACCACGTCATGATCAATAAGGACAATTAAAACAATAAGAGAAAAAGGGGAAATTAATTTGGGCAACTTGGGAACATCTCACACAAACTATAAGGATTAACAAATTATTTTTGTTTGCTAGAAATGGGGTGAGATGCTAGGATCAGTCGAATTATTCAAAATGTATCATGCATCCCTTGAATAATTAGGTTGATGAGACATAAATTGAGTATGGGGAAGACCATTACATAATTCATGTGTATTTGGTTCCTAGATCTTACTCATATATTCCAACCAATGAAACTTGGTTGGACCTTTACCTAGAAATTATGTAACTTTGGTTGATGGACTGTTTGATACCTTTGAACGATACTTTTCATGATTTTGATTGAAACTAGGACAAGTCCTTGAAATAATGATAACAATTTGGTTATATTTTGACAAACTTGAAACTGAACATAACAAGGTCGAAAATTTCAGTTTTCAAGCTTTAAGTTGTCTGTTTTTCTAAATGTCTGAAACTTTCGGGCTATAAACAATCTCAGACCATAATCTTTAGGAAATAACTATGCTTGTAGATTCTTCATGTTTTAGATACTGAATTTGGAAGTTTTACTGGAGAAACTTCTACGAATTATCGAACACCTCTACGGATTTCAGTTACTGAAATTACTGGAGAAACTTCAGTATCAGACATTGATCGGTCTATAGCCCGATCAGGAGAAGGTGGATCGGTCTGTCGACCGATCCAAAAATCTCTTCAGAAGGGTTTGTTTGTAATCTGATCGGTCCAGGGACCGATCAGGTGCGTTTTGTACGCCAAGAAGCCTACTGATCGGTCTACATACCGATCAGTAGTTCCCTGATCGGTCCGGGGACCGATCAGGTCAGTCTGGTACGCTACTGATCATTTTCTGATCGGTCTACAGACCGATCAGGAGGTTCCCTGATCGGACTGGTGACTGATCAGGAAACTTCTGATATCTCCTGATCGGACAGTCGTCCGATCAATTCAACATCTGGACCTAGCCGATCTCTCTTAAATCTTCCCGATCCTTTCTCTTCTCCTTTCAAGCTGAAGCCCTAGCCGACACTTACCTACACCTCAAATCTTCTCTTCTCTTTGCACGCCAAAGCCCTAGCCAAAGCCCTAGCCAAAAGATACTTCAATGGCACCAAGGTAACTCCATACTTCCCTAGAACTACTCACCTTGGCATTTCAGTTTCATTTTTCACCGTATCTGTGCATTTTGTTTTGGCTTTCGGTTGTTGGTGGCTCCGGTGCTCACTTATTTGCCCCATTGTATCACATTGTTAAACCTTAGGAAGAAACAAGTGGGTGAAGGGACCTCTAAGTCGCCTGAGAAGTCTAAGTCTAAAGCTCCCTCCCGACCTCAACCATCTGTATCCGGGAGATTTCCAAACCACCATTTTGAACAAGCCTTTAAACAACGGACCTTCAAATTGCTCCCTTGTAGGTCTGTGGATCGAGAATTCATGGACGAATTTTGTCCATCTGTATCTGAAATCATTGCCTATTACAAACTTGATTCACTTGTCTATTTAGAACGAGATATCAATTATGACTTAGTTTCTGAGTTTTATAACAATCTTCATCAAACTAATGATGTAAGTTATAAAACAAAAGTTGCTAAGCAGACTCTTGATTTCAGTTTCTCAGCGTTCTTTGATTATCTAGCTTGCCGTAGGTGTTCTGGAAATGTCTTTTCCATATATCCTGACTTACCAGACCCCTTACCTTCTCCCTTTGATATCTCATCTGACTCCATTTATGAGTATTTCTTTGGCCATCCTAGACTGGGTGGACTAGATGAGTTAGATGTTGATTTTCCTACTTTTGCAGCCTTGAGATTATCTGCCCCAAATTACATTCTTTTTAAGATTGTCACAAACTGCCTTCTGCCAATCACATCTAAACCCTTGTCTGAGATCCGATCATATCATTGCCTGATGCTTTATGGATTGCGTCGGCATCTCGACTTTAACATCATGTCTAGCATCTATTCTTCGATCATCTCCTATAGTGAGCCAAACAGCTTCACTGTTTATATGCCTTATGGGCATATAATTACAGATTGGCTCGAGACCCTTAAGATTGATGTCTCCAAGGGTAGAATAGTCAAGATGGTCAGGCAGGACTGCAGACTTGGGAAACGGGCATTTTCCAAGTCTGGCATCATAGGACAGAATGGGGAGGTTCGGTGGAAGGATGGGAGAGCACTAGGTGAGCTACCACGGGCACCTCCACGACAGGTTGCGGCTGCTCCTGTTGCTGCTCCTCCTGCTGCTGCTGCTGACGATGGAGAGGCAGATCCTGATCTACGCTGGCAGATCGCCGAGCTGGAGAGTCGCATTGATCGGCACGATGAGTTGCAGGTTGCTGAGCTCCACGGGCTGCGCGTTCGGATTGACCAGCGCTACGATGATCTACGCAGTCAGCAGTTGGCGACACATCAGGCGATTATGGGATGGATGGCCAGATACCCACCTCCGCAGTATTTCCCGGACTATCCATCCTCGAGCAGCGGCATGCCACCTCAGGGACCCACTCCTCCAGCTGATGATGTTGATGCTCCTCATGATGAGGAGGTTGATTGATACACATTGTTCTATGCTATCATTCTGATTATCTATGTTTTGGATGTTGTTTGTTGGATACTTATGTCTGACCTGGATACTTGCTGATTTCATATACTTATGCTGCTCATTTTCTTGTTTTTCTTTATGTTTCACTTCCTATTGGCTATTAATATGCTGTTCATATGCCATGTCTTGTATGTCTCTTATTTCTTTATTACTGTCTTATAATACACTTAGAGGGCATTCTAGGTGGTTTAAGAAAAAGACAGTATGGGTTAAGGGGGAGTCCTTTAACGTTTTCTTACCTAATTCGCACATTTTCGGTGTTTGATAAAGGGGGAGAAGATAGCTAAGTTTAGAGATAAATGAAAGTTTGGCTTTAGGGGGAGGATCTTGATTCCCCTAAAATTAGGGAAATATGAACATTTCTGATCTAAACTTAAATCGTGTTGTCAAACAACAAAAAGGGGGAGATTGTTAATACAGTCTGACCTGACTGTTGTTTTGATGTTGATACTGATTTAAGTTTGTATCAGATATTAATTAAACTCAGACTGATTAATGATCAAGGTTGATCATGTGGAGAGGAAAAGTCCAAGTACGGATACTTGGCATGCGAAGTCGGAGAGGGCTCGCTAGCTCGTTCTCCGGACTAGGTCAGAGAGGGCTCGGTAGCTCGTTCTCTGGACCGGACGAAGTCGGAGAGGGCTCGGCAGCTCGTTCTTCGGACTAGGTCAGAGAGGGCTCGGTAGCTCGTTCTCTGGACCGGACGAAGTCGGAGAGGGCTCGGCAGCTGGTTCTCCAGACTAGGTCAGAGAGGGCTCGGTAGCTCGTTCTCTGACCCGGACGTGGAAGTCGGAGAGGGCTCGGTAGCTTGTTCTCCAGACTAGGTCAGAGAGGGCTCGATAGCTCGTTCTCTGGACCAGGAAGACGTTAGGGTTTAGGGCTGGGAAGCTCTAAAACCAACAGAGGCATTGGATCGGCCTGTTGACCGATCCAGTGATACTTTGGCTGTCTGGATCGGTCTGACGACCGATCCAGTGATACCTTAGTTTTCTGATTGGTCTCGTGACCGATCAGTAACCACACAGTAATTTTCTGTGGGTTATCTGATCGGTCTGGTGACCGATCAGTAATCAAACAGTAGTTCACTATAAGTTATATGATCGGTCTGTAGACCGATCAGAAGGAAGCGATGAATTCAGAGGACTATAGGGGATCGGTCTGTGGACCGATCCACCTATAGGCTGATAGGTCCACAGACCGATCAGAAGCCCAGACCGATCAGGATATGTCCTGATCAGTCCAGAGGGCTGTGGATCGGTCTGTTGACCGATCCACAACGATCTTGTTTGTCTTCTGCTATTTCTCTGCGATTTCTGATTCATCTGATCTAACCATCTGCTGTAAGCTTTTTGAGTTACAGATTGCAGGTGTCGTGCCAATGCTTGAATTCAAATTAAGCTCCATCAGAAGAATAAGACCAAGTGCTCTTTCTGCTGTGTTTCGCTGCAAATGGTGCAATTGGAGTGTCAACGTTCACTGGCTGCGATCAGTTGGCAACAGCTTGACTCTTGCTTATTGGTTCGAGCTCAGAGACACCAGTGAAGACCATGGATGGTATTGGTGTGAGTTCAGAGAACCAGATGAGGAGGGAGAGTGATTGGCGATGCCTGAGTTGGTCGCAGTGATTCGATACAGGTGACAGTGATTCAGCTCTGGCTGAAGACAGTGAGAAGGCAGAGGGATAAGAAGAAGGAAGAAGAGAGGTTTTGAAAGAAGATTTTGAAAAACTCTCTGTCGATCAAGCAAGAGGCTATGTGTTTGAGCTCTGGGCTGAGGAACTTCTTCTGTCTCTGCGCTTTACTTTCATCGTGGCTGTAAGTTTATTGTTCATTCCTTTTAGCCACTAAACTCTGTAAGTCTTGTGCTTCATTTCAAATCTTTTCTGAGACTTTGTGGAGAGGTTACTCCACCGAGAAGGAGAAATACTTAGTCGGAATTTGTCCGGGGTGTGATCTACCGAAAGATCAAGAGATCGTCCACCTTACGGACACGCCGAGGAGTAGGGGCAAGTTATCCCCGAACCTCGTACATCCTTGTTGTGTTAGTGGTGGGTTGTTTCTTTTCCTTGCATCAGTTTTCCTTTTGCTTATTTCCGCTGTGCTAACAAACTTTTGTGAGGAATTAATTGAGTTTTTAGTGGAGGCTATTCACACCCCCCCTCTCTAGCCATCCGAAGGTCCTAACACGATCGATGTGTTTACTTGTCTTATGGGCTCGTGGTTCCTTCAGTTTGCTACTGCACTACTATTATCACAATAAATTGTGATAATTTTGGGCAAACCAGGAATCACATCTAAGTCCATCAAGAAGTTTCTGAGCCATATAACTTCTTTTGCTGTCTCAAAGGCTGCCGCATACTCAGCTTCCATGGTGGAGTCCGAAACATATTTCTGCTTAACACTCCTCCATGTTATGGCTCCACCTCCCAAAGCAAACACATACCCTGAGGTTGACTTACTATTGTCTCTATCCGATTGGAAGTCCCAATCTGTGTAACCCACAGGGAGCAAATCATCTGCCTGGTAAACCAGCATATAATCTCTGGTCCTTTTCAGGTACTATATGTTTTACAGCAATCCAATGTCCCGGTCCTGGGTTACTTTGATATCTGCTAACCATGTCCACGACAAAACATATATCTGGTCTCGTACATAGCATCACATACATTAGGCTTCCTACAGCAGAAGCATAAGGAACTGCCTTAATCTCCTCTATCTCCTTTGATATTTTAGGACACATTTTTAGATAAAGGTACTCCATGCCGAAAAGGTAGAAAACCTTTCTTAGAGTTTTGCATGCTAAAACGAGCTAGGATAGTATTGATGTATGAAGCTTGGGATAAGCACAACATCCTTTTCTTATGATCCCTTATTACTTTGATCCCAATAATATGTCTACATTCTCCCAAGTCCTTTATATTAAACTTCTTGGACAACCATACCCTTACGTCTGACAACACTTTGACATTATTGCCAATGAGCAAAATGTCATTTATACACAAGACTCATTCGGACACTGAATGAATCCATAAGACTGGATTACTTTATCAAATAGGATGTTCCAAGATCTCGAAGCTTGCTTCAGTCCATAAATGGACCGATTGAGCTTACATATAAGATGTTCTTTGCCCTTCGCAATGAATCTCTCTGGTTGCTTCATATAGATGTTTTCTTCAAGACTTCTGTTAAGGAAAGCTGTCTTGACATCCATTTATCAAACCTCATAATCCATATGAGCAGCAATAGATAAAATAATCCGGATAGACTTGAGGATGACTACCGGCGAAAAAGTTTCCTCATAATCGATTCCCTTTTTCTGAGTATACCCCTTCTCAATAAGCCTCGCTTTAAAAGTTTCCACCTTCCCGTCTGTCCCTCTTTTCCTTTTGTAAACCCATTTACATCCAATGACTTTTGCACCATTTGGTGGTTCTACAAGCTCTCAGATTTGATTAGAATACATAGATTCTATTTCAGAGTTCATTGCACTTTGCCAAGATACTACATCTTTATCTTAAAGTGCTTCATCATATGTCCAGGGATCAGGTTCATATTCACTAGGGATCAAGTCCGAAGACTCTCCCAAAAACATGAATCTATCAGGTTGCCGAACAACCCTCTCACTACGATGAGACACTACGTGTAATTGTGCATCATTTGTGACACGTGTTGCAGTTGTTGGAACCCTAAGGTTATTTTGGTATGATCAACAAGTTAAGTTAGGTCCTGTGTGTTTCTAACCTTGTGTCTAAGTGTGCAGGAGCTTAGGAGCACAAGTACTCAAGCGGAAGACGCAACTAGCGAGAAGGATGGCACGCAGTTCGTCCGAGGGACGAGGTGCTGCGGAAGAGTACCCCGGTGGACGAGAAGGAAGCGTGCGGTGGTTCCGAGGGACGAAAGCCGGAGCGGAAGATTGCTCGGGGAGTAAGAGATGCAGCTAGCGAGAAGGTCGGCACGGGGTGTGACCGAGGGATGAAGACTGCGGATGAGTACGCTGGTGGACGAGAAGGAAACACGCGGCGATTCCGAGGGACGAGAAGCCGGAGCGGAAGGCTGCTCGAGAAGACCGGAAGTTGGGTTCGGGTGAGCCCTTTTCCGGATGACAAAGATCACCCAAGTGAGCGGATCCAGAGTAGAAGACCCGAACCGAGGCGGACCGAATCAGAGCAAAGGTCCCGACGGAGAAAAGTCAACATCTGTTGACTTGGGGGTCCGGGGCGCCTGGACCAGCCCAGGGCGCCCGGAACCCCTCCGGGCGCCCGGAACCCCTCCGGGCGCCCGAACCAGGATGTTTGACTAGAACGCGTCTAACGCGTTTTGAATGCTGGGGGATGAAGTTTTATCCCCCCGAGGGCGCTCGAAACCTTTCGGGGTGCCCCGACCAAGGCTATAAATATAGCTTTGGTCCAGAAGCTTCTCAACGAACTCATTACTTGTATTTCCAACGCTTGTATGCTTTAGAGTTGTAGTTAAGCTTCTGTTTCTACGCTTCAACGTTGTAAGAGGTTTCTCCGCCTGAAGGAGTTTTTAGTGCTTAATCTTCCTTGGATTAACAACCACATCGGTTGTAACCAAGTAAATCTCTTGTCTCTTACTTTATGTTTTTAATTTACTGTTCTACTTTATTTATGCAAGTGTTAGCTTAAAGAGTTCGAGAAAGGGTTGTCTTTCTTTTTATTGTTGCAGGATATCCAACCTCCTTCTAAGCCGGCCGCAACGGTCCTACAAGTGGTATCAGAGCCGAGACGCCTCAGAAGGACTAACCGCCATCTGAAGCAACAAAACAATGGTCGGAGCTAGCGACTACCCACCAGCATTCTAGGGGGAGTTTTCTTCCTGGAAGCAACAAATGGAGGTATATTTGAATTTAGATTTTGGTATTTATTTAATATTGAAATGTGGTTATGAAGCACCAAAGACAACGAATGGAGAAAAACTCGATCTACGCCTCTGGAACAAGAAGCAATGTGACGAGTCAATGGCAAACGGTCGGGCAGAATTTCACATTTTAACCGTAATACCAGATGAAGATCTCAGTAGAGTTGGCAAATATAAAAGCGCAAAAGAACTTTGGGAAAAATTCTTAAAACTCTACGAAGAACAAGTCAAAGTTGAATCCAACACCGATTCATCGCCAGAAGAGTCCAAGAATAAAGAAACTGGCCAAACAACCGAAGTCCATCCCAAAGCCACAGAAAGTCCATCCCAGATGAGCATCGATGATGGGGGAGAGTCTTCGGAAGCAAGTGATTCAACAGGGGGAGAACCAACGGCCGACTAGGTAAGTAAGGTATGGCCTCCACCCTCTGAACAACTAGTTAATTCAATAGAAAAGTTGCCTGAAGATTTTTGCGATTTAAAAATTGAATTATCGAAAGAGTGTTTTGGGTTACCAATCATTTTGAAAGAATTTTGCAAATTACAAAATATTTTGACAAAAGAATTTTGCAAGTTAGAAATTTTGCAGAAAGACTTTTGTGAATTACAAAACATTTTTTCGAGAGAATTATACAAATTAGAAATATTATCAAAAGAATTCTTCGAATTGCAAAATGTTTCGACGAAAAATTCTTATGAATTACAAAATATTTTGATAAAAGAATTTTGTAAATTAGAAATTTTGCTGAAAGACTTTTGTGAATTACAAAACATTTTTTTGAGAGAATTATGCAAATTAGAAATATTATCAAAAGAATTCTTTGAATTGCAAAATGTTTCAACGAAAGATTCTTACAAATTACAAAATATTTTGATAAAAGAATTTTGCAAGTTAGAAATATTGCCGAAAATTTTCTTCGAATATTCTTTTGAATTACAAATTATGTTATCGAAAGAATTTTGTGAAATAAAGTCTATAAAGTCAAAAGAAATAGCTTGTCGATTAAAGTATTTTGACAAACTATTAATAGAAATTAACATGATATAATTTGTTGCATGTTTAATATTTGTTGCTTTAAATCTGAAAAAGTGTGATTTAAGAAGTTATGATATATTAAAATAGAAATTTAAAACTTTCTGATAAAAGCATTAGAATAAAATATATAATTAAATAAATGCATAGAAAATTTCTTTTAATGTTATCAAGTTTCTTAAATTTTCTTGCATAAAGTTTTGGGCTTAGAAAGATATTTTTTTTGGAGAAAACTTAGAATTGACTTAGAAATTTTTCCTTGACTTGGAAATATTTTCCAGAAAATCATTGAGATAGATTTTTTTAATTTTCTAAGTGTCAACCTTTAGACTTTTTTTATAACCCCAATTTTTTATGTGATCAAATGGGGAGAAGAAAAAATATAAGTCTAGGGGGAGGTAGAAAATTGAAAATTGAAAACTGAAAATTTTGAAATTTAATTTTTTCTATCTTGTTGCATGTTATTGAAAAATAAATTGTTTAATTTTCATATCTATTTTTGACCCTAGCTTAACTTGGGTTGATCACATCAAAAAGGGGGAGATTGTTGGAACCCCAAGATTGTTTTGGTGTGATCAACAAGTTAAGTTAGGTCCTGTGTGTTTCTAACCTTGTGTCTAAGTGTGCAAGAGCTTAGGAGCATAGGTACTCGAGCGGAAGACGCAGCTAGTGAGAAGGACGACACGCGGTGCGTCCGAGGGACGAGGTGCTGCGAAAGAGTACCCCGGTGGACGAGAAGGAAGCGTGCGGTGGTTCCGAGGGACGAAAGCCGGAGCGGAAGATTGCTCGGGGAGCAAGAGACACAGCTAGCGAGAAGGTCGGCACGGGGTGCGACCGAGGGACGAAGACTGCGGATGAGTACGCTGGTGGACGAGAAGGAAACACGTGGCGATTCCGAGGGACGAGAAGCCGGAGCGGAAGACTGCTCGAGAAGACCGGAAGTTGGGTTCGGGTGAGCCCTTTTCCGGATGACAGAGATCACCCAAGTGAGCGGATCCGGATTAGAAGACCCGGACCGAGGCGGACTGAACCGGAGCAAAGGTCCCGACAGAGAAAAGTCAACATCTATTGACTTGGGGGTCTGGGGCGCCCTGAACAGTCCAGGGCGCCCAGACCAGCCCGGGGCACCCGGAACCCCTCCGAGCGCCCGGACCAGGATGTTTGACCAGAACGGTCTAACGCGTTCTGAACGCTGGGGGATGAAGTTTTATCCCCCCAGGGCGCTCGGAACCCTTCGGGGCGCCCCGACCAAGACTATAAATATAGCCTTGGTCTAGAAACTTTTCAACGAACTCATTACTTGTATTTTCAACGCTTGTATGCTTTAGAGTTGTAGTTATGCTTCTGTTTCTGCGCTTCAACGTTGTAAGAAACTTCTCCGCCTGAAGGAGTTTTTAGTGCTTAATCTTCCTTGGATTAACAACCACATCGGTTGTAACCAAGTAAATCTCTTGTCTCTTACTTTATGTTTTTAATTTACTGTTCTACTTTATTTATGCAAGTGTTAGCTTAAAGAGTTCGAGGAAGGGTTGTCTTTCTTTTTATTGTTGCAGGATATCCAACCCCCTTCTAAGCCGGCCACAACGATCCTACAGCAGTTACTTATGGTATCTCATCTTGTACCGTTGATACTAAATTAGACATGTCCTCTCTTATTTCCTCAAGAATAATTTTACTCATGGGCTTGTGGTTCATTACATAATCCTCTTCTAAAAATCGGACATTGGTGCTAACAATGACCTTCTGATCTTTAGGACTATAAAACAAACCACTTTTCGTTCCTTTAGGATATCCCACGAACAAGCGAACTTCTGTACGTGATTCCAACTTATCAGCGTCTCCCTTCAACAGATGTGCTGGCCTACCCCAAATCTGAATATGTTTTAAACTAGGTTACGCCAATTCCATAATTCTATGGGAGTAGAGGGTACTGACTTAGAAGGTACCAAGTTCAGAATGTACGCCGCCATTTCCAGAGCATATCCCCAAAATGAATTTGGTAATTCTGAATAACTCATCATTGATCTAACCATTTCCATAAGAGTCCTATTCCTTCGTTCCGCCACACTATTCTGTTGTGGTGTACCAGGTGCAGACAATTGGGATTGAATCCTGACCTCTGATAAATAATTCCTAAACTCTCCTAAGAGGTACTCTCCATCACGATCAGACCGTAGTGTCTTAATACTTTTACCCTAACATTTCTCCACATCAGCCTTGTACTCTTTGAACTTATCAAAGCACTCAGACTTGTGGCACATCAAGTAAACGTACCCATATATCAAATAGTCATCTATAAAAGAGACAAAATATTCAAAACCACCTCTCGCCTGGATAGTCATAGGTCCACATAAATCAGAATGAACCAATTCCAACACTTCTTTGGCTCTATACCCGTTTGCCTTAAAAGGCCTTTTGGTCATTTTTCCTTCCAAGCAAGATTCGCAGGTTGAAAAGTTTTCCACTACCAATGAACCCAAAGATTCATCGGCTATTAACCTTTGAATCCTACTCAAGTTAATATGACCTAGCCTTAGATGCCAAAGATATGTTTGGTTCATTTTTGAAGGTTGCTTTCTCTTATTAGATTTAGAAGATGTGTTATTAATTTCCATTTGTTGCATCATGGGAGTTATTGGATTAAGAGTGTACAAATTGTCAACCAACGTACCAGAATAGATGTAACGCCCGAAAATTCCCAAACTTGCATTAGAATTATTCAGTTATTTTTCTGGAATTTTTAGATATTTTTCCGGAATTTTCCGAGTAGCGGAAGTAGCAAAAATAATTAAAAGAATAAAATAGCTTAGGCGGGAATCGAACCCGAGATCTATGGTGTAAGGGATAATGCTAGTAGCCGGTGAACCCAGCAGGGCCGTGCTGAAAGGAAAGGGAGACGATTTAATTTATATTAGAGTTGGGCCGGAATTACCACTTAATATAAATAGAAGGTTTAAGTGGGGTTTGGGTTATTTCTTTTATTGGTTCAGCAAAACCCTTCCTCTCCAAAGCCTCACGCCGACACCTTCCTCTTCCTCCTCCTCTCTCGGCGCCCAAGCCCCAAGGGCTCTCGGATCATCTTCCGGCGACGACTCCAACACGAAAAAGGTTCTTCTCCGCGAGAGGAACGCGAAGACGCGAGCGGATCGTCGAGAAGATCATCTCCACCGGAATTCTAATGAATAGAATCGTAAGAAATTACGAACAGGAGGTAAGAAACCCCTCACCTGCAGTATAATAGCTCCATTTGGATTGTCTGTGTATTAGTTTAGTTTTATGCAGGTTTTGTCGACATATAGGGTGTTTTAACCCTCCTCGCAGGTTTAGGGATTTAGTTGAGCGCCTTTAGATGGGCCGGACACGTTTACCCTCTTCAGTTTGGGGTTGTAGACGTTGTCGGGTGCCTAAAGGTGATCTCCCTAATAAAGAGGAGAGTTGGGGCACACTAGGTGTTCGACAAAGTAACTAGATCAGTAAAAAGATGCAACTTAGGCATTTTAATAGCTCAGTTAAATGTATTAGAAGCGTTTAAAACAGCAAATCAGTTTATTTTAGCTTACATGGACTACGGTCCAATGGGTGGGCTCCCATAGTCGCCTCTAGGTTTAGATAACCTAGCTCTAGGTTCAGATAACCTAGAAACAGCAAGTTAAAACAGTTAGCTATATTCAGTATTTTATTTTCAGTGGCACTGTACTGGATCAGATATCCATTGGGTTGGACTCCCACAGTCGTCCCTAGGTTTAGATAACCTAACTAACCCTACTAAATTCAGGACTTGCAAACTCGGGTCTAGTTAGGGATGCGCGCACAGCAAGTACAGTTGTCGGGCTCAAACAGCATGATTATGTATTTTCACTTATATCTATTAGCTTTCAAAATTTATTCAGATATGTGACTATAGCATCAGAACAGCACTAGTTTAGCTCAAGTATAGTTTCAGTTTCAGTTCGGTTTTCAGCATAGTTTATTCTAGTTGATACTATGATATGATTATATGCCTAGTTTATGATGCATGCCATGTTTCAGTGTTTATACCATGTTTCAGTATGCCATGCTTTAATAAGTTCAATGCATGTTTTCAAATAACATGATTTGTAAAGCATATTTGCATCGCTTGCATGTTTTTGTGAGGTAGATAGTTTCTTACTAAGCTTTAAGCTTACAGATACTATTTTTCCTTATACTGCAGATAAAGGTAAAGGAAAGATGGACTAGCAGAGGGAGCTGGAGGACAATGCAAAGGATGGTGTGTGTGGCGGGAACGAGAATAAAAGACCTTGGAGAGTTTAGCAAATTAGAAACATGAACTTTTAGTATTTGCTTTTTATGCATTTTAAGTTGTTCAATGCTAGAAATTAAAGAACCATGCACTATAACAAGTTAGATTGCTAGTCCTATGTCATTGGAATGTTTATCATGCATTAGATAGTTGTAGTGTGAGGTTTTGGCACGAACCAGTGCTGAAATTAGAGTTTCAGTGCAAAATCAGAAACCCCAATCGATCGGTGGATCGATTGGAGGGTCCCAATCGATCAGCTGATCGATCGGGCAAGTTGCTCCGCGAACAGTAGGTTTCTGGATCGATCGTCCGATCGATCCAGCAATTTCTGTCGCGAACAGAAGGTTTGGGAATCGATCACTGGATCGATTGGTCAGTCTGGATCGATCAGCCGATCGATCCAGAATATCGTCCCGGGCACAGTAGCGTGCTGGATCGATCACTGGATCGATCCAACCTACGTCACGCGTACAGTAACCGGCTGAATCGATCCCTGGATCGATCCGACATTCCAATCGATCAACGGATCGATTGGGAGGCCTGATAACAGCCGGGAAACATGTATTTCAGTTCTTTGACCATAGGGGATGTGGTATATGTTAGATATACCTTAGATTACATCCACCAGTACATGTAGAACCAAGAATGGTGATCAGTTAGCAACTAAAAATTTAAATTAGATCAGTTTTCCGCATAGTTAGCACAGCATAACTGTAGCGATCGGCCTTACAGTCTAGTAGTAGAAGGCGGGTCATTACAATAGATAGTCTCTCTATTTTTCTTGACAACTACTTTGTCATCAAAAGAAATAGAATATCCATCCCTAAACAATTTAGAAACTGAAATCAAGTTATTTCTAAAACATGGTACGTAAAGACAATTTCTCAAAAATCAATGTTTTATTCCTATCAAAAGATAAATAAACATCTCCCACTGGAACAACCGCCACTCTCGTAGTATTGCCCATATAGACGGTGATTTCCCCTTCATGTCGTCATCGGGTTTCTTGGAACCCCTGTAATGAATTGCAGACATGATTAGTGGCTCCTGTATCTACACACCAGGTACTGGTAGATAACACCGCTAAATATGTTTCAATAACTAATGAATGAGATATATCTTTATTGTTCATGTTGTAGTTCAGGCGGAACTACTTAAAACTTTTGGGTAGCGTTTGGAGAATGATATTGACTTGGGTTTCCCCATCGATTCAGCTCCAAGGATTTCCATTTCATTCAAATGAGTCATCATCTTGAGGATATGATCACTTACGGGTGCCCCCTCAGTCATGGTGGTCGTTGATTCGGTGATAAGGATAGGGGGGCCCACATTGGTAGAGGTCAACGACATGTGGGCAGGGAAGTCAAAGTCCAGGGGGCCCGCCAATGGTTCCTGCCGATAGGAGGCAAGACTTGGCCTAGCAGCCGAACCAGTACGCAGCCGAACCGAACCGCAGGTCGGGTTGCCGACGCTCAGAAGAGGAGTTGGTCTGCCAAGAGGTCTGTCCACCTGGCTGAACGCCAAGCTGAACAGTGTTGCCCGTTCGAGTGTTCGGTCGAGCGGCCTTCCCGCTTGGCCCGGCACGCTCCCTTGACCGGATGTTGGGAGGCCTAAGCGGCCATCCCGTTCGGCCCGGTGATAGACAAACAACGTAGAAGAGGACAAAAGGGGCAGTGGGTGACATCGACCTCAAGGCAGCTGCCGCCGACGGGCAACATGGTCGACGGCCGGGTCGTACAAAGAATCGTACGGGGAAAGCTTCCACTGTCCTGTCAGGGATTTGCTTAGACAATTGCAGTATGGCGTTAGACATGCTTTTCTGACATGGTCACTCCAGGTATGCTTTGAGGAGCGTGCATGCTTTGGGATACGCGCACGCATCCCCCTGGGAGCCCTATATAAGGACCCCAGGCTTCGACGGAGGTATGCATTCTACGTTACTGTAGCTACAATTTTCATTCTCGTCTTTCTCTCTTTCCGCCAGAGTTGACTTGAGCGTCGGAGAGCCGTTGTCGGGAACTCCTTCCCGGCTCGATTTTGTGCTTGCAGGTTCTCGCCGGAGGTTCACAACAGTCGAAGGTCTATACGTCATCACCGGGAGCGCCATGTACCCAGCGTTCATCGACTCAGCACTCGGACAGGATCAAATTGGCGTCATGTGTGGGAACGCACCTGAATCCGAGCCGAGAAGATGAAAGAAACTGGATGCCAACTCATGGTAACGCTCTCCCCCGAGGAGCTCGACGCACTCATCCCAGCGTGAGTTGCGAAGATGGTCGAGCAACAGCAGAAGGCCCAAGCCGAGCGGATAGCGCGGCAGACCACCTCGGTTTCTGGTGGCCGAGCGGCGATGGAGGACCGACCGGAGCAATACTCTACATGGGCACAGAACAAGGGGCAGACCGGCACACCAGGAGACGCACTGTCTGCCCCTATTCCGTTTCATTGGGCACTGTTCCAGACTCCTTCGGAGCTAGACCTAGCCAACCAGGGATCGTCTGATGAAGCGCCCGTACGGGACGCCAGGAAGGAGAAGGCGCCGCGGGCTGAGTTATCCACCGAGTGGGTCAATCGCCAGTTCTCCGAGGCGATCTTACAAGACCCTCTCCCAAAGCATTACGCTCCCATATCGATCGGAGAGTATAACGGTACAACCGATCCGGACGACCACCTCAGTAAGTTCGATAATGCTTCTACTCTCCATCAATACACCAACGAAGTCAAATGCAGAGTCTTCCTTACTACATTGTCCGGTTCGGCACAACGCTGGTTCCGGAGGTTGCCGGACAGATCAATTAAGAGCTTCAGAGACTTCCGAATGGCATTCCTTCATCACTTTGCCAGCAGCCGATGCTACCAGAAGACCAGCGCCAACCTCTTTTCCATGAAGCAAGGGCCAAGAGAAACTCTCCGAGCCTACATCTAACGCTTCAACCAAGCAGCTATGGACATCCCCGCGGTCTCGTCCGAGATAATGATGCATGCTTTCACACAAGGCTTAGTCGACGGGGACTTCTTTCGCTCGCTCATCAGGAAGCCGCCTCGTGACTACGATGACATGCTGAAAAAAGCAAGTGAGTATATTAACGTGGAGGAAGCGTAGGCGGTCTGAAAGAAGGAAGCACCAGGCGAGCCTTCGGCCCCGATCGAACGGAGACCACACGCCAGCCAGCAACCGCCGAGAGGACCACGTGCCGAGGGGATGAGGCCACATCAAGATTCTAGGTCGCCCGCCATTCAGCACATTGCAGCCGAGCGACCTAGACAAAAAGGCAAGGTATGGACGCCCATGTTTTGCAGAATCCATCAATCAGCCACTCATAACACTCGAGACTGCCGGAGTCTCCCCCCGGTCAGCCAACCTGAGGCAAGGAACTATCGCCACCGATCACCTTCATTGGACAGGCGAGCTCATCATCAGAACGCCGAACGACAAATGGCTAGGCGTTCACCCGAGCAGCAGCAACATCACCAGCCAAGGGCCAACCCCCGAGCCTCACTGGAGCGAGTGAGACCATCCGCTCGGGAGGAGGAAAATAGAAGCAATGCATCTTGGGGCGAGATCAACATCATCGCCGGTGGATCGACGGGCGGTGACTCGAATCGGGCCAGAAAGTCACATGCCCGACAACTCAGGATCCACGCGGTTAGCTGCAGCCAAGAACGGGCATCCGGATCCGAGATCAGCTTTGGTCCCGAGGACCTTGAGGGAGTGGAAGTACCCCACGATGATGCCCTCATCATCCGAGCGGTAATAGCTAACTACACTATTCACCACATATTTATTGATACAGGCAGCTCGGTCAACATTATCTTCAAGAAGGCGTTTGACCAGCTTCAAATTGACCGAGCCGAGCTACTGCCAATGATGACCCCATTATATGGGTTCATTGGCAATGAAGTCCTTCCGATTGGGCATACCAAGTTGGCTATCTCACTAGGAGAAGAGCCGCTACGGAGGACGCGGACCACTAACTTCATCGTGGTCGATGCCCCCTCTGCCTACAATGTAATATTGGGACGATCGACCCTCAATGAGTTCCGGGTGGTTGTCTCAACCTTTTGCCAAAAAATCAAATTCCCCGTGGAAGATCGAGTGGGAGAAGTCTGGGGAGATCAGCTGGCGGCCCGGCGATGCTATGTGGAGATGGTCCGAACCGAAGCAAAGTCCGCTCGGAAAGCACCGCACCTTGAGGTAAACGTTATAACTGAAAAGCCTCTTACTTTGGTTTATGAAGAAAAGGAGGAAGTACAGATTCGGGAAGGCCGACCGGAGGCCACCACATTCATTGCGTCCGATCTGGAAGAAGAACAGAAGGAAGAGTTGGTCAAATGCCTCCAGCAGAATCACGACGTCTTCACGTGGGCAACGCATGACCTGCCAGGGATCTCGCCAAGCGTCGCGCAGCACGAGCTCCACGTCCGGCCGGACGCTCGTCCCATCAAGCAAAGGAAGCGAGACTATAGTGTCGAGCAGAACATCATCATACGGGCGGAAGTCGAGAAGCTCCTGGAGGCCGGCCACATACGTAAGGTACAGTTCCCGAGTTGGTTAGCGAATGTGGTTGGTCTCCAAGCTTGGCAACAAATGGTAAGTCTGCATCGATTTCCGTGATCTAAACAAGGCATGCCCAAAGGACTTCTACCCTCTACCCCGAATTGACCAAATAGTGGACTCGACCGCTGGATGCGAGCTGATATGCATGCTGGATGCTTATCAGGGGTACCACCAAGTGCCGCTCGCCCGAGAAGACCAAGAGAAAGTGAGTTTCATTACGGCGGACGACACCTATTGCTACAACATAATGCCTTTCGGACTGAAAAATGCCGGGGCTACGTACCAGCGACTCATGAACAAGGTGTTCCGAAAGCAGATCGGGTAAACCTAGAGGTATATGTTGATGATATACTCATTAAATCACTCCGAATGACCAACCTCTGTGCAGATATAGAAGAAACCTTCCAGACATTGTAGACGTACGGGGTCAAGTTGAACCCGCAAAAGTGTCTGTTCGGAGCAAAAAGTGGTCGTTTCCTAGGCTACATAGTCACCGAGCGAGGCATTGAAGCCAACCCTAGCAAGGTCAAAGCGCTACAAGATATGCCGCCGCCCAGAAACTTGAAGGAAGTTCAACTCCTTACGGGTCGCATAACAGCACTATCTCGGTTCATCTCCAGGACGGTCGATTGGAGCATGCCCTTCTTCAAGATCCTGCGCCGAGCAACCAAATTCCAATGGGATGAGGAATGCGACCGAGCATTCGAAGAATTGAAGGCCTACCTATACTCATTACCTGTATTAGCTAAGCTATCTGTCGGCGAGCCTCTCCGCATTTATCTGTCTTCAACCAAGCACACGGTCGGCTCGGCGCTAATCCGGCAGAACGGCGAAGAACAACCAGTGTATTTCCTTAGCCACATTCTAAAGGATTCTGAGTCTTGCTACACTGGTCTTGAGAAGCTTGCCTTCTCACTTGTTCTCACCGCTCGGAGGCTCCGGCCCTATTTCCTGGGGCATACGATCATTGTCATGACAAATAGTCCCTTAGGTCGAGTTCTGCTGAACCCCGAGGCATCCGGGCGACTGATCAAATGGACCACGGAGCTTAGCGAGTTCGACATACAGTATCAGCCCTGGACGGCTATTAAGGCGCAGTCGTTGGCAGACTTCGTCACTGAGGTACAAAATCCCGAGCCTGAAGCCACCTGGAAGGTGTACGTAGATGGATCGTCCACTCGGCAGGGAAGTGGGGTTGGCGTGCTGCTGGTTTCCCCCCACGAAGAACGGATGCACTTGTCCGTACGGCTGGACTATCGAGCAATCAACAATGAAGTAGAGTATGAGGCACTAATAGCAGGTTTGCAGGCCGCTCGGCATGTGGGAGCTAGCAATGTTTTGATTTATTCAGATTCATAGTTGGCTGCTCAGCAACTTTCGGGAGCATTTGAGATAAGCAACGTCCGGCTCAAGCTTTATGAGGAAGCCTTCGCAAAACTGAAAGCCGACTTCCGAGAGGTGCTGATACAGAAGATCCCCTGAGCGGAGAATCAGGCTACAGATGAGCTGGCTAAGCTAGCCAGCTCGATATCACCGATCGTCATCGAGCAGCCAGTCGAGCAGGTGTCTCTGGTCGCCCACATCGACCGGATGGAGGGACTCACATTTCCAAATGACTGGCAGACGACTATAACAGAGTTTCTGAAGTCAGGAGCAACGCCGTCCGATAGGTCGGAAGCGCATCTGCTCAGAAGGAGAGCTGGTCGGTTCGTCCTCATTGGCGACCAGCTCTACAAAAAAGCGTTCTCCGGGCCTTTACTTAAATGCGTTGGCCCGGAGGATGTGGACTATATTCTGCAAGAGGTACACCAAGGCTCATGCGGAGGGCATCCAGGCGACCGCTCATTGGCGAGGAAGATTCTTTTGGTCAGCTACTTTTGGCCAACTTTACAGGAGGACGCCGCCCGGGCAGTTGCCACGTGCTTATCCTGCCAAAGGTACCACAATTTCTCACATCGTCCCGCGGAAGAATTAAAGCATCCACAATGTCCTGCCCATTCGATCAATGGGGCATGGACATTGTGGGAGCATTTTCAATGGTGACCAGACAACGGAAGTTCTTGCTAGTAGCAGTCGACTATTTCTCTAAGTGGATCGAGGCCGAACTAATGGCTAAAATAACCGAGCAGATGGTCAAAAAATTCATCTGCAGCACATCATTTATCGGTTCGGCATCCCACGGTGACTCATCTCAAACAATGGAAGACAGTTCTCGGGCTAATAACTCAAGGAGTGGTGTGAGGGGTACGACATCCAGTAGACTTTTACCTCCGTTGCGTATCCCCAAAGCAATGGGCAAGCTGAAGTCGCCATTCGGGAGATCTTGCGAGTTCTGCGGGCTCGGCTCGACCATGAAGGAGGGAGTTGGGTAGACGTGCTGCCCGAGGTATTATGGGCACTCCGAACGACGCCCAAGGAAGGAACAGAAGCGACCCCCTTCCACCTGGTGTATGGGGGAGAGGTCATCGTCCCAGTAGAAGTCGGAGTAGAATCCGATCGGATCCGAGTCTACGACGAGAACAATGCTGAGCTGAGGCATTTGGAGCTGGACCTGGTGGACGAGGTGCGAGCCAAGGCCACCGTCCGGTTGATGGCGTACCAGCAGAGGATGAAGCAAAACTACAACAGGCGGATAATGCCCAGATCTTTTCAGGTCGGCGACCTCGTCAGGAAGAAAGTCAAGTCGGTCGGCGATGTGATCAAGCTGGGAGCTCCTTGGGCTGGACCGTTCAAGATTGTAGAAAAGCTCCGTTCGAACACCTATTACCTCGAGGATGAAGACGGACGGAAGCTAGAGCGACCCTGGAGTGCGAGCCACCTCCAGCCGTACCGAGCTGGATAAAAGGTGCGCCAATGTAATACATGACATATATTTGTCACCCTTTGTCTCTTTCAACCACAGGAAGTAAAAACAGAAGGGTTTTGTGAAATCACCGTCGAACGGCGACGTTAAATCCCAGAGTCGGACCGGGGACTATAAACCCCCCGGCTCGAAGACCGTCGAGCGGCGATGTTAAATCCCAGAGTCGGACCGGCGACTATAAACCCCCCGACCCGAAGACCGTCGAGCGATGACGTTAAATCCCAGAGTCAGACCGGTGACTATAAACCCCCCGGTCCGAAGACCGTCGAGCGGTGACGTTAAATCCCAGAGTCAGACCGGCGACTATAAACCCCCTGGCTCGAAAACCGTCGAGCGGCGACGTTAAATCCCAGAGTCGGACCGGCGACTATAAACCCCCCGGCTCGAATACCGCCGAGTGTCGCTCAGAAAGAATGTGTTTCGAGAAGTAAAGAAGAACAAAATTGAAAGGTTATGTTGACTCGTTGCATAGCCAGTACGTAGACAAAAGTTGAATAAAAGTTGGATAAATTCGGATAATATTAACTCGTCGAACGGCGAGTATACAGATGAAACTTCAAAATTTAAAGGTACTCCTCACTCCAGAACATCGAAGATTGGCTCGAAGATGGTTTCTAGCAGATCGACCAGATCTCTGGGGGGGACGGACGCCGTCTCCGGAAGATGGCCCTTGGCCTTCAGATAGGCAGTCGTAGCATGGATGGCTTCCTCAAAGGCCAGGACAAGCCGATCATTGAGCCTATTTCCAAATTCTTCCGAACGGACATAGTTTTTCCTCATCACCGCGAAGCGACCGGACTCGCCATCTTGGTACTCCTTGAGAGCGGCTCAGGCAACTTCGAGGGTGTCCTAGAGATCCTTCTTATCTCCTTGAGATTTAGCTTGGACTGCTGATCAGCTTTCCCGCTCGGTGGATAGCAGGCTAGTCAATTCTTGGACGCGTTGTTCCAGCGCTCGGGCCTGCACATTCTTTGCCTCTAGGTCAGAAACAACTCTATTCTTCTTGTTAGTCGCCAGCTTGATCTCCTGGTTGTGAGACTTAACCTGGGCTTCGAGCCCAACTACCCTGGTTTCCAGGCCAGAAGATTTGTGCCGCTCCGCCTCCAGCAGTTTTTCTGTTTTGTTCAGCTCGGTCCGAAGCATGGCGTACGAGGGCCCCTGAGCTGGCGCCCCTCCAGAAATCTGAAGTTTCTTCAACTCTTCCTCTAGCGCCGTCAGGTGGTTGCTGATCGCGATGTTCTCCACCCAGTTCTGCGCTCAGATGAAATAATATCAAGAACCAAGCAAAATAATCATATAGGAGTTTGAGGGGCATACTCCGGTAGCCTGCTGCAAGTGGCTATCACCGAGCTGACCGAGAGTCATTAGGGCGACACGGGCCCTCGCATCCTCCCATATTTTGGCAAGTGGTCCGTGGATGGTGATCTGATATTCAGGGGCAGTTGGCCGATCAGCCGCCAGAAGGAATTCTTCTATTGGGAGATATAGGGCAACCTTAATCACTCGACGGCCGTTCGGATCAGACTGGGCTGAAGTTGCACAACCGGACGACTCGCCGAGCGGAGCAGAGATTATGCCCGAGCGCTTAAGCCGACAATGGGCTCATGGCAGAGAACTGACGGGCCGTGCTTCGAGGGAAGCCACTGGCAGATCGAGCTGTGAGGGAGTTCGATCCGAGGAAATTGCCTCGACTGAAACGGGGGTTGGGTCGACTGCTGCAGAAGGAGCACCGACCTGCTCTGACACTGGTTCCACAGATGTAGCCGAATGGGCAGGAGGATCCGTCTGATGCCGCTTGTGTGTCACCAGTGGAGCGTCATCCGCCGAGTGCCCCACGTCCTCCGGCATAGGATGTCCAGCAGACGAGGTAGCATCGTCGACCGCTTCGGTTGCAGGGACCCGAACGACCGACTCTCCAACGGCGGGTGGAGCTTCTTCGCTCTCACCCTCGTGTGAGTCGACCGGCGCAATGCCCCGGTCGACCATCTCCTTAGCTGTCGTCGCCTCTATCTCGGCGGCCCTCAACCTCATCCTCTCAGTGGCCTTGGCGCGCCACATGATGTCGGCTGCATAAAAGAAGAATAAATCAGTTAGACCAAAAGGAAAGGGGGCGAGAAAAACGCTTACCCATGCTGCTCGAAAGGTTCGTTCGGATCGGACTCAATCCGAATATGTATAGCACACCCTCACAAAGCAGCTTATGGATGTTGAATTTCTGCCCGGCCAGTTGGTTGGCTGCATGGAGGTAGGCCGGCTAGCTCTTGTATTTACCAAGATCCGGCGGGGTCGGCACGGCGGTCTGCCATTTGGTTCGGAAAGCTAGAAGCTCAGGAAGACGAAGGTAAAAGTAGTACTCCTTCTAATGTTTATTCGAGGTCGGCATTTTGTCAAAGAAAACAAGGCCAATTCGTGACTGGAAGAGGAAGGTGCCCCACTCGGACTGTTTGGGATAGTAGAAATAATGAAAAATCTTGGGGACTAAGGGAATGCCATGCAACCTAAAGAGAACAACTACTCCGCACAACAACCTGAATGAGTTTGGGACAAGTTGGCCGAGCAGGAGGCGAAAATAGTTACACACTTCAAGGATAAATGGATGTAAAGGAAAACGCAGACCAGCTACAAACTGGTCTCGGAAGAAACAAATAGTGTCGGGCGACGGATCGTGTGGCCGGTCGGATGAGGTAGCTAATATTAATCTATGGGTAGAAGGGAGTTCGAAGTCGCGGATGAAGTTCATTGTGTCATCCTCATCGAGCCGGCTCTCCATGGTCGTATACCATAGGTCGGGAAAGGGATTAGACGGTTGTGAGGTGCTCGCCATCGCCGGAACAGTAGAAAAAGCAAAAACCAGAGAAAAACAAAAAGATGGACGAAAGAGAGGGTCGGAATAGTATTGAACGAGCACAGATATTGCTAGAATAATAGAGAAAACACAAAGGAGAAGGAAAAGGGAAGAGAGTCCTTACAGGAAAGGATGGTTGTGAGAGGTAGCGAGAGATTGCCGGGATGCTAAGAAGCTGGTTCGCCGGAGCACGAAGCGCGAATGAAAGCCTCTAAATGCACGAACGTAAAAGTGCGGTGGGGGATAGCGATGAAGGCTTTACAAGGATGGGCCCGATGCTGCCTAGCCGTCGGATTCAGGTCACGGGACCTGAGGCCTGCATCTGACCGTTCATTTTAAACAGCTGAGGGTCCCATCGGAAGTGACGCCACCGCTGCATGATGATGGCGACAGTACCACGTGGCACCCGGTCATAGGATCGCATTTAATGGGCGTCATTATGTGTTCAGGGACGCATGCTCAACCTTAATGGCGAGGGGATTTGCACGAATTCTGAGGGGATTCTAAAAACGTCAGCATGGACTGACTTACAACCGACCTAGAGGCCAGCGGAAAGAAATGAAACAAGTTCTATCAGGTAATTTGCTGAACGGTCGTAGGGCACTTTCATTACGCCCGTGCAGAAAAACATTTATATCAGTGGCCGAGTGGCCATCATACCACTGAACTAATAGTCCAGTGAGTTGGACCTACAACCTCCTTCGACTAGACTTGAGGGGAAGGCAAGTGATCCGGTGATAAGGATAGGGGACCCACATTGGTAGAGGTCAATGACACGTAGGCAGGGAAGTCAAAGTCCAGGGGGTCCGCCAATGGTTCCTACCGATAGGAGGCAAGACTTGGCCTAGCAACCGAACCAGTATGTAGCCGAACCGAACTGCAGGTCGGGTTGCCGACGCTCAGAAGAGGAGTTGGTCTGCCGAGCGGTCTGTCTGCCCGGCTGAACGCCAAGACGAACAGTGTTGCTCGTCCGAGTGTTCGACCGAGCGGCCTTCCCGCTCGACCCGGCACGCTCCCTTGACCGGACGCTAAGAGGCCTAAGCGGACATCCCGTTCGGCCCGGTGATAGACAAACAACGCAGAAGAAGACAAAAGGGGCAGTGGGTGACATCGACCTCGAGACAGCTGCCGCCAACGGACAGCATGGTCGGCGGTCGGGTCGTACAAAGAATCGTACGGGGGAAGCTTCCACTGTCCTGTCAAGGATTTGCTTGGACAGTTGCGGTATGGCGTCAGACACGCTTTTCTGATACGACCACTCTAGGTATGCTTTGAGGAGCGTGCACGCTTTGGGATACGTGCACGCATCCCCCCGGGAGCCCTATATAAGGACCCCCAAGCTTCGACGGAGGTATGCATTCTACGTTACTGTAGCTACAGTTTTCATTCTCGTCTTTCTCTCTTTCCGCCAGAGTTGACTTGAGCGTCGGAGGGTCGTTGCCGAGAACCCCTTCTCGGCTCGGTTTTGTGCTTGCAGGTTCTCGTCGGAGGTTCACAACAGTCGAAGGTCTATACGTCATCACCGGGAGCGCCACGTACCCAGCGTTCATCGACTCAGCACTCAGAGTCATCATTAAGTTTCTCATGGCCTCCTGCCTGGTAGTTCGATTTTGGTGTCCGAAGAGTTCCTTGAGATTGAGCATCATGTCATAGGCAGTGGGTAGGGTCTGATGCTGATGTTGCAGCACATTTGACATAGAAGCCAAAATGTAACATCGCGCCATCTTATCTGCCTTGACTCATTTCCTATGTCTCTCTATCTCCTCTTCACTAGAATCCTTATCAGGCACGCTAGGACAGACCTCAAGAAGTACAAACTCGTATTCTTCAGCAGTTAAGATAATATCCAAGTTCCAGTTCCAATCAATATAATTTGGACCAGTAAGTTTATTTTCTTTTAAAATAATAGCAAGAGGATTGAAAGCCATTTTGAAATCCTGAGAATCATAAAATAAAATATTTGGTCAGAACTTTAGAATTTAAAATAATATTGATTCCTCGAATAATATAATTTAAATTCACCAACACCTCAAAACACCGTGAATTTCATATGCCACGATAGTGTGGATGTATACTAATTCAAACATTTGTAAGAGGAGGTTTTACCCATTAATTTTTTTATCTTGTCAACCTAACATTATGACAAATAAAATTAATAGTTGGTTTGTCTTCGGTCACACAAATAATAACAGTGGCTCCGATGGGGAGGATACTATTAAATGCGCCTAAGTGTATACCATTATTTGATACTTAATTCATTAATTAGAATTGTGCCCCTTCAGATGGAGAATGTCACAAAAACCTAAATAATTTCCTATAATCATCCATAGAGGAAGTTTGATCTAGTGATCCGCAAACAAGCTCATCCGATGTGGAGGAAGGCACTTAAAGCCAACGCGCAAGTTTGAATGCATCACTTACAAACCAGTAATGGAGACCGTGAAATTTATTTAAATAATTTCTCTCCCACTTAGTTATTTAAAAACGAGGAATTTTAACATGCACACACATCACACATGCACACAAGCACACAAACACAGCATATAAAGGCAATAAATATGAAAATAAATTTCCAACTATTATGGCCTCATCCATCGCTGTCCTTCGTATGCCACCAACCCTAGCCGCCGCCAACCCTAGGGTTTATGTCGTCACGTCTATCTTGCTACCTTCTTCGCCGTGCCTCCGGTCCTCAAGGTAGCACCACGCAAAGCAAGCCACAACAATAAGAAATAACAAAATTACATTTATCGATCCTATATTCTACGAAGGAATATACATATAATCTAGATCGAACAAAATATAAAATAAACTAATACAGCTCCGGCTGTATTTAATAATTACAATCATGCACACACAAAATACCTTCGACATGCCCGAGGGTTCAAATCACATATAAACACAATATGCCATAATAGTTGGAACTAGGATACTTGTAACTATAGAGTTAATCTATTATGCATATCCTACTATTATCCTGCCTAAATTATATATGAACAGTGAATAATTTAATCGAAAACCAATCACACAGAGACAGAAAACCCGCTCTGATACCAATTGTTGGCGCTGGGAATTCCGTTCTGTGTAAATCCCCTGTACAAAAATTTGTACGAGCACGGAACCTTTCCTAGCAACCCACATGCTCGATTAGACATGTGTTTGATCAATCAAGCAAGTTCTTGATTAATCAAAGCGCACCTTGATCGAAGCATAAGATCGCTGGCCTCTTGTGTTGGTATTCAAAATCGATACGCAAAATCGATACAAAGAAAAACGAAACTAGATACGCAGCGGAATTAAAGAACTAATTGTACCTTTCTTTGTAGCTAAAGACCTCAAGATCTTCTGCCGTATTCCTCTCCTCTTCTTGAACGTCATGTGGGCGACGATCTACCAAGACAACACCACCCTCTTTTCTTCACTTCCAAAATCGCCGGCCACAAAAGAGTCGCTAGGATGGGGCACCTTCTAATCTCCTTCCTTGTCTTCTTCTTCCCCTTCTTTCTCTTCTTCCTCTTCTTACTTTTCTTGCTCTTCTTCCCTTTCTTCAAGCCGCCGCCCACAAGTAGATGGGAAGGGGCGCCGACCACCAAGTGAGAAGGGGTCGCCGGCCACCAAGGGAGAAAGGGGGAATAAGGGTGCCGACCCTAAGCAAGGAGAAGGAGAAGGAAAGGGGGTAGGATTGTGCCGCCAACCCTAGGAGAAGGAGAGGGGGCGACAACCACAAGGAGAGAAGGGATTATGGAGAATAAGAAAGTTAAGTTTTATGGGTCACATCCTACTCCTTTTTATAGACTTACCGTCGGTTATAAGGAAAGAAAAATTAACAAAGTTTTGTTTAAAAAAAATCTAAACAAATTTTGTTAAAATAAACCAAATTAAATTAAACTAAACCAAGTTAAGTTAAACCAAACCAAGCTAAGTTAAACCAAACCAAGTTAAGTTAAACTAAATCAAGTTAAGTTAAACCAAACCAAGTTATGGATGGGTGGATGCAAGACTTTATATATAGAGGCTACAATAGGGACCGAGAGGAGGAATTAGTTTTGGCCTCCTGATGGACTTAAGCTTCCTGTGTTCGACCCGAACACCCAACTCAAGTTCATCAATAATAACCCATACCACTAAAGGGGCATTAATGAACTACCGCACCAATCCCATATTACAATATGGGCTCCTACTTATCATGAGTGCGTTAATCTCCCTGTGTTAAAGATATCGTATGTCCGTTAATTAAATGAGTTACTAACAACTCATTTAATTAACACCTGACTCCAAGAGTAGTACCACTTAACTTTATTATCATGTCAGACTAAGTCCACCTGCAGGGTTTACATGACAATCCTTATGAGCTCCTCAAGGGGACATCATCAACCTAAATAAATAGGACACAATTTCCCTTTATAATCAACAACACACCATATAAATGGTACTATCTCCCAACTTATCGGGCCTATTGATTTAATGAATAAATCTCACCCATTGATAAGTTAAAGAAATAAATACTAAGTATATGTGTTTGTTATTATATCGGGATTAAGATTACGCACATCCATAATAATAGAGGTTCTATTCTTTTATATAGTCAGTATAAATCGAACAACCATAAATGGTCCTGCTCAATACACACAGTGTACTAGTGTAATTATATAGTCAAGACAAACTAATATCAAATTACACTACAACTGTTCCAATGGTTTGTCCCTATCCATCTTGGTTGTGAGCTACTATTTATAATTTATAAGGAACCGATAACATGATCTTCTGTGTGGCACCACACACCATGTTATCTATAATATAAATTAAATGAACAACTGCATCAACATATATATAAATATAAAATGCAGACATTTGACCAAAGTGATTCTCATTTCAAAATATCTCAAAAACATATGTTCATACAAAAGCTAGGCTTATAGTATACATTCCAACAAACAAAACATAGGTACAGAAAATCCCTATCCAATTAGATTAGTTCTAATGAGGACAATGTACCAAGCTTAGGATCTGATTCTCTATCGACCGATCAAATGGGTCAGTCAACTTAGACTCCTGAAAATCGAGAAGATTTGCTTTTCTTGATTTATTATGTTGGTTATATAACTGTATAAATTGAATTAAGACGATTTTGTACTGGTTAGTCAGTTTTGTACTGACTTATTTAATTTCAATTTTTCAGATGGCATGGAAGATTACCACATTGACTCATCGCGAAGTGCGGCGGAACCAGCTCAGGGAAGAAATTCAGGAGATAGAGTATAACTCTACTTTTGGAGTCGACGGACATGTTGGACGGCTTAATGACCTATTTTGGAAACTTAAGCGAGAAGAGTTTCTAGTCCTGGACAATTATAGGATCTGGGCTTTGATGCGTTCATTGCCAAAGAATCCTAAGATCATAGCAGACTATATATGAGGGCGTCATAAAAGACGTGTCACATATTCAGAATTGTGTGAGGACCTACTTCACCATATGGCTGAAGAGGATCCTGAAGAGTTTGAAGAGGACTCGAAAATGATAGAGGAAGATCCAGAAAAGGATTTGATTGTGGATCTGATAGAGAATCCTAAAGTTGTCCCACCTGAGATTACCCTAAATGAGTCCAGGTTGAAAGAGATTATGTTGGCCATTGCACTAGTGGCTGTCCAAGTGGGAGTGGTGATAGCCTATCTAGTTTATTAGTGTTCTATTATTATTATTGTCATTATGTATGAACAATATTAGTCCATTTCATTCATATTAATTTGTTATATGTTAACAATATATAGCATATTTATGTTAATGACATGTTCATTCATATATTTGTTTATGTTATTTACTCTACATGATGCATGATACTCTTTGATTAGTTCATTATGAGTATAATAAATAATGATTAGTTCATTAGTTGGGATGTATATAATAGTATTGATCAATATTGATTTGATTGGTCATACGAACAATAAGTGAAAACGTAGTTATCACTTGATTTTGTAAACTAACTCAAATTAATATTGAATCAATCATAAATTGCATACATAGGAATTAAATTGAATACTAAATAATGTGTTTATTTATGGTATATTATGGCAACCAAAAATATTATAGCTGAACTCAACAAGGGTGAAAAACTTAATGGGGATAACTATAAGATCTGACACCTCAGGATACAGTATGTACTTGAGGAACAAGAAGTTATAGAGGCTGTAAATTAGGTAATGGTAGAACTTGTAGATGATCCCACTACACAACATAGATGAGATCTTGATGCCTATAAGGCATGGAAGAAAAAGAACTCCACTGTAAAGGGCATATTGATTCGTTCAATGGTAGATGACCTAGCTTTTGAGTATGATTCGTATCTTTCGGCTCATGCAATCTGGGTAGCTCTTAAAGAAAAATATAGTGGAGTAAGTCTGAGCAAGTTTTGACAATTGACGATCAAGTTTGACAACTATAAGAAACGTCCGAATATATCAATGGTTCAACACCTTAGGGAGATGTCGAACATGATTTGGGAGCTCAAAACTGCTGGTCATGAGTTTATCGATGAACAACAGGTTCAAGAAGTTATTCATTCCCTTCCAGATTCTTGGGAGACCATGAAGCAGACCCTAACTTACAGTGAAAGTATCAAGACTTTCATTGACGTCTCACACTATGTAGAATTGGAGGCGGAGAGAGTTGAATTAGCAAGGATTTCTGGACTAGCCTATGTGGTTGTCGATTCTGTTGGATCATCTAGATCCATGAAAAAGAAATGGTTCAAGAAAGAGAAGGGAAAGGAAGCTGTTACTATGGGACAACTCCCCATTAAGAAGATAGGAAAGAAAACAGGAAAGAAACCTAAAAACAAGTTGACTTGTTTTAATTGTGGCAAGAAGGCTCACTTCGCTCGAGAGTGCACTGAGCTGAAAAAGGTAAATCCAAGTGTGTCTTATTTTCTTGAGCATTTTATTGCTAGTTCAATGTTGTTAGCTGGTTCTTATCCTTTATGGATTATAGATTTGGGAGCAACCAAACATGTAGCTCGGGAGTGAGTTACATTTGTAGAGTACCGTCGAGTACCAGCTGACAATAAATGGATCCATGTGAGAAATAATGCAAGAGTTGAAGTCAAAGGAGTCAGCACTTACAAACTCAACCCTCACGATGGTAGTGTTTTGTTTCTACAAGATGTCCTGTATGCTCCTAAAATTTGACAAAATCTTATTTCTGTTATGTGTCTTCTTAATTTAGGGTACTATATTAATTTTCACAGTCGATGTGTTAAACTTAAGATTGACTCAGTGTCAATCGGATATGGTTTTTTAACAAATAATTTTATGATTCTTGATGTAGAATCAGATGTCAATTATGCTATTGATGGTTATTTTTCAAACATTGCTTTAACTAGTGATGCGGGTATAACTGATAAGCTTTGGCATGATAGATTATGACACATAGGACAAGAACATATGAATTGGTTGGCTAGAGAGGGTCTATTGGGCACTTAGGCTAAGATTCACTTATCTATATGTGAGCATTGTCTTGCTAGAAAAGCAACTAGGTAACCATTTGGTAAGGCCATTAGAGTTGAATCACCATTGCAGTTAATTCATTCAGATATTTGTGGTTCAATAAATGTGAAGGTCAGATAAGGAGCTTCCTATTTCATTACATTTATTGATGATTTCTCTTGGTTCGGTCATGTGTATTTGATTTCTCATAAATCTAAAGCATTGGATTATTTCATTCGTTATATAAATGAAGTTGAGAATCAAATAGAACGTAAAGTTAAGACTTTATGCATTGACTATGGAGGGAAATATTTGTCTGATATGTTCAAGACAATATGTAATGATAGAGGGATTATTAGATAGCTGGCAATCCCTGGAACTTCACAACAAAATAGGATAGCTGAAAGAAGAAATATGACTTTTCTTAAAATAGTAAGGTTTATGATGGCGCAAGCTAATTTGGCTATCTCTTATTAGGGAGATGCATTATTAACTGTGACCTATATACTTAACAAAGTGCCTTCAAAGTCAGTTCCATCTACCCTATATGAACATTGGACAAGCAAAAAATCATATTTAAGTAATCTGAGACCCTGGGAGTTAGCTGCTTATGTTCATGATAGTTCTCACAAGTATGAAAAATTGGGACCTAGAGGCAAGAAATGTATCTTTATTAGATATCATGAGACCTCCAAAGGTTATGTTTTCATAAGTGAGCAACTAGATGGAACCATCTCCGAAATAGATTCGAGAGATGCGATATTTCTTGAAATAGAGTTCCCAACCAGAGGTAATGTTGATAAAATAGTTCCTCTATTTGAGGAGGATGAGATGTTATCAACAAGAGAGGTGTCAAAAGGGATGCTTGAGTCTAGTCAACCGAGTGAGAGTGATATGCCAAGTCATGAGTTGACTTCTCAACAACCCAACTTATGAAGAAGTGTTCGTAAAATCAAACCTTAGAAGAGGTTTGATATTGAGAAAGAGGAATTGATAACACTTCCAGTTAACAATGACTAACCTCAATCCATTGAGGAAGCATTAGGATATAGAGTTAGAGAAAAGTGGATAGCTGTAATAGATGAAGAGATGGAGTCAATGAATCAGAATCATATTTGGGACTTAGTCGATCTTCCTCCAAGCCGAAAGGCTATTGGGAATAAGTGAATTTTCAAGATAAAAAGGAAAGCTGATGGATCGATTAATAGATACAAAGCTCATTTAGTTTCAAAAGGATATACCCAAATGGAGGGTATTGACTTTGAAGAGATATTTTCTCCCGTTGTGAAATTTATATCAATAAGAGTTATTTTGGCCTTTGTGACACATTATGACTTGGAATTACATCAAATGGATGTAAAAATCGCTTTCCTTAATGGTGAGCTTGACAAGAAAATCTATATGGTTCAACCAGAAGGTTTCATTGCTAAAAACCAAGAGAAGAAAGTATGTAGACTTAAAAAATCTATATATGGCCTAAAGCAAGCGTCAAGACAATGGAACATAAGATTTAACGAAGTCATTTTATCTTATGGTTTCGAAATGATCAATGAGGATCATTGTGTTTTCTTGAAAAGAGAAAAAGAAAAGTATGTCATTTTATCATTATATGTTGATGATATGCTGATAGCTGGAAATGACATAGGGTATGTGAATGAAGTCAAGAAGTGGCTGTCATCACAATTTGATACAACAGATATGAGAGAAGCTGAATACATCTTAGGGGTGAAGATCATTAGAGATCATTATAAAAGACTTTTGGCTATGTCATAAGAGTCTTATATAAATAAGGTGTTACATCATTTTAGCATATCTAATTGCAACATAGAACATACACCTATTGTGACAGGTACTATTTTGAGCAAGAGTATGTGTCCCAAAACTCTAGAGGAAATAGCTGAATGAATAAAAAAAATTATATGTCAGTACTATTGGTAATTTGATGTACACTATATTATGTAGTAGTTCCAATATCAGCTATGTTATTGGCTTAGTCAGACTCTTCCAGTCAAATCCAAGACCGAGACACTTGAAGGTAGTAAAAAGAATATTTAGATATATGAAGGCGACAACAGATTATTGTCTCTGTTTTCAAGGATCATATATAAGTCTGAAAGGTTATTCAGATGCAGATTGGGTTGGAGACCTGGATGATAAAAAATCCACATTAAACTATGCATTCTTGCTGAATGGTGGCGTCATCTCTTGGAACAGCAAGAAACAAGCTTGTGTAGCTTTGTCAACTATGGAAGCTAAATATACGGCATGTTCAGTGGTTGTGCAAGAAGCAGTCTGGTTGAGAAGGTTCCTGAAACATTTGAAGATTGCTGAGGATAGTGGGAGTCCAGTAACTATCTACTATGACAGTTAAGCTACAATAGCTTTTTCCCAGGATCCCAAATATCATAGTAAAGGTAAGCATATAGCTATAAAATATAACTTTGTGAGTGATTTTATTGCTAAAAGAAAAGTAATTATTGAATAAGTCCCTACACGTGTTATGCTTACTGATCATTTTACTAAGCCAATGACTAAAAAGTCATTTAAAGAACATGTAAAGTCTTTAGGACTTCGTAGAATGTAACAATATTGAAATAACAATCAGACTTTATGATTTGATTGTGTGACTTGCCATAATTTATTTAGTATATATGTTGTTTTTGTTACATTCATATAAGATCTCAGTAAGCATGTGGCAGGTTGAGATTGGTCTACTCTCATGGATAATCATCTCTGTTTGTTGAGTACAAATAGAGGTAAAAGCATTACTTATAGGACAGCTTACGTAGCTGTGAATAAAGACAGATCCATAAGTTAATGTTGCATTGATAATTGTGTTAAGTTGAGATTATTTATGTGTTAATAATGTTAGAGTGTATACTAAAAGCCTAGCTTTTTGTAAACATTTATTTTGAAATAAAGAATCACATTGGTCAAATGTCTACATTTATATGCTAAGTGTAGTTGTTCAATTAATTTATATTGTAGATAACATGGTGTATGGTGTCACATACAAAAGATCATGTTATCAATTCCTTATAAATTATAAACAGTAGCTCACGACTAAGATGGAAAGGAATAAACCATTGGAATAGTCGTAATATAATTTGATATTAGTTTATCTTAACTATTAAATTACACTAGTACACTCTGAGTGTATTGAGCAGGATCATTTAAGGTGAGTTCTTTTTATATTAACTGCATAAAAGAACAAGACCTTTGCTATTATGGAACTGTGTACTCTTAATCATGATATAATAACAAGCACATATACTCAATATTCATTTCTTTAATTTATCAAAGGGTGTGATTTAGTTCGATAAATCAATAGGCCCAATAAGTTGGGAAATGATATTATTTATATGGTGTGTTGTTGATTATATAATGAAACTGTGTCCTAGTAATCTAAGTTGATGATGTCCCCAAGAGGAGCTCATAAGGATTGTCATGTAAACCCTGCAAGTGGACTTAGTCCGACATGACGATGAAGTTGAGTGGTACTACTCTTGGAGCTAGATATTAATTAAGTGAGTTGTCAGTAACTCATTTAATTAGTGGACATTCTATATCTTAAACACAGGGAGACTAACACACTCATGATAAGAAGGAGCCCATATAGTAATATGGGATTGGTGCGGTAGTTCAATAATAACTCTTTAGTGGAATGAGATATTATTGATAAACTCGAGTTGAGTGTTCGAGGCGAACACGGGAAGCTTAAGTTCATCGGGAGACTAAAATCAATTCCTCCTCTCGGTCCCTGTCATACCCTCTTATTTATAAAGTCTTATACTGACTCATACCCACCTTCTTACCCATCCTAAGGTGGTCGGCCAAGCCAAGCTTGGAGCCCAAGCAAGGGCCGGCCACATCAAGGCTTGGATGGATCAAGTGGTGGTCGGCCCTAGCTTGGAGCCCAAGCTTAGGTGGCTGGCCACAAGAAAATAAAAGAGATTCTAATTTTTAAAATCTTTCCTTACGTGGAAGTCATGGTTTTAAAAGAGAGTTTAAAATTTAAATCTTTCCTTTTATAGCTTTCTATAAAAGATTAAGAGAAAGATTTGATATCTTTCCTTATGTGTAGTTAAAAGGAAGATTTTCCTTTTTTATAACCATCCTCATGATTTTAAAATAGAGTTTTAAAATTATAAATCTTTCCTTTTATAGTTTTCTACAAAAGATTAAGAGAAAGATTTGATATCTTTCCTTATTTGTAGTTAAAAGGAAGATTTTAATTTTGGAGAAAACTTTCCTTTTTGTAATCATCCACATGTTTTAATAGAGAGATTTTAATTTATAAAAGTTTTCTTTTATAACCAACCATGAAGGAAATTTTTTTAAAGAGAAATTTTTATTTTAAAAATTTCCGGAAACAAATTAGGAAGTTTTAATTTTTGTTTAAAACTTTAATTGTTTGGAGGACAATGAGGTGGCCGGCCATTAAGAGTTGAAAAGGAAATTTTTAATTCAATTTTTCTCCTTAAACATTGACAAGGAATATAAGGAAATATTATTTATTAAACTTTCCTTATTTGCCAAGACCAAGGAATATAAAAGAGAGGGTCGAGGTGCCTCACCTCATAATAATACATCTATTATTTCCTCTCCTCTCTTCCTTGGTGGTGGTCGGCCCTCGTCCTCTCCTTCTTTTCTTCTTCTTTGGCCGACGGCATCAACTCTCTAGGAGACTCTTGGTGGTCGGATTTTTCTTGGAGAAGAAGTAGAGAAAGGAGGATTTGTTTCTTTGCATCCCTTGGAGCTTGGTTGGTGGCCGAAGTTCTTCATCTCAAGGAGTTTGTTGATTGGCCGAAACTTGCTTGAAGAAGAAGGAAGCTTGGGTGAATTCTCATCTCGGTAGATCATCGCCCACACGACATCCGAGATAAGAAGAGGAATACGGCAGAAGATCGTGAGGTCTATAAGCTATAAAAGGTATAACTAGTTATTAGTTTCCGCATCATAACTAGTTCATCCTTTTATTTAGATCTTGAAATACCAAACACAAGAGGCTAATGAATCTAGGTAATCGAATTTATGTTTTCGATTTTGTGTTTCTTTTGTTTTTTGAACTTGTGATTCGATTGTTTTTTTTTGTTAAACCTAGGGTTACTATAAGGAAATTAAATATTAAATTTCGTTGAAAGGCTTTGTCTAGGAAGTGGTGGATGCTCCCATACCCAAGAAGGTCTAGTGCCTCGCCATGTTTAACCTGGAAGTTGATCTCTGAAATTAATATTTAATTGAATTTGTAACATAGGTGGATTTGGATCAATAATGTTAAGCATCGTTTGCGATCCAAGTCTAAACCACTAAGAACAGATAAGTTGAATTTGGAATCAATAATGTTAAGTTCTGTTTGCGATTCCAAATTTAATTTCTAAAGAACATAATAGGTTGTTAGGAATAGTTCAGGACTTGTACAAAATTTTTATACAGGGGAACCGGTACGATATTCCGAGTAGCAACCAACAAATAATGATCGAAGTAAATGAACCCATCATTTACTGAACCTTTTGAAAGCTATATTAGAATTCATATGTTGAATTTAGGGTTAGACATTAGGTATGTCTAGATCAAATCTGTACGATGTTAAATTTGAAGATAACATGCACCCTTTTTAGTAAAAAAAAAATATCGTAACATGTGATTCATACCACATGTACTATTGCAATGATAAAGATAGTAGGAGAATGGATCCCTGTTTATCTACTATATGAGACCTTTGAGATTATAAGTTAATCTCATTTTTTTATCTTTTGTGACTATTTAACTATTTATTTGAAGTTTTAATCAATATCTGCTACTTTAGCATATATCCTATGGCTATGGATGATTTGGTCTATGGAGCATAACTAGGAAAGCGACTAATTGAAATGAATAGATTCTAGCTAAAAAGGAAGATTAAATAAATTTACATCTTTTGATGTTATTCATTGGTCAACTCATTTCTGTTATGTATAGAAATGATAGTGAATATTTAAATATGAAATATACTCTTGACATAATAGTAATTATAAGGGATTAAAGATGTTCATATTGATATAAATGAAAATTATTTAATCTGGGTAATAGCAAGACATGGATATCTCCAAGGTGATGGCTATGTGTCAATGGGAGATTGGATGTTCCTGGATAAAGGCTATGTACCAACAGGAGAGAGGCTATGTGCTATTATGAGTGTGTCTTTAATTTATTTGGAAGAGCGGCTAAATAAAGTGTAACAACTTTGTTATCATTGATTACTCAAAGAGCAGCTATGTAAGGTGTAACAATCATCTTAGCAATTATCGCTCAATGTGCTTGCTGTTGTATGAACTATTTTCTTTAAGTATGAATTGGATGTTCTGATATAGTCTTTATGACTAAACTCTAATATAGTCTATGTGACTTATTTAGTTTTTGTCGCTTACTTGAATAAACTAGTCTTAGTGACTTATCTTGGATGAGTGGGAGATGTAGGAAATGGAAATGTGGGAACGTGCCCACGTTGCCCACTACTCTTAATGGGAAAAGTTCATTTTACCCCTAGGATAATTCCCATTATAAAGGATGCATCCAAGGGTGGTTCAAAGGGGGGTGTTGTGCTAAGAAGATGGTAACGAAGAAGAACATCCACTGCGGGATTTGGTTCGTGGATTTGTGGAGAGCTTTCCAATCCTATGATCGATCTTCCGACAACAAGTCTAACTGTTGCCAATTGTAGATCTACGGGAGATCGTTGTAATTGTTTACCGCTTACATTTAATTCATGCGTTTAGAATTGCAACAACCACTTCACCCCTTGATGAGTTGGAGGTCCAGATCCAAGCTAAAGACCATCTTGGATGACGAGGATGAGGTGACGGAGCCCATCATCTTCTTTAGCAATAATAGCAAGGCTAACACAGATTTAAGGACATCTCCAATGGTTTTATTTTTTAGGGTAACATCATTGCCACATTAAAAGTAAAACAACTTTACTCTTCTCTCCACTATAAAAAAATTTTCTTACAACTTTTTTATGGGCCCCACACTCAACAATTCACATATTTTTTAAAAAAAAAACCTCAATTATTTATTAATCGGTCACTCTTATATCACCTAATTTGTTTAAAAATAATATTAAAATTTTATAGATTTAAAAAATAAAAAATACAATATTAAATAATAAATTGTTACAAATAATTTATAAAAATAATCTTTTACTGATTGCACTCATAGCATGTCTAAATATGCTCAACTAAGTCGGCTCAAAACTGATGATGTACTTGATTATCATGTAACTCGTAGTTTTTCCGAAGGTATTCTTCAAACTCTTGGGTAAAGCCCTAAAATATCTGTACCAAAGGATCTTTTTCATCATTTGACCAATTACTTACTGCATTCCCCTCATCATCAATAATTATGTTGTGCAAAATAATACATGTATACATGATATCTTTTAAGTTATTCTTATACCAAAATCGTCCTGGACTTTTGATCATTGCCCAATAAGATTGGAGCACTATAAATGCTCTCTCAACATCCTTTCTTACAACTTCTTGTCTTTGTTTAACATTTTTCTCTTTAAATCTTAGGGGCATAGAAAGCTCTTAACGAAAGTAGTCCATTCTGGATAAATCCCATCAATTAAATAATACTCTTTTGTATATTGTGTGTCATTTATTATAAAATTAATCTCTAATGCATTTCCATTTAGAACTTCATTGAATAAAGATGATTCGTTAAACACATTGGTATCATTACGTGACCTTGTGATTCTAAAAAAAAAAGCATGTTACATCAACACGTTTGCAGATGCAACCGCTTCAAGCATAATTGTTAGGACCCCATATCGCCTCGAGTAAATTGGTCTTTCCAAGCAATAGGGTAATTTCTATATTCCCAATGCATACAATAAAAACTATCCAATATACTTGTTGGTGCGGTTAGCACTAACGGTCTAACCCAGGTTTTGATGAATGACAAAATAGGTTAAGTTAGTTTTGTTGTTGATCTAACACTCTGACCGAGTGTGCAGGAGAAGCCCAGACAGGTCGACGGGCTGATCGGATGTCTGGCACGAAGCCCAGCTAGGTCAACGGGTCGACCGGATAGCTGGCACGAAGTCGAAATGAGTCGATGGGCTGACCGGACGTTTGGCACGAAGTCTAGCTAGGTCGACGGACTGACCGGATAGCTGGTGCGAAGTCCAGATGGGTCGAAGGGCTGACTGGATGTCTGGCAGGTAAGTAAAGGTAAGTCACTAGAGGGGAGTGACTGTGAGGACGCGTTTCCGGGAAGGAAACTTAGGCGTCAATCCAACTTAGATCCATTTCAAAAATCTAAGTTGAGATCGTGACTAGATTCCGGTCTCGGAAAGACGGAATCTAAGTCATACTCATTTCTGTTAAACAATGAATTGTGCTAATAATCTATTTTGCAAGGTATAATTGCCTCGGACTAACGTGTTTCTTGCACTGGAACACTTGGGTCCGGGCGCCCGGGAGGTACCCAGGCGCCCGAAGGCAAAGTTTTATCCCCTTCGCGTCAACGCCACATGGAGGCTCCTGGTTGGGTCGGCTACATCATGGTCGAGGCGCCCTGAAGGTTCCAGGCGCCCCGAGCCTCCTATATAAGGAGGGTCAAAAGCAGAGCTCCTACAACAACTGAGAATTCGCTCTCTTGTGCTCTTGCGACACTTCAAAGCTCCGACAAACGCGCTGCTCTTTTTAGTCTCTTACTTTGTCGGTATTGCTTTAATTTTTCATTAGCATTTCTCTGTACTTAGTTTGTAATAACTTTCGAGCTGCTAGTGAATTGCCCATCGAAAGCACCCTTGTGTGCGGGACTTGGAGTAGGAGTCGACACAGGCTCCGAACCAAGTAAATCGACCCGTGTTAGCATTGTTTTTACTTTTTCGCTGCGTACTTTACTCGATAATTTTTTGTTATCGATATTTACCCCCCCCCTCTATCGATTCCTCATGATCCAACAAGTGGTATCAGAGCCGATACCGCTCTGAATTAGTGCAACCACCAATCGAGCAAGGGGGGTTCTTTTTAAAAGAAAAATAGATATTGTTTGCCTCACTGAGACCAGAATCTAATCAAAATCTCAACTTAGATTTCCGAAATGGTTATAAGTTGGATCGGTGCCTAAGTTCCCTTCCCGGGAACACGTCCTCACAGTCACTCTCCTCCAGTGACTTACCTTAACTTACCTGCTAAACGTCCGGTCAGCCCGTCGACCCGTTTGGACTTCGTGTCAGCTATTAAGTCAACCCATAGACCTAGCTGGACTTCATGCCAGACATTCGGTCAGCCCGTCGACTAGTCTGGACTTCGTGCCAGCTATCCGGTCGGCCCGTCGACTTAGTTGGGCTTCGTGCTAGACATTCGGTCAGCCCGTCGACCAGTCTGAGCTTCGAGCCAGACATCTATTCGTAACACCTAAGCAATATAACCGATAACATATACATGTATAATAAATAACTTGTATGAGGTATGACAACCATATGCAACAATCATAGCTCAAACAAGTGTAACATATCACACTCACATATAGCTAGTAACTACAAGATACGTATGCAGGTATATCTCCACAGATACACCGTGCATCATATGCAAATACGCATGTATACCACATGTTCACCCCCACCACCCCTCAAGATACCATGACCCGTGTATGACTGAGAGGCTAGGGTTTGTGACAATTGTACTACCCTCCAGATACCATAATAGAGTGGTCGAGGTAGACAATTCTCTAAGTAGCTATTTAGCTACATAACATCAGGGTCCTTGATTACTTACATCTCTAGCCCCTTGACTACTGTACCCTCCAGACCCACTACTCATGAGTTGTTGAGGCACACAAAATATAACACTAAGTGGCCAAGTGAGCATGATAGGACTAGCTCTACTCCTAGCTACCACTCTCCCATAGTAGTTGAATAGGCAGCTAACATGTTTGATGACTAGCTCATACCAAAGGGGAGCAAGTAGTCATCAACATACATATATATATATGACTAGCGATTAGCTCATATCATAAGGGAGCAAATTGTCGTCAGCATGCAGTGCAATAATGAACATGATATAATAATCATGATACCAACACGATCATCGTCAAAACAACCTCCCAATCATCATAAACACCTCTAGTACAATGATCCATCTAACACCTATATCTATAAGTATAGGTAAATCCAACTGGTGTATACTAAACAACATAAACAATAAGTAGCACCTCCAAACATGTACACACCATACACATATGCACCTACAACGTAGGTATAATCAACATGATACCTCTAATATCAAACTTGATATATATAATCTCCAACATAAGTATTATCAACATATTGTTGGTTAGTCCTAGGAAAATGTACCGATTCCACTGTACAAAAATTTTTTGTACAAGTATCGAACCTTTCCTTAAATAATCTATTGTGTTCTTTAGAAGTTAAATTAGGAATCGCAGATGGAACTTAACATCATTGATTCCAAATTTAACTTATCTGTTCTTAATGGTTTAGATTTGAATCGCAAGCGGAACTTAACACTATTGATTCAAATCCACCTATGTTATTAATTCCATTAAATATTAATTTCCAAAATTGGCTTCCAGGACTGCATGGCGAGGCACATGGCCTTCTTGGATATGGGAGCAACCACCACTGCCTAGATAAAGCCTTTTAAGGAAAGCTAATATTTAATTTCCTTAAATAACTCTAGGTTAACCAAAAAGAACAATCGAATCACAAATTCGAAAAAAAAATAAAAAGAAACACATCTTCGAAACAAATCCGAAAATCTAGAATCACATGTCTCTTGTGTTTGGAATTCATACAAAAGAAATACAACTAGTATGATGCGGAAATTAATTACTAATTATACCTTCCTTTGTATGCAACGACCTCTTGATCTTCTACCGTATTCCTCTTCTTATCCCGGACGTTGTGTGGGTAACGATCTACCGAGATGAGAATCCACCTAAGCCACTTTCTGTTAGGATGTATACTAAAAGTCTAGCTTTTGGTATAAACATTTACCTAGAAATAAGAATCACATTGGTCAAATGTCTACATTTATGATAAATGTAGTTGTTCAATTAATTTATATTGTAGATAACATGGTGTGTGGTGTCACACACAGAGGATCATGTTATCAGTACCTTATAAATTATAAACAGTAGCTCACGACCAAGATGGAAAGGAACAAATCATTGGAAGGTCGTAGTATAATTAGGTATTAGTTTATCTTAACTATATAATTACACTAGTACACTTAGAGTGTATTGAGTAGGACCATTAGAGGTCATTTCTTTTATACTGACTTTATAAAGGAACAAAGACCTCAGTTATTATGGAAGTGTGTGCTCTTAATCCTAATATAATAACAAACACATATATTTGATATTTATTTCTTTAATTTATTAATGGGTGAGATTTAGTTTGATAAATCAATAAGCCCGATAAGTTGGGAAATGATATCACTTATAGTGTGTGTTGTTGATTATAGAAGGAAACTATGTCCTAGTAATCTAGGTTGAGAATGTCCCCAAGAGGAGCTCATAAGAATTGTCATGTTAAACCCTGCAGGTGGACTTAGTCCGACATGATGATAAGGTTGAGTGGTACTACTCTTGGACTAAGATATTAATTAAATGAGTTGTCAATAACTCACTTAATTAGTGGACATTCGACATCTTAAACACAGGGAGACTAACACACTCATAATAAGAAGAAGCCCAAAATGTAATTTGGGATTGGTGCGGTAGTTCAATAATAGTTCTTTAGTGGAATGAATTATTATTGATGAAATTAAGTTGTATGTTCGGGGCGAACACGGGAAGCTTAATTTCATCAGGAGACCAAAACCAATTCCTCCTCTCGATCCCTATCGTAGCCTCTTGTATATAGAGATTTATACCCACGACATACCCACCTTCTTACCCATCCAATGGGGCCGGCCAAGCTAGCTTGGAACCCAAGCTAGGGCCGGCCAAGACCAAGTGGATGAGCCAAGTTGGTGGCCGCCAAAGCTTGGGTCCCAAGCTTAGGTGGCCGCCACTAGAATATTAAAAGGATTTTTATTAAAATTATTTCTTATGTGGATATCATGTTTTAAAGAGAGTTTAAAATTAAAAATTTCCTTTATAGCTTTCTACAAAAGATTAAGAGAAGAGATTAATCTCTTTCCTTATTTGTAGATTAAAAGGATGGTTTTAATTTTTGGTAAAAACTTTCCTTATTTGTAAATCATCTACATGTTTAAAAGAGAGTTTAAAATTTGAAATCTTTCCTTATTTGTTGATTAAAAGGTGGATTTTAAATTTTAAGAAAACTTTCCTTTTTAACCATGTTCATGATTTAAAAGAGAGTTTAAAAATTAAATATTCTCTTTTATAAGTTTTTACAAAAGATTAAGAAAAGATTTGATATCTTTCCTTATTTGTAGATTAAAAGAGATTTTAATTTTTAGAGATAACTTTCTTTTTATCCACATGTTTAAAAGAAAGATTTTAATTTATAAAATTTCCTTTTTATTAACCAATCATGAAGGGATTAAAATTATTGGAGAAATTTTTATAAATTTCCGGAAACAAATTAGGAAGTTTTAATTCTTGTTTTAATTAAAACTTTTCTTGATTTGAGGCTTGAGGTGGGCGGCCATTGTTATTAAGAAAAAAAAATTATTTTTAATTAAATAATTTTTCTTTTTCATGGCAAAAGAATTAAGGAAGTTTTTTTATTAAATTTCCTTATTTGCCAAGACCAAGGATTATAAAAGAGGGGGTAGAGGTGCCTTCATGGCTAAGATCTCTATTCTATTTTTCCTCTCTTTTCTCCTTGGGTGTGGTCGACCCCTTCTTTTTCATCTCCTCTCCTTTGTGTGGCCAAAACCTTCTCTTGGTGGAGATAGCTTTGGTGGCCGGATCTAAGAAGGAGAAGAAGGAGAGAAAAGAAGCCTCTTTTCTAGAATCCCTTGGAGTATTGGTGGTGGTTGAATCTCTTCATCCTTGGAGGTGCTGTTATTGTGGCCGAACCTTGCAAGGAGGAGAAGAAGGTGCTTTGGTGGTTTCTCATCTCGGAAGATCGTTGCCCACACAATGTTTGAGGTTAGAAGAGGAATATGGTAGAAGACCTAGAGGTTTTTGCTTGCAAAAGAAAAGGTATACTAGTATTTAATTTCCGCATCATACTAGTTTTATTTCTTTGTAAAAATACCAAATACAAGAGGCATGTGATTCTAGATTTCGAATTAGTTTTCGATGTTGTGTTCTTTTGTTTTCTTTTTGAACTTGTGCTTCGATTATTCTTTTTGGTTAACCTAGAGTTATTTAAGGAAATTAAATATTAACTTTCCTTAAAAGGCTTTGTCTAGGCGGTGGTGGTTGTTCCCATATCCAAGAAGGTCATGTGCCTCGCCATGCAGTCCTGGAAGCCAAATTTGGAAATTAATATTTAATTAACTTTGTGACCTAGGTGATTTGGATCGAACGTGTTAAGTTCCGCAGGAGATCCAAGTCTAAACCTAAAAGAATATATAAGTTAAACTTGGGATCAAACATGTTAAGTTCCACAGACGATCCAAGTTTAATTTAAAAGAACACATGGTAGCTAGGAAAGGTTCAGACCTTTATACAAAATTTTTGTACAGTGGAACCATTAGGCTTTCCGAGTAGCAACCAACACCTTCTTCTCCAAGCATAATTCGGCCACCACAAATATTCCATGAATAGATGTGGTTCGGTCACCACCACCAAGCTCCAAGGGATACTTCCTTTCTCTCCTTCTTCTCCATGCTAAAATCCGGCCATCTTCAAGCTCCATGAGATTACAAGGTCTGGCCAATGAAGAAGAAAGAAAAGGAAGAAGGAAAAATAATAGGGCCGGCCACCACCAAGGAAGAAAAGAGAGGAAGAAAAATAATAGAGTCGTGTATCATGAAGGCACCTCTACCTCCTCTTTTATATTCATTGGTCTTGGCAAATAAGAAAATTTAATTAAAAACTTCCTTAATTCTTTTGCCATGAAAAGGAAAATTTTATTTAATTAAAAATAATTTTCCTTTTCATTATTACATGGCCGGCCACTTATTTCCCCAAAACAAAGAGAGTTTTAATTAAAACAAAAATTAAAAATTCCTAATTTGTTTCCAAAAATTTATAAAAAATTTCTCCAATAATTTTTCCCTTCATGGTGGGTTATAAAAAGGAAATTTTATAAATTAAAATCTTTCTTTTAAACATGTGGATAATTTCCAAAAAGGAAAGTTATCTCTAATTAAAATCTCTTTTCAATCTACAAATAAGGAGAGATATCAAATCTTTTCTTAATCTTTTGTAGAAACTAATAAAAAAGAATATTTAATTTTTAAAACTCTCTTTTAAATTATGATCATGGTTAAAAAGGAAAGTTTTCTCAAAATTAAAATCTCCTTTCAATCTACAAATAAGGAAAGATTTCAAATCTTTTCTTAATCTTTTGTAGAAAGCTATAAAAGGAAAGATTTAAATTTTAAACTCTCTTTTAAAACCATGATATCCACATAAGAAATAATTTTAATAAATATCCTTTTTAATATTCTAGTGGTCGGCCACCTAAGCATGAGACCCAAGCTTTGGCCGGCCACCAACTTGGCTCATCCACTTGGTCTTGGCCGGCCCATAGCTTGGGTTCCAAGCTAGCTTGGTCGGCCCCATTATGATGAGTAAGAAGGTGGGTATGTAGTGGGTATAAATCTCTATATACAAGAGGCTACGATAGGGACCGAGAGGAGGAATTGGTTTTGGTCTCCCGATGAAATTAAGCATCCTGTGTTCGCCCCGAACACATAACTTAATTTCATCAATAATAATTCATTCGACTAAAGAACTATTATTGAACTACCGCACCAATCCCAAATTACATTTTGGGCTCCTTCTTATTATGAGTGTGTTAGTCTCCCTGTGTTTAAGATAATGAATGCCCACTAATTAAATGAGTTACTGACAACTCACTTAATTAATATCTTAGTCCAAGAGTAGTACCACTCAACCTTATCGTCATGTCAGACTAAGTCCACCTGCAGGGTTTAACATGACAATCCTTATGAGCTCCTCTTGGGGTCATTCTCAACCTAGATCACTAGGACACAGTTTCCTTCTATAATCAACAACACACACTATAAGTGATATCATTTCCCAACTTATCGGGCTTATTGATTTATCGAACTAAATCTCACCCATTGATAAATTAAAGAAATAAATATCAAATATATGTGCTTGTTATTATATTAGGATTAAGAGCACACACTTCCATAATAACTAAGGTCTAGTTCTTTTATCAAGTCAGTATAAAAAGAACTTACCTAAAATGGTCCAAATCAATACACTTAGAGTGTACTAGTATAATTTATTAGTCAAGATAAACTAATACCTAATTACACTACGACTGTTCCAATGGTTCGTTCCTTTCCATCTTAATCATGAGTAACTGTTTATAATTTATAAGGTGCTGATAACATGATCCTCTGTGTGTGACACCACACACTATGTTATTTACAATATAAATTAATTGAACAACTACATTTATCATAAATGTAGACATTTGACCAATGTGATTCTTATTTCTAGATAAATGTTTATACCAAAAGCTAGGCTTTTAGTATACATCCTAACAATCTCCTACTTATACTAAAAGACTAAGCTGTCATATCTGCTGCCATACATCTGATTCCCAACCCTTCAACATGCCTATCAAAAGCTCTTGCCATAAGGGCCTTAGTGAAAGGATCTTCTAGTTTATCACTTGATGCAATCTAAGCAGCAACAACTTCTCCTGTTATACGATTTCTCGTATTGGGTAGTACTTGCGCTCTATTGTGTTTACTTGCCTTATGGACTTATGGTTTCTTCAAGTTTGCTACTGCACCAAATTATTTTGGGCAAACCAGAAATCATATCTAAGTCTATCTTGAAGTATCTGAGCCATACAGCTACTATGGCTACCTCAGAGGCTGTCATATACTCAGCTTCTATGGTGGAGTCCGAAAAAGCACCTATGCTTTTTACTCTTCCATAGTTATGACTTTACCTCCTAAAGTAAACACAAAACCCGAGGTTGACTTACTATTGTCCCTTTCCGATTGGATGTTAAAATCCATGCAACCCATAGGGAACAAATTACCTGCCTTGTAAGCTAGCATATGATCTCTAGTGCCTCTAAGGTACTTCAATATAAGGTACTTCAATATATGCTTTACCGTAGACAAATGTCCTTGTCCAGAGTTTCTTTGATATCTGCTAACCATGCCCACGATAAAACAGGTATCTAGTCTCGTACACAGCATTGCATACATTAGACTTCCTACAGCCGAAGCATAAGGAACTGCCTTCATGTCCTTTATTTCCTTTGATGTCTTCTGAGACATCTCTTTAGATAAAGCTACTCCATGCCTAAAAGGTAAGAAACCTTTCTTGGAGTTCTGCATGCTAAAATGAGCTAAGATTGTTTCGATATATGAAGCTTGGGATAAGTAAAATATATTCTTTTCTTGTGATCCCTTTGATCCCAAGAATATATGCATTCTCCCAAGTCCTTCATATCAAATTGTTTGGACAACCATACCCTTACTTCTGACAATACTTTGATATTGTTTCCAACTACCAAAAATGTTATCTACATATAGTACAAGAAATACCACACGTTTCCATCACACTCTTTATATACACAAGACTAATTCGGTTATTAAATAAATCCAAAGGTCTGGATTACTTCATTAAACCAGATGTTTCAAGACCTTGAAGCTTTGCTTTAGTCCATAGACTGATTGAGCTTGCACACAAGATGCTTCTTTGTTCTTTGCAATGAACCCTTCTGGTTGCTTTATATGGATGTTTTTTCAAGACTTCCATTAAGGAAAACTGTCTTGACATCCACTTGCTAAATCTCATAGATAAAAGAATCTGGATAAACTTAAGCATGGCTACCGGTAAAAAAGTTTCCTTTTTTAACAAGTCTTGCTTTGAAAGTTTCTACCTTCCTGTCTCTCCCTCTTTTCCCATTGTAGACTTATTTTTACCCAATGGCTTTTACACCATTTGGTGATTTTATAAGCTTCCAGACTCTATTAGAATACATATATTCTAATTCTATATTCTTTGCAAAGATGTTGCATCTTTATCTTGGAGTGCTTCGTCATATGTCCGGAGATCAGGTGCATGTCCTCCAGGGATCGAGTCCAAAGACTCTCCCAAAACATGAATCTTTTTAGGTTCCCACTACGACGAGGTACTTTCTGCAATTGTGTATCATTTGTGATACGTGTTGTAGTTTCTTGTGATATTTCATCTTGTACAGTTGGTACTAGGTTAGACTTGTCCTTTAATTTCCTTAAGAACAATTTTTACTCATGGGCTTATGGTTTATAGTATAGTCCTTTTCTAAAATCGAGCATTGGTGCCAACAATGACCTTCCGATTTTAAGGACTACAAACCTCTTTTCGTTTTTCTAGGATAACTCACAAACAAGTGAACTCATGTCCAATTTTTCAGTGTCTCTCACGTGCTAGACCACCCAAATCCGAATATGCTTCAGACTAGGCTTATGCCCATTCTGCAATTCTGTGGGAGTAGAGAGTTCTGACTTAGAAGGTACTATGTTCACTTCCGTTTCCAGTGTATATCCTTAAAATGAATTTGGTAATTTTCTAAATAACTCATCATCGATCTAATTATTCTATAAGAGCTACCTTTTTTTACTATACTATTCTGTTGGGATGTACCAAGTGCAGTTAGTTGGGATTGAATCCCTACTTCTGATAAGTGACTCCTAAATTCGCTCAAGAGGTATTTGCTACTACGATCTCACCGTAGTGTCTCGATATTTTTACTTTGACATTTCTCCGCATCAGCCTCGTACTCTTTGAACTAATCAAAGCACTTAGACTTGCGGTGTATCAAGTAAATCTATCTGTGTCTCGAATAGTTGTCTATAAAATAGACGAAATATTCGAAACTACCTCTTGTCTGGATAGTCATAGGACCACACAAATCAGAATGAACCAATTCCATTATATCTTTGGCTCCATACCCCTTAGACTTAAAAGCTTCTCGGTTATTTTTCCTTCCAAGTAAGACTCTCAGGTTGGGAAAATTTCCACTACCAATGAACCCAAAAGTTCATCAGCTACCAATGAATCTTACTTAAGTTAAAATAACCTAGCCTTTGATGCCAAAGATATAATTGGTTCATTTCTGAATGTTGCTTTCTCTTAATAGTTAGAAGATGTGTTATTAATTTCCATTTATTGCATCGTGGGAGTTATTGGATTTATAAATTGTTAACCAACGTACCAGAACAGATATCTTTCCTATTTTCTTGATAACAAGTTTGTTATCAAAATAGATAGAATATCTATTCTTCAATAGTTTAGAAACCGAAATCAAATTCTTTCTAAACTTGGTACGTAAAGATAATTTCTTAAAATCCATATTTTATTCCTATCAGAGGATAAGCATCTCCCACTGCAACAGCTACCACTTTTGCAGCAGTGCCCATGTAGACGGTGACTTCCCCTTCATATAGTTATCGGGTTTCCTGGAACCTCTGCAATGAATTGTAGACATGATTAGTGGCTCCCATTTCTACACACCAGGTACCGGTAGATAACACCACTAATCATGTATTAACTAATAAATGAAATACACCTATATTGTTCTTAGTTCTAAGAGGACAGTCTACCTTAATGTCCAAGTCCTATTTCTAATCATTATAATTGGGACTACTAAGTCTTTTCTATAGTATAACAACTAGGGGATTGACAAACATTTTAAATCCTAAGAATCACAAAAATATTTGGACAAGACCAACTCCTTAAAATCCCCATGAATTTTGTATGCCACGATAGTGTGGACGTATACAAAATCAAAGAGGAGATTTTATCCATTAATTTTATTATCTCGTCAACTTTACTTTATGACGAATAAAATTAATAGTTTATCTATCTTTGATCAAATATTTGGTCAAAACTTTTGAATTTAAAATAACATTGATTCCTCAAACAATATTATTTAAATTCACCAACACCTCAAGCACCGTGAATTTTGCATGCCACGATAGTGTGGACGTATACAAAATTGAACATTTGTAAGAGGAGGGTTTTACCCATTAATTATCTTGTCAATAAGTCTTTATGACAAATAAAATTACCTCAAACACCGTGAATTTTATATGCCACGATAGTGTGGACGTATACAGAACCAAACATTTGTAAGAGGAGTTTTTCTCATTAATTTTATTTTCTTGTCATCCGGATAAATAAAATTACCTCATACACCGTGAATTTTGTATGCCACGATAGTGTGGACGTATACAAAAACTTGACATTTGTAAGAGGGGGTTTTAATTTTATTATCTTGTCAACTTATCTTTTTGACAAATTAATAGTTGGTTTTCCTTTGATCACACAAATAATAGTAGTGACTCCGATGGGGAGGATACTATTAGACGTGCCTAAGTGTATACCATTACTTGACACTAAATCCATTAATAAGATTATGCCCCTTCCGATGGGGAAGATCACACGCTCTTAATTAATTTCCTATAGTCATCCTAAATGGAAGTTTGATCTAGTGATCCGCAAACAAACTCATCCGATATGGAAGAAGGCACTCAGAGCCAACGCGCAAGTTTGTTTGCATCACTTACAAACCAGTAATGGAGACCGTGGAATTTATTAAAATAAATCTCTCTCCCACTTAGTTATTTAAAGTGAGGAATTTTAAGTTATCCTAGCATACATCACATGCATACATACACATCACAGTAAATAAAAGCAATAAATATGGAAATTATTTTCCAACTATTATGGTCTTTTCCTGTTACTGTCCTCCATGTGCTCCAACCCTAGCTGCTGCCATCTTTAGCCACTGCCATCAGGTCGAGTTGCCGCATCCATCTTGCTTCTTATTCCGCTGTGCCTCTGGTGCTTCAAAAGTATCATGCCTCGCAAGAATCCGATCCGCGACAAAAATAGAATTTTACATATATCGATCATATATTCCACGAGGGAATGTACATGTAATCTAGATCGAAAATAAAATTCTAAAATCCTAGGGCTAATACAGCTCCTGCTGTATTAGTTACATACAATCATGCACACACAAAATAATGCCCTTGACATGTCCAAGGGTCTAATTACACACAACATCTATAAGTCATAATAGTTGGAGCCTGCAACCACAAAGTTAGCACATCCTACTATTATCCTGCTTAAATTATGTATGACATGTGCATAACCTAATTTGAAAACCAAACACACAGAGGCAAACCCTAGCTCTGATACCAATTGTTGGTTAGTCCTAGGAAAACGTACCGGTTCCACTGTACAAAAATTTTTTGTACAAGTGTCGAACCTTTCCTTAAATAACCTATTGTATTCTTTAGAAGTTAAATTAGGAATCGCAGATGGAACTTAACATCATTGATTCCAAATTTAACTTATCTGTTCTTAATGGTTTAGATTTGAATCACAAGCGGAACTTAACACTATTGATTCAAATCCACCTATGTTATTAATTCCATTAAATATTAATTTCCAAAATTGGCTTCCAGGACTGCATGGCGAGGCACATGGCCTTCTTGGATATGGGAGCAACCTGTTAGCTAGAGCCCTAGAGCCAATCATTTGATGATTGTATTTTGGACTTGTTGTATCATATTCTATATAAATAAAGGCATTTGGTTTTTGGTTATTATACTTACTTGTATTGGTGCCAAATAAACTAAGTATAATAACGTCCTTGAGTAGACGGTTCTCACCTATATCAATCAGTTAGTTGAACCGATAGTGAGATGATATAGGGAACACTACTCTTAATCATTCCTAGTCGAGTATTAACATTCAGGGACAATGTTAATGCAATAAGACTAGCATGTAGGTCAACTCGATGACTTGATCTCACAAGTCATGGATATAGAGATATCAAGTTGACACATGGGTATGTATTGGAGAATGTATACTGAATGACCCGCCATGAGAAAGTATCATGGATCGTTATATGATTATCATATACTTTCTCATGTGGCTATTAGTATGACTACTAGTCCTTGGACCTGAAGTCACCATGGTTCCCTACATAAGGAGTTACGTACTTTGGCTTCGTCAAACGTCACTCGTAACTGGGTGGACTATAAAGGCGATTACTGGGTATGTAACGAATTATGCAGAGGAATGTGAGTGATGTAGATGGGATATATCCCTCCTATATTACGGGAGTAACATCGATATTCTTGATAGAATGAGACCACTAAGTGCATGGTCATGCTCAAATGAGTCAATATGAGATGTTGAGCTCATTTGAATGAGTGAGTCTATTTGGAGTTCAAGATTTAGATTGATTAGAGGATGACACGGTCTATGCCTCACATTGATCAATCTAAATGTCTAGGATAGAAGGACACTTGTCATATTTTGTGAGGAGTCACAAGGTGATGTTGGATCTCAACATTCTTGTAACTTGGGTAGTAATGATGTGTTGCTAGATACCGCTCATTACTTATGCTCCTAAATTGGTTTAGGGGTATTGCCAACGTTACAAGAACCTATATGGTCACACACTAAGGGTAATTAGATGGAGATTAGGTTCATTAGATGAACCTAAATGATCACGTTCATATGATGAACCAAATTGGATTAAGAGTAATCCAAAGTAGGCTAATTGAGTTGGACTCAATTTGGTTCATGTGTTAAGTGAGTCTAATTTGGACTTAGACTCATTTAATTAATTTAATTCAATGAATAGAGATTCATTAAATTAAAATTGACTTGAACCAATGGTTATATTAGATCAACCAAGGGAGAGAAGTGGTCAAGTTTGACTTGACTTAAGTAGGAAGATGAAGAGTCAAGTTTTGACTTGACTTTGACTTGACCAATGCCACATCATCAAGGCTTCTTCATTTGGTCAAGTTTGACTTGACCAAATGCCACCTCATGGAGGAGATCAAGAGACTTGACTCTTGATATTCCATGGGGGTTACATGCCTTGAAGTGGCCGGCCACTTTTAGGTGGAATGAAAACATTTATTTTTCATTCAAGTGGTTGTAACTCCATCTTCTTCTTCCTCTTGAGTTTTCTTCTTGCTCTCCCTCTCCTCACTACTGATCTCTAAAGTTGCTAGCACATCCTTATAGATTTTTCTCCATCTCTTGCTTGTGTGGATACACATAGAGAAGTGTCTACTTTGACACTTTCGAGATCCGGCGAACCGAGGACAAGCGGGATTGCGAAGGGCTTCGCATCAAGGGTATATTCTTTCTTCATGTAGATCTAGGAGTAGATCTAAGTTGTAAACTCGTACTCGTAAATTTTTGTTCTATACTCTTCGCACGGATCCGTTGGCTAGGGCGATTCGGGGTTTCCGCGACGCGAAAAAGCGGTTTTCGCGGCCCGAAAAATCCAACAGTAGTATCAGATCCACGTGCGAATCGAGTACGAGTTTAGATTCGTATTTTTATGAAAAATATAGATCTGTAAACTTTCTGTAAATTCATGTTTTTATAGTTTTAATGGGTATTTTTCTCGTAGAAGCGAAGCACAAGTGTTTAGACACTTGTAGGCTTCAACTACCGAAAAGAATTTTCCGAAACGGCAATGTTTCGCCCCAAAATTTTTTGGGACAGCGGGCTTAGGCACTGTTAGATCGCAAAGGAACCCTCGCGATGGTTAGATCGCAGGTAGGGGAGCTGCCCCTGGCCCCGCAAGGGGATTCGTTTCGCGATTGCGCCCAAAAACGTTAAACGGGACCGCCGGGAAAAATTTACTCATAAAATTATAAAAATTATGAAAAATTACAGAAAATTATGAAAAATATATAATTTAGAATTATATATTAATTTTGTGATAGTAATGGCCCAAAAAGACCCAATAAGATTGGAATTGTGTTGTAATTCATATTACGACCTGCGCGCCGTTATTTGTGATGTGTGTGTTGTATTTATTTTTATTTTTATTTTACGACTTACGCGTCGTGCCTTTCTCTTATATTCTGATTGTAAATTAGATTTAGACTCGAATGTAACTCGAGTTTCAAAATTATAATGTAAATTTTGAAGCGGTGGAAGGTCCACACGAGACGGAGTTACGAGGAGGGTGCGAGCAACACAAGGTGGTCAAAGGAAGAAGCTTGAGAAGCTGTTGACCTTAGGTTGACCATCCGATCTTCTCATTGGCTTGAGAAGCTGTTGACCTTAGGTTGACCATTCGATCTTCTCATTGGCTTGAGAAGCTGTTGACCTTAGGTTGACCATCCGATCTTCTCATTGGCTTGAGAAGATCGTAGTAGGGCCATGACTAAATCAGAAATTAATTTAATTAATTGCTTTTGTGTGTATGTGATGCATGCTAGTTAATTAAGTAATTAATTAGTGCCTAACGATTAGATTAGATCTAAGTCGTGCACATGATGCACCCTTCGATTAGATTAGATCTATCGAGTATATGATACACATGTTGGAACCCCGAGGTATTTTGATGTGATCAAACAAGTTAAGCTAGGTCCTGTTGTGTTTAACCCTGTGTCTAAGTGTGCAGGAGCTTAGGAACACAGGAAGTCGAGCGGAAGACGCAGCTAGCGAGAAGGACGGCACGGGAGAGAGCCGACGGGCTCGGTGCGTCCGAGGGACGAGGTGTCCGCGGAAGAGTACACCGGTGGACGAGAAGAACGTGCGCGGCGTTCGAGGGACGAGAAACCGGGAAGGAAGGCTGCTCGAGGAGAAGGCCGGAACATGGGTTCGGGTGAGCCCTATTCCGGATGGCCGAGATCACCCAAGCTAGTGGAGCCGGAACAGAAGACCCGGACCGAGAAGAGCTGAACCGAAGCGGAGCGACCAGACGGAAAAAGTCAACCAGAGTTGACTTTTGGGGTCCGGGGCGCCCGGAACCATCCGGGGCGCCCGGAACCATCCGGGGCGCCCGGACCCCTCCGGGGCGCCCGGAACCATCCGGGGCGCCCGGAATGTGGCTTTTGACCAGATCGAGTCAAACTCGATCTGAACGTTGGGGGATAAAGTTTTATCCCCCCAGGACGCCCGGAACCCTTCCAGGCGCCCCGACCAAGGCTATAAATATAGCCTTGGTCCAGAAGCAAATCAATTCAATCAGAACGACGAACTTGTAATCAACTTATGTGTGCTTTACTTTTCTTCTTGTACGTTCAACGCTGTAAGAGGCTACTCCGCCCAGAGGAGAATCAGATAGTGCGCTTACATTCCTTGGATTAGCAATCCCCTGATTGCAAACCAAGTAAAACTCTGGTGTCTGTTTTTCTGTTTTAATTAGTCTCTGCTTTTTAATTACAAGTTCTTTTAAGTTAGTTGAATATCCGAGAAGGGTTTTTGGTTTTAATTTGTAGGGCAATTCACCCCTCCCCTCTTGCCGGCCTCCAAAGGGACCTACAAGTGGTATCAGAGCGAGGACGCTTCAGGAGGACTAACCGCCGATCGAAGCAAGAAAGATGGCCGGACCAAGCATCGTTCCACCAAAATTCGAGGGAAACTTCACAGACTGGAAGCGTCGTATGGAGGTATTTCTAAAAACCGAGATTGAAATTTATTTTATTATGAAATACGGTTTTGTAGCTCCAACAAATCAGAACGGTGAAGAAAAAGAAGAAAGCAATTGGACAAAAAAAGAGCAGAATGAGTTCGTAGCAAACAGCCGTGCGGAACATCACCTGCTAAGCGTATTACCGCCTCAGGAAGTAAACCGCATCGGAAGCTACTCATCAGCTAAAGAACTTTGGAATAAGTTTCTAGAACTCCACGAAGGCACATCCGAAGCGAAGCTCGCTAGAAGGGACATCCTCCGAAACAAACTAATGAACATCCGCTTGGAGAAAGGTGAGAAAGTAGCCGGTCTACATGCAAAGGTAAAAGAACTAGTTACTGGTCTCGAGAACCTCGGTGAAAAGGTAACAAATCGGGACGCCTTACGCTACGCACTCAACGCCTTTCCCAGAACTCCAGAGTGGACGTCAATCATCGACGCCTACTACATCTCAAAGGACCTGGAGGTAAGTACATTAGAGGAATGTTTTTCTACTCTTGAATTACACGAAACTAGATGTGCAGGAACGACAAAGGATACAACCCAGACTATAGCGCTGAACACAACTCAGAAGGATGAACTCGAGTCAGACTCCGAAGACGATCAAGAAGCGCACATGGTAAGAAATTTTAAAAAATTCTTTAGGTCTAATAAATTTAAAATGCAGAATAAAAAGAATCAAAAAGGAGGAAGAAAGGTGCGATGCTACCAGTGTCAGAAGGAGGGACACATAAGAGAAGACTGCCCAGAACTCAAAAAGGACAAAAGGAAGTCTCCCAAGAAACACAACCTAAAAGCAACTTGGGATGACACTTCTTCATCTGAATCAGAAGCTCAAGAATACGCCGGGATAGCACTGATGGCAAGCTACGATGGACAAAGTATATCAGAATCGAGCAACGATGAAGAGGGAGCGACCTCGGATGAAGGCAGCGAAGCAGGGGGAGATTCAGGCTTTAAGTCTGACATGGTAAGTGAGGTATGCCTCTTACCCCCTGATCAACTTTACTCTGGCATTAAGGCAATGACTAAATCCATGTATAAATTAGAAAAAGAAAATGCCAAATTAAAAAATGAAATTTTGGAAACAAAAGGAATTTTAGCAAAATCATGTCTAATAGAGGATTTTGATAAATTGAAAATTCACAATGAAAAACTAAAAGAAGAAATAGAAAGATTGAAAAAATATAAAAGTTCAAATATTTCTACTTTTAGAAATTATAGAGGTTTAAATTGGTATTATAGATTTCATCAAAGTCAAATTAGAAATATATCAAAAATCTATGTACCTAGGAAATACTTGGTTAACCCTGTAGGTAGGAACCTCTACTGGGTTCCAAAAACCTGTTTAATTTAACTTAGCATTTTCAGCAAGGAAATTAAACGACTAAATTCATTATAAGGCTTTGTCTAAGGAAGTGGTTGTTGCTCCAATAACCAAGAAGGCCTAGTGCCTCGCCACGACCTGGAAGCCAAGTATCGAAATGAAAAGTTTAATTGACTAACTGAAACAGCATTAATTTAATTTACCTAATGCTTTAAAAGAGTTATTCAATTTATATAATTTATAATAATTTTTTTAAAAAAAAAAATTAATTTTTTTATTATTTATTTCTGAAAATTATTGACTTAGAAATTTTCTGAAAATTGACTTAGAAATTATTTTTGGAAATCGACTTAAATCTTTTTAAATTAACTTAGATATTTTTTTAGGAATTTTTCTATGAATACTGTCTTAGACATTTTCCTTTGAAAAATTGCTTTAGAAATCTTTTATAAAAATTCACGTTAAAATTTTCTGAATATTGACTTAGAATTTGTTTTACTAAATATTCTCTTTCGAAACATTGCCTTAGAAATTAATATTAATTACCTTAGAAAGTTTTTATGAAAATTCACTTAAATTTTTTTTACCTTAGACTTGTTTAAAGAACCCCTATTTTTAATGTGATCAAAGGGGGAGAAGTGTATGTTAAGTCTAGGGGGAGGTACATAGTTTAAATTTGCAAAATCTTTTGGACTAAATTGCAATTTATTTTATTCTTATTGCATATATGTTACCCTAGCTTAACTTGGGTTGCTCACATCAAAAAGGGGGAGATTGTTGGAACCCCGAGGTATTTTGATGTGATCAAACAAGTTAAGTTAGGTCCTGTTGTGTTTAACCCTGTGTCTAAGTGTGCAGGAGCTTAGGGCACAGGAAGTCGAGCGGAAGACGCAGCTAGCGAGAAGGACGGCACGGGAGAGAGCCGACGGGCTCGGTGCGTCCGAGGGACGAGGTGTCCGCGGAAGAGTACACCGGTGGACGAGAAGAACGTGCGCGGCGTTCGAGGGACGAGAAACCGGGAAGGAAGGCTGCTCGAGGAGAAGGCCGGAACATGGGTTCGGGTGAGCCCTATTCCGGATGGCCGAGATCACCCAAGCTAGTGGAGCCGGAACAGAAGACCCGGACCGAGAAGAGCTGAACCGAAGCGGAGCGACCAGACGGAAAAAGTCAACCAGAGTTGACTTTTGGGGTCCGGGGCGCCCGGAACCATCCGGGGCGCCCGGAATGTGGCTTTTGACCAGATCGAGTCAAACTCGATCTGAACGTTGGGGGATAAAGTTTTATCCCCCCAGGGCGCCCGGAACCCTTCCAGGCGCCCCGACCAAGGCTATAAATATAGCCTTGGTCCAGAAGCAAATCAATTCAATCAGAACGAAACTTGTAATCAACTTCTGTGTGCTTTACTTTTCTTCTTGTACGTTCAACGCTGTAAGAGGCTACTCCGCCCAGAGGAGAATCAGATAGTGCGCTTACATTCCTTGGATTAGCAATCCCCTGATTGCAAACCAAGTAAAACTCTGGTGTCTGTTTTTCTGTTTTAATTAGTCTCTGCTTTTTAATTACAAGTTCTTTTAAGTTAGTTGAATATCCGAGAAGGGTTTTTGGTTTTAATTTGTAGGGCAATTCACCCCTCCCCTCTTGCCGGCCTCCAAAGGGACCTACAACACATCATCGTTTAGATTAGATCTAAATCACGTCAACTCGTAATACCTACCATGCCGTGATACCTACCACTACCTCGATCACATGTAGTTGTTGAATCTGCCAAAGCAGAGCAACACATACTATCTTGGTAGGGTACGGAGGGACAATCTTGGTCCCGCCTATCAACGCATGGGTGAGTACAACTCAATTAGATTGAGTATTCCTAGTTAACTCGGTTGGATCGAGTATAACTATAGGCATTCTTCCAACGGTTGGAAAGTTAGGTCAAAATCACATATATATTAACTCTCGGGCATATTAGCCAAAGCTAACTCGAGTTTTAATATAAATGCGGATTTTGATTCTATAAACAAGAGTTGCATAGAGATGTAATTGGTAATCATTACCTACCGATCATACTAAGTCTTGGGCGTATTAGCCAAAGCTAACTCAAGGGTTAGTATGATGTGGATCTTGTCCCACATGAATTATAGAATTCAGTGGGAGCATCATTTAGTTAAAGGCCTAATTAAATGATTAAGAATATGATATTTATTTCTGCTTTTATTTCTGTTGTAGATTACCATGACGTCGAATACGAACACCTTCTCCCTGCGATCTGTCCTCGAGAAGGACAAGCTCAACGGAGCAAACTTCCTGGACTGGTACAGGAACCTGAGAATAGTTCTCACCCAAGAACGTAAACTGTACGTTCTGGAGCAGCCCATTCCGGAGGCTCCTCCTGCCACTGCCCCGCGAGCTGACCGAGATGCTTTCAAGAAGCATCAAGATGACGTATTAGATGTGTCTTGTCTAATGCTCGCGACCATGAACTCTGAGCTTCAGAAGCAACACGAGTTAATGGGCGCTTACGATATGGTTGAACATCTTCGTCAACTGTATCAAGATCAAGCGAGGCATGAGAGATTTGAGATCTCAAGGGCACTATTTCAGTGCAAGATGTCAGACGGAGCTCCAGTAGGCCCATATGTACTCAAAATGATTGGGTACATAGAGAACCTACAAAGGTTGGGGTTCCCTCTTGGCCAAGAGCTGGCTACTGACCTAATCTTGCAATCCTTGCCAGATAGCTACAGTTAATTCGTTCTAAACTACAATATGAACGAGATTGACAAGCCACTGCCCGAGCTGCTTAGCATGTTAAGAACCTTAAGAAGGCTAAGCCCAACACTGTTCTGATGGTTCAGAAACATAAGGGCAAGGGCAAGCCCAAAGGCAAGGGAAAGTCCCAAGCCAAGGGCAAAGGTGGCACTGAAGCCTAAAGTAGGCGTCGCCAAGGATGCTACCTGCTTCCACTGCGGTCAGACCGGGCACTGGAAGAGGAACTACAAGGTATACTTGGAGGATCTTAAGAAGAAGCGAAGTGAGACTTCCACTTCAGGTATATATGTTATAGAAGTCAATCTATCTATTTCTACATCATGGGTATTAGATACTGGATGTGCTTCTCACATTTGTACTGATATGCAGGCGCTGAGAAATAGCAGGGCATTGATAAAGGGTGAGGTGGACCTACGAGTAGGCAATGGAGCACGGGTTGCTGCTGTTGCTGTAGGGACCTACTTTCTATCTCTGCCCTCTGGGCTTGTACTAGAGTTAGTCGATTGTTGTTATGTGCCTGCATTAACTAAGAACATTATATCAGTTTCTTGTTTGGACAAGAAAGGTTTCTCGTTTACTATAAAGAACAAATGTTGTTCCGTCTATTTAAACGATATGTTCTATTGTAGTGCACCTCTGATAAACAGACTCTATATTCTAGACCTTGAGAGCTCTATCTATAACATAAATACCAAGAGGTTCAAGTCAAATGATATGAACCAAACCTACCTCTGGCACTGTCGCTTAGGTCATATAAATGACAAGCGCTTATCCCAGCTCCATAAGGATGGTTTGCTGGACTCATTTGATTTTGAATCATATGAGATATGCGAGTCATACCTACGAGGCAAGATGACCAAGACTCCCTTTAGTGGGCACAGCGAGAGAGCGACTGATTTGTTAGGACTTATACATAGTGATGTATATGACCCTTTCAATGTCGCTGCTAGAGGTGGTTATAGGTACTTCATCACATTTACTGATGACTTCAGTAGATATGGTTATGTGTACTTGATGACACATAAGTCTGAATCCTTTGAAAAGTTCAAAGAATTCAAGAATGAAGTACAGAACCAGCTTGGCAAGAGTATTAAGATACTTCGATCCGATCGAGGTGGAGAATACCTTAGCCATGAGTTCCGTGACTATCTAGCTGAGTGTGGGATTCTATCCCAACTCACTCCTCCTGGAACACCACAGTGGAATAGTGTATCCGAAAGGAGGAATCGTACCTTATTAGATATGGTACGATCTATGATGAGTCACACAGATCTTCCGACATACCTTTGGGGCTATGCTTTAGACAACTTTTATACTCAACCGAGTTCCATCCAAGGCCGTGATAAAGACACCATATAGGATATGGAGAGGGATGCGTGTCTTTCATGAGGATTTGGGGTTGTGAGGCATACGTTCGACGTCAAGTCTCGGACAAATTAGGACCCAAATCGACAAGTACTTTTCATTGGATACCCAAAGGAAACTAAGGATATTACTTCTACATTCCGAGTCAGGGCAAAGACTGGGGTCTTTCTAGAAAGGGACTTTGTTTCTAGAAAGACTAGTGGGAGCGCGTTCGATCTTGAAGAAGTTCAAGATGCGAACAATAGCACTGATGCCTCGATGGAAATTGAACTGGAACCACAAAGTTTTGTGGATGATGTTGTTCCACAAGGAGTTGAGGAACAACAACCAGTTCAAGTAGACATACCTCTTCGCAGGTCTGATAGGGTACGTCGTCAGCCTGAGAGATACTCATTTCTCTTGTCTGACCATGATGACGTTATGATCATAGAGGATGAGCCTACCACCTATCAGGAAGCTGTGATGAGACCAGATTCCGAGAAATGGCTAGAAGTCATGAGATCTGAAATGGAATCCATGTACACCAACCAAGTATGGACTTTGGTTGATCCACCTGAAGGGGTAAAACCCATTGGGTGTAAGTGGGTCTTTAAGAGAAAGACTGACATGGATGGACTTATCTATAAGGGTCGCTTGGTAGCTAAAGGTTTCAAGCAGATTCATGGTATTGACTATGATGAAACCTTTTCTCCAGTAGCGATGTTTAAGTCCATTCGGATCATGCTTGCTATTGCAGCCTATCATGACTATGAGATATGGTAGATGGATGTCAAAACCGCGTTTCTGAATGGAAACCTGCTCGAGGATGTGTACATGACACAACCTGAGGGTTTTGTAGATCCACAGCATACTAGCAGAGTATGCAAGCTGCATAGGTCCATTTATGGACTAAAGCAAGCTTCTCGGAGCTGGAATCTTCGATTCGATGATGCAATCAAATAGTTTGATTTCATTAAGAACGAAGATGAGCCTTGTGTCTACAAGAAGGTTGTAGGGGATATAGTTGTCTTCCTCATATTGTATGTGGATGACATACTACTCATTGGGAAGGACATCCCTATGCTTCAGTCTGTCAAGACCTGGCTAGGGAGTTGATTCTCAATGAAGGATTTAGGTGAGGCATCCCGCATTCTAGGGATACAGATCTATAGAGATAGATTTAAGAGATTGCTTGGCCTAAGTCAGAGTACATACATTGACAAGGTACTCCTACGGTTTGCCATGCAGAACTCCAAAAATGGATTTCTGCCGATGTCACATGGCGTGAGTCTTTCGAAGACTCAAGGTCCCTCTTCTAGAGAGGAGAGAGACCGCATAGATCAGATCCCTTATGCCTCAGCCATAGGATCGATCATGTACGTCATGCTATGTACTCGACCTGATGTCTCGTATGCTTTGAGCATGACGAGTAGATACCAGTCAGATCCAGGTGAAAGTCACTGGATAGCGGTCAAGAATATTCTTAAGTACTTAAGAAGGACTAAAGAATATTTCTTGATATATGGAGGCGATGATGAGCTAGCTATAAAGGGTTGCAGTGATGCTAGCTTCCAGACCGACCAGGATGACTATAGATCGCAGTCGGGGTTCGTATTTTGCATTAATGGTGGTGCTGTCAGCTGGAAGAGTTCGAAGCAGGATACAGTAGCTGATTCTACAACAGAAGCCGAGTACATTGCTGCATCAGAGGCAGCAAAGGAGGCAGTTTGGATCCACAAGTTCATCACTGAACTTGGGGTGGTTCCTAGCATTGCTGACCCCATTGAGCTCTATTGTGACAACAATGGAGCTATAGCACAGGCGAAGGAACCTCGCTCACACCAGCGGACCAAACACATACTACGGCGCTTCCATCTCATTCGAGAGATCATCGAGAGAGGAGATGTGAAGATTTGTAGAGTACCTATAGAGGCTAACATCGCAGATCCCTTGACCAAGGCTATGGCACAGAGGAAGCATGATGGTCACACTAGGTCATTGGGGCTTAGAGCCTACACTGATTGGCACTAGTGCTAGTGGGAGATTGTTAGCTAGAGCCCTAGAGCCAATCATTTGATGATTGTATTTTGGACTTGTTGTATCATATTCTATATAAATAAAGGCATTTGGTTTTTGGTTATTATACTTACTTGTATTGGTGCCAAATAAACTAAGTATAATAACGTCCTTGAGTAGACGGTTCTCACCTATATCAATCAGTTAGTTGAACCGATAGTGAGATGATATAGGGAACACTACTCTTAATCATTCCTAGTCGAGTATTAACATTCAGGGACAATGTTAATGTAATAAGACTAGCATGTAGGTCAACTCGATGACTTGATCTCACAAGTCATGGATATAGAGATATCAAGTTGACACATGGGTATGTATTGGAGAATGTATACTGAATGACCCGCCATGAGAAAGTATCATGGATCGTTATATGATTATCATATACTTTCTCATGTGGCTATTAGTATGACTACTAGTCCTTGGACATGAAGTCACCATGGTTCCCTACATAAGGAGTTACGTACTTTGGCTTCGTCAAACGTCACTCGTAACTGGGTGGACTATAAAGGCGATTACTGGGTATGTAACGAATTATGCAGAGGAATGTGAGTGATGTAGATGGGATATATCCCTCCTATATTACGGGAGTAACATCGATATTCTTGATAGAATGAGACCACTAAGTGCATGGTCATGCTCAAATGAGTCAATATGAGATGTTGAGCTCATTTGAATGAGTGAGTCTACTTGGGATTCAAGATTTAGATTGATTAGAGGATGACACGATCTATGCCTCATATTGATCAATCTAGATGTCAAGGATAGAAGGACACTTGTCATATATTGTGAAGAGTCACAATTAGTAGTCACAAGGTGATGTTGGATCTCAACATTCTTATAACTTGGGTAGTAATGATGTGTTGCTAGATACCGCTCATTACTTATGCTTCTTAATGGGTTTAGGAGTATTGCCAACGTTATAAGAACCTATAGGGTCACACACAAAGAGCAATTAGATGGAGATTAGGTTCATTTGATGAACCTAAATGATTACGTTCATGTGATGAACCAAATTGGATTAAGAGTAATCCAAATTAGGCTAATTGAGTTGGACTCAATTTGGTTCATGTGTAAGATGAGTCTAATTCAGACTTAGACTCATTGAATCAATTTAATTCAATGAATAGAGATTCATTAAATTAAAATTGACTTGAACCAATGGTCAGATTAGATCAACCATGGGAGAGAAGTGGTCAAGTTTGACTTGACTTGAGAGGAAGATGAAGGGTGGTCAAGTTTGACTTGACCATTTGCCACCTCATTTGTGAGTTGGCATTAAGTGGGCCAATTATGATGTGCCACATCATCAAGACTAGCACATGTGTGTGCCACCTCATGAGGGAGATCAAGAGTTGTGACTCTTGATATCCCATGGAGGTTTAAAAGCCTTCTTGAAAAGTGGTCGGCCACTTATGTCATGGTGTGTGAGTTTCATTTTTGGTGTAACTCCCATCTTCTTCCTCCTCTCATCTTCTTCTCCCTCTCTTCCTCCTTGTCGTGACCATCAAAGGTGCTAGCACACCTTTTGTGTGGTTTTCTCCATCTCTTGCTTGTGTGGATACACATAGAGGAGTATCTACTTTGATACTCTCGAGATCCGACGAACCTTGGACGAGCGGGATTACGCAAAGGGCTTCGCATCAAGGGTAACCTCTTTATCTTGTAGATCTAGGTTAGAAACTCGTACTCGAAGTTTTACGAAATTTTATTTCTTCGCACGGATCCGGTGGCAGGGTTTCGGGGTTTCCGCAACGCAAAAAGCGATTTTTGCGGCCCGAAAAACTCAACAGGACCTCCCTTATCACCGCATCACAAGCCTCCCCCTCAAGTCTAGTCGAAGGAGGCTACAAGTCTGATTGACTGGACAACTGGTCCTTGGTGATTTACAAGTCCGATTGGAATGTTTGGTCCCTAATGTCCGATCGGCGCATCAACCAACGCCGCTCAGTCATTGTCTAACCATGGCAAATGGGCAATCGGAGTGTCTGGTAACCTATTCTCTATGCAGCGTGGGACAATGAGCGGCGATACTTAGAGAACTCTCCAAATGTGCTTCTTTGAGCAGTCTTGGTCGTCGCTGATGTCACCCATATTTCTCAAAGCTCATGTAAATCCTTGACAATTATGGCCGAGCACGTGGCCATCCCTTTTAATTAAATTCATTAAATGCTACCCAGTAACTGTTGGTGCAATCGACCTCCAAGGTTTTAATGTCAGACAAATATGTTTAAGTATGTTTAAGTATAGAGTTTGATCTAGGGAAGTCCTAGTTGTAAGCTAGGCAAAGGAAGTCCTAGTTGGAGGCTAGGTAAGAGAAATCTCGGCATATAGTGGAAGCCAAGTGGATAGGTTTGGAGGACATGATCCCTGGGTAGCCGAATACTGAGGCAAGGAAAATCTCGGTATATTATGAAAGCCAGGTGGATAGGTTTGGAGGACCTTATCCTTGGGTAGCTGAATACTAAGTCTTAGTGAGTGAAGTCAGGTGGATAAAACCCTAGGGGGTGGTAACCTTAGGTAACGAGAAGTCTTGGAGGAGTGAACTCCAAGCAGGTTGATCGGACGCGGTCGACCGGACCAGCGGATCTCGGTAAATCTAGGTTTAGGTTTACCATTATATTATATATTACTATTATTGCTGTTGGATAATATAGTATTGTAGGAAAGGTCTTAGTAAATCAGGTGATCAGACACTGAGCAGGTAAAGTCCAAACATGTCTAGAGGACCATGTTTGGCAGGTAAGTTGAGGTAAACAAATGGAGGAGTGACAGTGAGGTCGGGTTTCTGAAGGGAACACCCTGAGGTCGCTGATCCAACTGAAGAAATCGGGAAGGTTTCCAAGTTGAGATCAAGACAGTTCTACTATCCTATATTACTCATGCATTATTATATTGTTGTGCTAACATCTGTTTTGCAGGTTTAGTGTCTAACACTGTTTTACAGGTTTGGCTGGATCGGTCGACCGAACCGGAGAATAGGTCGATCGAACAAGAAGAGATCAAAGTAGTGTTCAGATCAGACCAGAACAGACCGAGTCCGATCAAGCCATGATCGATCGACCGAACCATTATGACTCAGCACAGACAGCAACGATGAGGAGCAGAAGGAAACTACACTGATCGGTCGACCGAAACGGATGATCGGTCGACCGAACGAATCAACATTAAATGTACAGTAAATGCGAATCTCAGCGAATCTCAACGAACAGGGAAGGAGCCTGTTCGGTCGACCAAAAAATGGGATCGGTTGACCGAACCCTTTATGATCAGTAAATGCAAAAGATCGAGCCAGCGCCAGACTTCAGCCGGGAAGGAAGGGAGCGAGTTCAGTCGACCGAACAGTGGGATCGGTCGACCGAACGTCTATTACACCTATAAAAGAAGGCTCGAAGTCTGTGGCTGTTACAACACTTCTGATCATCTCAAAGTTTTTTTCTGCATACGGATTGTACTACAAGTCTTCATCATTCCTGCAAGCTACTCCATCCGGAAGTACCGACTGAGCTTCGATTTTTAATTACTACTGTCGGTATATTTTATTTGTACTGCACTTTTCATATAAGATAGTAGGAGTGTTACTATCTTACATATTTGTATCTGTACGATTCACTTCTTTCCGAAGATTTTAGAAAGAAGGGTTATAGTGATTGCCCATCGGTGCGGTCAAGGACCACGGGCCTTCGAGTAGGAGTCAAGCTAAACTTCGAACGAAGTAAACAAACTTGTCTACTCTTTTACTTTCTGCTGTGCACGACTCTAATTTTAAAGAAAAACAAAAGTTTTAAATACGCGATATTCACCCCCCCTATCGCACTTAATCGATCTATCAGTAACCGCATGTCACGTGTCCCTCTTTCTGTCGCCGCACACCTGACAAAATAGGAGAATATCCTCTGCTAACGTGACTAGAGCCTCTTTGAATTCCACGGTCAGATCTTCTTCTAGGTTTTCGAAACCTTAGATTGGACGGTTGAGAGCGATCGGTCGTGAGGTTTATAAGCCTCGCGTGTGCCGTCATCTTCTCCACTTCACGCCTTCGTCTCTGAGGTTCGCCGCTGTGGCATTTCGCTTATTCGTCGGTGATCCTCCTATACTCTAGTAATCTCCCACTTCTTTAATCGATTCTGCATGATCTTCCTTGTAAGGTTTTTGATTGCTTATTCGCCGGTCATGCCTCTAGGGACGCTCGCGGACAACCATATCCAGATGTCAACTAGGGTAAGATTTTTGTATGTTCTTTAATTTATCTCTGTTCGCCTCTTATATTTCTCTTGTTCTTCGCAGTATTGGGTGGAGAGCCTGGCCATGTGCCAGAGGCTTACATTTTTGAAACAGGAAGTCAAACAGCTGAAGGCGCCAAGCGGCTAATCATCTACTTCTCAGACGCAACTAAAGCAGATGAATGCTAAGATGGCTCAACTAAGAGCCGATCTGGCCAAGAGCGCCGAGCAGCTAGAGGCAGAGAAAGGCAAGAGCGCCGAGCAGGCGACCTAGTTGGCTCGTCTTAATAAACAAGCTACCTCCTTTGAGTCAAAAATCCACTCGGCCAACACCAAAAAGCTCCGAGCCATTGAAGATCTAGTGATAAAAAAATAAAGAGTATCGGGTGTTGACTCAGAATCTGAAGGAGGCTGAAACTGCGCTGTGTTAGGACCAAAAGTAGCTAGAGGGGGGGGGGGGGTGAATAGCTCGTCGCGTTCGCTCGGTGCGCTTCGTTGCTGGGCGTTGCTTGTTTCTTCTTGGATGTGCAGCGGAAAATACAGAAACAAACACAAGCACGCTAACACTAGGATTTTACTTGGTATCCACCTCACAAGAGGTGACTAATCCAAGGATCCACACCAACGCACACACCCTCCACTATGAATAACACTCCTTTATGGTAACTACCAAGGGCGGAGAAGCCCTACAATACTCTCAGTACAAGAAGAAGAAAGGGAAATACAAGTTAAGCAAAAGCTTACAAGATGTGCAGTAAAAACCCTAACCCTAACTTCTTCCTCTTGCAATAGATCCGCCTCTTGACTTGGAAAGCCTCCAAGAACCTTCAAGAACTGGCGATCACGTGCTTGTAGAGAGCTGTGGAGGAGCTGGAATGAATCTGAGAAGAGCTCGTGAAGAGATCATGAAGACACGCCTGCGGCTTTAAACCCGACGCAACGGTCGGATCGATCGATCCACTAATCGATCGGGAGGCTGGATCGATCCACGGATCGATCCAGCGCCTATCGTGAGAAGCGCTGGATCGATCCACGGATCGATCCGGCGCTTATCGCGCGGCAATAGCTCCGATCGATCGGCCGATCGATCGGGACCTGATCGATCCACGGATCGATCCGAGTTTCTGATGGAAGAATCGGATCGATCCACCGATCGATCCACCGGATCGATCCACGGATCGATCCGAACTTGGTTTTTGCCCAAAACCAAGTCCCAAACCTCCCTAACCAACATCCGGTCAACCTTGACTGTTGGTACATCATGCCTCGCATCTGGTCACTCCCTTGACCTGCTAGGACTCCCCACCAAGTGTCCGGTCAATCCCTTTGACCCACTTGGACTTTTACTCGTCGTGCAAGTATCCGGTCACTCCATTGACCTACTTGGACTTCCCAACACCGGATGTCCGATCATCCTTGACCCATCCGGACTTCCTCTTGCCAAGTATCCATCAATCCTTTGACCTACTTGGACTTTCCAACACCAGACGTCCGATCATCCCTGATCCATCTGGATTTTCCCTTGCCAAGTATCCAGTCAATCCTTTGACCTACTTGGACTTCCCAACACCAGATGTCCGATCATCCTTGATCCATCTGGATTTCCTTCCTTGCCAAGTATCCAGTCAATCCTTTGACCTACTTGGACTTCCCAACACCAGATGTCCGATCATCCTTGATCCATCTGGATTTTCCCTTGCCTGGCTTCACTCACCGGGACTTTCACCTAGCTTCACTCACTAGGGTTTTCCATCTGCCTAGCTTCACTCACTAGGACTTTCACCTGGCTTCACTCACCAGGATTTTCAATCTGCCTAGCTTCACTCACTAGGACTTTCACCTGGCTTCACTCACCAGGATTTTCACCTAGCTTCACTCACTAGGACTTTCCATCTGCCTAGCTTCACTCACTAGGACTTTCCATCTGCCTAGCTTCACTCACTAGGACTTCCCATCTGCCTAGCTTCACTGTTAGGACTTCCCAGTCAAGTATCCGGTCAACCTTGACCTACTTGACTCTTCTTCGATCAATATCTTATTGTCAAACATCTAAACCCAAACCAAGACTCAGCTTGGTTAACCAGGTCAACCTTGACCTGAGGGATGTTGCACCAACACGCTGAAGTTCGAGCGAGATGGATGATCGACCAAGCAAACTGTAGCAAAGGCTCAACTCGACGCCAAGGATGAAGAGCTGACAAAGTTAAAGGAAGAGCTGGAGGCCTCCCGAGCGGCCCTAAAGACTTATCAGGGAGCCGAGTCAAGTAGGTTTGATCTTATAAAGCAAGTCTACATCCGCTCGGATGCTTTTAATGACAAAGTTGCTGATCAGGCTCTTCATCTGTTCAACCTGGCGATTGAAGGGACGTTCGACTAACTCAGGGAAGACGGCTACCTCTCCATTACTCTATCAAGTAAGGTCATCAGTTGGGACAAACTGACAGAGTCGCTGCCTGATGATGTCTTTGTTGGTGCAACATCCCTCAGGTCAAGGTTGACCTGATTAACCAAGCTGAGTCTTGGTTTGGGTTTAGATGTTTGACAATAAGATATTGATCGAAGAAGAGTCAAGTAGGTCAAAGTTGACCGGATACTTGACTGGGAAGTCCTAACTGGCAAGTTAGGCAGAAGGAAGTCCTAGTGAGTGAAGCTAGGCAGAAGGAAATCCTAGTGAGTGAAGCTAGGTGAAAGTCCTAGTGAGTGAAGCTAGGCAGATGGAAAGTCCTAGTGAGTGAAGCTAGGCAGATGGAAAACCCTAGTGAGTGAAGCTAGGTGAAAGTCCTGGTGAGTGAAGCCAGGCAAGGAAGGAAATCCAGATGGATCAAGGATGATCGGACATCTGGTGTTGGGAAGTCCAAGTAGATCAAAGGATTGACTGGATACTTGGCAAGGAAGGAAGTCCAGATGGGTCAAGGGTGACCAGACATCTGGTGGAAGTCCAAGTAGGTCAATGGAGTGACCGGATACTTGGCACGACGAGTAAAAGTCCAAGCGGGTCAAAGGGATTGACCGGACAGTTGGTGGGGAGTCCTAGCAGGTCAAGGGAGTAACCAGATGCGAGGCATGATGTACCAACAGTCAAGGTTGACCGGATGTTGGTTAGAGGTTTGGGACTTGGTTTTGGGCAAAATCATGCGCTGGATCGATCCGTGATCGATTCAGCCGTGGATCGATCGGATCGATCCGCATTCTTCCCGGGTCAGAAGCTCGGATCGATCCGTGATCGATCAGGTCCCGATCGATCGCCGATCGATCGGACGATGCCGCCGATGAGCGCGGATCGATCCGTGGATCGATCCAGCGAGTTTCTGCTCAGAGGCGCTCTGGATCGATCCGTGGATCGATCCAGCCTCCCCGATCGATTCGTAACATTCGAATCGATCGGGATCCGACCGTCGTTTAAAGCCGCAGGCGAGCGTGGTCTTCGACACATCTTTACGAGCTCTTCTCGATTCATTCCAGCTCCTCCACAGCCTCTACATGATCGCCATGCTTGAAGGTTCTTGGAGGCTTTCCAAGTCAAGAGGCGGATCTATTGCAAGAGGAAGAAGTTAGGGTTAGGGTTTTTACTGCACATCTTGTAAGCTTTTGCTTAACTTGTATTTCCCTTTCTTCTTCTTGTACTGAGAGTATTGTAGGGCTTCTCCGCCCTTGGTAGTTACCATAAAGGAGTGTTATTCATAGTGGAGGGTGTGTGCGTTGGTGTGGATCCTTGGATTAGTCACCTCTTGTGAGGTGGATACCAAGTAAACCAACTTTGTTAGCGTGTGTGATTGTTTCTGCTATTTTCCGCTGCATATCCTTGAAGAAACAAGCCACGCCGAGCGACGAGCACGCGACGAGCTATTCACCCCCCCTCTAGCTACTTTTGGTCCTAACAGTCTTAGATTATCTAGAGTGAGCCAGTTTGAGCATTTTGCCCCTGTAAAAATTTTGAAGTTTCAATGAATGCTTGTCCGCCCGACTAACCTTTATTCTCTTCCCTTTATTTTCTTCTTAGTATTTTAATTTTCAACTCGATTTTCAAGTGTCGCGTAAACTCGTGTAGCCTCGTGTTTCTTCCGATCGGCAACGAATTATCTACTTAGCCGGTCGATCCATTTCGTTTTTAAAGTTTTCGCTTGACTGTTTTAGCGTAAACATGGGTTTAAGGTCGTCGGTCGATCGCTGACGAAGACAGGGATTTAAGGTCGTCGCTCGACCCCTGACGAAGACAGGGGTTTAAGGTCATCGCTCGACCGCTGATGAAGACAGGGGTTTAAGGTTGCCACTTGACCGTTGACGGAGATAAGTGTTTAAGGTCGTCGCTCGATCGTTGATAGAGACAGGGGTTTAAGGTCGCAGCTCGACCATTAATGATGATAGGGGTTTAAGGTCGCCGCTCGACCATTGATGAGGACAGGGGTTTAAGGTCGTCGCTCGACTGTTAATGACGACAGGGGTTTAAGGTCACCACTCGACCATTGATGGAGACAAGGGTTTATAGGTGTCACTCGACTTTTAACTTGGCTTGATTGGCCCAAGAGTCTGGAAAACTTTAGTTTTTATTCATGTTGGCCTTGTATTCAGAAGGCATATACACAAGTATCTTTATATTTGCTCGCGCACCTCTCACCCAGGTTTGTAGGATTGAAGATGATTCGCACTCCACGACTGCTCGAGTCGTTTCCCATTTTCGTCTTCCAAGTAATAGGCCCCTGAGTGGAGTTTCTATACGACCTTATAAGGTCCCACCCATCGAGCTTCAAGTTTGGTGATGTCATCGACCAACTTGATTTTCTTCCACACTAGATCACTGACCTGGAAGGACCTTGGGATTACCCTCTTGTTGTAGTTCTGCCTCATCCGCTATCGGTAAGCCATTAGCCGAACGATCGCTTTATCCCATGTTTCATCCACCAAGTCGAGCTCCATTAGCATTCGCTCACCATTCCCTTCATCGTAGAGTCGCACTCGGTCGGATTCTACTCCAACTTCTACAGGAACCACCGCTTCTCCTCCATACACCAGCTGGAATGGTGTTACGACGACGGGGGATGTCGAACCGATAGAGGATGTTCTGTTCACTTATCTTCGCCAGACGCTCAACCTCCACCCATTTTGAAAAATAGTCCACAACAACAAGTATGAACCTTCGTTGACTTGTTACCATGGGAAATGACCCCACGATGTCCATGCCTCATTGGACGAACGGGTAAGATGCCATGGATGACTTTATCTCTTCGGTCTGTCGATGCAAAATATTGTGATACTTTTGGCAGGACAGGCATGTGGCTGTCGTCCGAGCAACATCATCTTGGAGAGTTGGCCAGAAGTATCCAGTCAGGAGAATCTTTCGAGCTAGTGAACAACCGCCCGGATGGCTTCCACAGGAGTCGTGGTGCACTTCTTGCAAGATGTATGATGCGTTCTTTGGTCCAACACACTTAAGCAAGGGTCTAGAGAAGTCTCTTTTGTACAGCTAATCTCTGACCAAGGTGAACCGTCCGATCCTCTTCTTTAATAGACGTGTCGCTTCCTAATCGGTTGATGTACTTCCCGATCGGAGAAATTCAATTAATGGTGTTCTCTAGTCACTCGGAAAGATAACTCCCTCCATCTGATCGATGTGTGCCACCAGTGAAACCTGTTTAATCGACCGATTGATCATGACCGTTGATAATGAACTAGCTAACTTAGCCAGTTTATCTGCTGCTTGATTGTCCAATCGAGGAATCTTCTGTATAGTGACTTTTTGAAAATTTGTCTTTAACTTCTCGAAGGCTTCTGCATATAACTTGAGTCGGGGGTTGCTAATCTCGGACGCCCTCGCCATTTTCTGGGTGGCCAACTGGGAGTCCGAGTGAATGAGGACCTTTATGGCTCTGACATATCTCCCTGCTTGCAAGCCGGCTATTAAGGCTTCATACCCGGTCTCATTATTGGTGGCGCAATAATCCAACCGAACGAAAAGTTGCATTCGGTCTTCCCTTGGGGAAATGAGCAGGATGTCAATCCTGCTGCCTTGTCGGGTGAAAGAGCGATCCACATATATTCTCCAAGTGGCTTCTAACTTGTCGCTCTGGATTTCTGTGACGAAATCAGCCAAGGCTTGAGCTTTTATCGTCGTTCAGGACTGGTATTGGATGTCGAACTCACTTAGCTCAGTTGTTCACTTGATTAGCTGACCGGATGCTTCTGGGTTAAGGAGGACTCTGCCCAAGGTACTGTTGGTTATCACGATGATTGGATGGGAGAGGAAGTACGGGCGGAGTCTCCGAGCGGCTAGTAACAAAGCATAAGTTAACTTTTCCAGACCAGTGTAGCAGGATTCGTCTTTTAATATATGACTTAAAAAATACACGGGTTATTGCTCTTGCCCATTTTTCTTAACTAATGTCGAGCCGACCGCATTCTCGGTGGACGATAGATAGATCCAGAGTGGCTCTCCTACGCTCGGCTTAGCTAATATAGGCAAGGAGTTGAGATGATCTTTAAGCTCTTCAAACGCCTATTCGCACTCCGCGTCCCATAGGAATTTTGTTGCCTGACGTAGCACCTTGAAGAACGGTAGGCTCCGGTTGGATGATTTGGATATGAATCTGGACAGGCTCCGGTTAGCCGTTGGGCTTCCTTCAAGTTGCGTGGTGGCGGCATATCTTGTAGAGCCTTGACCTTGCTTGGATTTGCCTCGATCCCCGCTTGGTGACGATGTATCCTAGGAATTGGGCGCTTTTAGCACTGAATAGGCACTTGTTCGGGTTCATCTTTATTCCATAAGCCCTCAGAGTTTGACAAGTTTCCTTGATGTTTGTGCAAAGATCAATAGTTCTTGGAGATTTTATTAATATATCGTTGATATATACCTCTATATTGCAGCCGATCTGCCTCCAGAATACCTTGTTCATGAGCCTCTGATAGGTGGTGCTTGCATTCTTTAGTCCGAACGACATGACGTTGTATCAGAATGTTTCATCGGTCATGATAAAGTTGACCTTTTCTTGATCTTCTCGGGTGAGCGACACTTGGTGATAACCTTGATATGCGTCAAGCATGCAGATCAGCTCGTAACTAACCGTAGAATCCACCATATGGTCTATCCAAGCAATAAATAGAATTCTTCGGGTATGCCTTATTCAGGTCGCGGAAGTCTATGCAGACCCTCCATTTGTCGCTCAGCTTGGGGACCAGTACGATGTTAGTAAGCCAGCTCGGAAATTATACCTCCCGTATGTGGCCGACCTCCAGTAATTTCTCTATCTCCGCTCGGATGACCAAGTGATGTTCCGTGCTGAAGTCCCTTTTCTTTTGTTTTACTGACCGAGCGTCTGGTCGGATGTGTAACTCGTGCTGAGCCACACTTGGCGAAATACCAGAAAGCTCATGTGTCAACCAAGCGAACATATCATGATTCTGTCTGAGGCAGACTATCAGCTCTGTCTTTTTCTCACCCTCTAGATCAACAGTGATGAAAGTAGTTGCTTCTGAGCGGTTAGGATGGATCTGAACTTCTTCTTTCTCTTCGTAGACAAGTGTAGGGGGGTTTTCAGTGATGCGTTCACCTCCAGGCGAGGTGTCTTCCGAGCGGCTTGTGCTTCCGTTTGACCATCTCGACGTAACAACGCCAAGCAGCCAGCTGATCTCCTTTGACCTCACCCACCTTGTCCCTCACAGAGAACTTGATTTTCTGGCAGCAGGTGGACACCACCGTTCGAAACTCATTGAGTACCGGTCGGCCCAAAATAACATTGTAGGTCGAGGGCGCGTCTACCACTATGAAATTTGTGGTCTTTATCCGCTTTAGGGGGCCTTCTCCGAGTGAGATGGCCAACTTGATCTGGTCGATCGCCAACACTTTGTTGCCCATAAAGCCGTAGAGTAGAGTTGTCATTGGCAGCAGTTCATTCCAATCAATTTGTAATTGGTCGAATGCCTTCCGGTATATGATATTTACCGAGCTCCCTGTATCAATAGAAATTTGATAGACTGTATAATTGGCAATTATCACTCGAATGATTAAGGCATTGTCGTGGGGGACCTCCACTCCTTCCAAATCCTTAAGCCCGAAGTTAATCTCGGGTCCCTCAGCTTTTTCCTTGCTGCAGCCAACAACATGTATCTCGAGCCGCTGAATATACAACTTCCTTGCTCGATTAGAATCTTTGTCGGTCGGTCCTCCGACGATCATTCCTATCTCCCCCTCGAGCGGCATTATTCCGGTTCTCTTCTTCCCTTGCGACGGTTTGGTCCATTCGGAAGAGGCTTGGGCAGGGATTCGATCTCTATGGTGGTGACGTGGCTTGGTTGTCCTCTCCTCCTTCCTTTGTTCTGCAGATCAACTTCTGTGATTCCGATCTGGAAGTGGCAAATGGTGGTGGTATCCGCGCAAAACCGACCTACTAGCTGTCAAGTCGTAGCAGTCCCTAGTGTTGTGCATTGTTGATTGATGGAAAGTGCAAAACATTGGTGCCCACCTCTTGCCTCTTGGATGAGCGGCCGCCACCTGCTGTACGACATATGACTTAGTCTCCTGGTGTGAAGGGGCTCTTGACCGAGGTCCTTTAGGAGGTTGATGACTGCTCGATTGACGCCGCTTGGATGCTATTACGAGCTCGGTGGCCGTCTCTTACTTCCTTGCCGCCTGGGCTTCTTCCACATTAATATACTCATTGGCCTTCTTTTAGAGATGACCAAAGTCCTTCGGCGACCGCCGAATGAGCGATTGGAAAAACTCTCCTTCGGTGAGCCCTTGGGTAAAGGCATTTACCAACACATCTGAGGAGACTGCTGGAATGTCCATCACCACCTGATTGAAACGATGGATATAGGTCCTCAGGGCCTCTCGGGGCCCTTACTTCATCGAGAAGAGATTCACACTAGTCTTCTGGTAACAGCAACTACTAGAAAAGTGGTGTAAGAATGCCGCTCGGAAGTCCTTGAAGCTGTAGATCGAGCTGTTCGGCAACCATTTGAACCACCGTTGCGCCGATCCAGACAGAGTAGTAAGGAATACTCGGTATTTCACCCCTTCGTGTACTGGTGAAGGGTGGTCGCGTTGTCAAACTTGACTAAATGATCATCGGGATCGGTTGTTCCATTGTACTCCCCGATCGTCAGCGGGGTGTAATGCTTTGGCAGAGGGTCATTTAGGTTCCCCTCCGAAAAATGTTGATTGACCTGCTCGGGCGAGTTGTCTTCCCTCGGCGCTTTTCCCTTTCGTGCATCCCGTACGGACATCTCATCCGAGGAAGATCCCCGGCCTCTATCCGCTCGGCCCTTTTCTTCTCGGGGAGTCCATGGTAGCGCTCGGTTAAAGGGGATTAACATATTATTGGCGTCCCCATAGGACCCGATCGGTTTTTTATTTGTCTCCCAAGCGGAAAATTGATCTGCTCGATCTCCTCTTTCAGTCTGTCGATCTGCTACAGAGGTAGCAGGCTCATATGTTGGTCGATTAGCCAATGCTTGTTACTATTGCTCCAATATCTTCGTCACTCGAGCTTGTATCAGTGCATCGAGATCCTCTTGCGTCAGCGTCACTATTGTGAGTCGTTTAGCGTCTTCCATCTTCTTATTCTGATGCAGGCTATGTTCCCACAAATGACACCAAATTGATCCTGTCTAAATGAAGGAAGCTGGAAAGCCGGGGATGGGGTGACCGCTGACGGGATGAAGACTTCGATCCTGTAAAACAAAACCAAACCAGGGAAGGGGTCCCTAGCGTTGACCCTCCGACGCTCAAGTCAAAATCAGGAAGAGAATGAGTAATCAAGAAAATGATAAATCTTACATTTTTCATACCTGGCATATCCTTTTATACTTTTTTTCTGTGATCATTCATCTGTCTTTATTTAATGATATTAATTGCTAGAGGAAGACTTTTTTGTCTTGACTTATGTGCATTGATGATAAATGTAGTGTTCTTCTTTATCTTGGTTTCTTCATATTTAATGATAGACGGCGTATTTTCTTTTGTTTTATTATCTCCTCCTATGTAATGTCATTCATTGTGTCGAACAGTCGGTCCGAGTGGCTTGTTTTCCTGTCGACCGGCCCATGATGTCCTGCCCGGCCGGGTGATGTCCGCTTGGCCACTCCTTTGCCGACTAGGATAACTGTAAGCTCGACGTTGACTACCTTAACTTTGACTAACACCGTATCATTTGACCTGTGATAGGTGGGCCCTTCCTTATCACCGCATCATGATGTTTTTTTTATTTTGGCCCTCACTTTTTTTTCTCTATTATTTTTCTTTTAAAAAAATTACAGTTTTCTAGAGCTTATATAATTCTCAAAATAGATTTAATAAAACTACTAGATGAGTTTATTTAGGCAGGTGCTTTACCGATTTAGGTGAATTTAGAACACTAAATTTGATTTTAAAAAATCAGACAAGTCATTTAGGATTTGGGGGAATGAATCCATTCTCTTATTCTCAAATCTCTAAATCAAACATCATCTTAGTATTTTAGGATTTAAGGAATTATTATTCGATACTTCATCTTTGGTTTAGGATTAGCTCTATTGTAAGAAATAATTTGTTGTCTAATATTTATAGGGTATTAGTTGAATTTAAATTACATTACATTAAATTTAACTTATAGTTGAGATGACCTGAGCGGATAATCTTAGGCTGCCAGCATGGGTTGATTTCTGCTAATTGTTGACGGCAGACCAAACTTCGAGTCCGAGCAGCAAAGTCCGAGCGCACTTAATGGGTGAGCGGGCAAGCAGTAGATTGGTCGACCGGACAGTAAGGCCGAGCAAGTTTGGCCAGACAGAGAGCAGACTGGGCTAGAGGTCGGTCGGGCGAGAAGATAGGTCGAGCGAGAGGCTGGTTGGGCAAGTAGACAGGCCGAGCGAGTGAAGCAGACAGGCCGAAAGAGAGGTCGGTCGGACAGACAGACCGAGCGAAGCAGACAAATCGAGTGAGAGAACAAACAGGCTGAGTGGTTAGAGAGGCTGGTCGGGTGGACGAGACCGACCGGGCGAGTGAGAGGCCAGTCGAGCGAAGAGGCCGACCGGGAGAGTGGAGAAGTCGGTCAAGTGAAGAGAGCTGACCTGGCGGACGAAGAGACCGGGTGAGCTGACTGAGGCCTGCGATTGACACAATTTTCTTGAAATAGATTTACCCCACCTCAGACAGTGCTTCGAGGTTTACTCGGGTCGTCTGTTTCCCATGATACAATGGTTAACCATGATTCCACCAAGCATTGGTGGTCACTGCGAACTGAGTGGTACCCGACTGCTATCATGGCCACTCCGCCGAGCAGGAGTTGCACGACAGAGAAAGAGGAACACAGGCGGAGAGCTTCTGAGCCTCCTTATATAGGAGCTCAGATCAACAATTGCATTAATGGTCGTAATGATCATTATTCATCGAGCAGTGAAACGCTCACCGTTTCACTCATCATTTTTTATTCTGCATTAATCTCGAATTTAATGCACCCGTTACATAGCAACAAAAATTTTGTCTCGACCAGTTCGATATTCGGCATGCGTAAGTTGTGCTTGCATTAATAACTGCATTAATGGTCGTAATGATCATTATTCACCGAGTAGTGAAACACTCACCGTTTCACTCGTCATTTTTTATTCTACATTAATATCGAATTTAATGCACCCGTGACATAGCAACAAAAATTTTGTCCCGACCGGTCCGATATTCGGCATGCGTAAGTTGTGCTCGCATTAATAACTGCATTAATAGTCGTAATGATCTTTATTTGTCGAGCAATGAAATGCTCACCGTTTACTCGTTATTTTTGATTCTGCATTAATCTCAAATTTAATGCACCCGTTACATAACAACAAAAATTTTATCCCGACTGGTCCGATATTCGGTATGCGTAAATTGTGTTCGCACACGAGTCAACATGATTCAATGCAATCTAGACCCTAAATTTACACCTCCTACGCACCCACGTATGAGAGAGAACCTCTCCCCATGTATTTGTTCACATCCTTAATGCATGTGAATCAATATAAATCAACTAATATACCAAGAAACTCCCAATGTGAGACTAAAATCTCATTTATAGTAGAGCTTCACCCCTGCACAGCTCATCATCCTCTTGATTTTAACTGATTTTTTTTAAAGAATTTATAATTTTTTAGAACTTATATAACTCCACAAAATAGATTTAATAAACTATTAGATGAGTTTATTTAGGCTGGTGCTATACCCATTTAGGTGAATTTAGAACATTAAATTCCATTAAAAAATCAGGTAAGACTATTTTTAGCATTTAGTGTTTTAGGGGGCGTTTGATTTAGGGGAATATGAGTAGGGAATAGTAATGAGAATCATTGATTGTCATTGTTAATGTTTGAATTATATGAATAGAAATATAAATAAGGGAATGGATCTTTAAAATTGGACAATAACTCATTTCCATGTACCTCCCATTCAATGAGTCATTCCCTATTTTCATCAATCAAAATATTCCCTTATTCCAAAAATACCCTTGACCTAAAACTAAAATTTTCTCTCTTAATATCAAATATCAAAATATATTTATTTATTTTTTCTTTCATATCACTTCTCTTTCCTTGTTCTCTCTCATCATATTTTCTCTCTTATCATTTTATCACACACTTTCTCTCTCTTTAATCTTTTCTATCACACTCTCTTTTCTCTTTTTTTTCTCATTACACTTTCTCTTTCATTACACTTTCTCTCTCTTAAATCTCTTCCATCGCACTCTCTTTTTTTTTTTTTTCTCATCATACTTTCTCTCTCAATTTCTCCCATCACACTCTCTTTTCTTCTCATCACACTTTCGCTTTCATCACACTTTCTCTCTCCTCAATCTCTCTTGTCTTCCTCCTTTTTTTCCCTCAACACACTTTCTCCTCATCATACTTTCTCTCTCCTCAATCTCTCCCATCACACTCACTATTCTCTTTTTTTCTCATCATACTTTCTCTCTCATCACACTCTCTCTCCTCATTTTTTTTCTCATTACATTTTCTCTCTCTTCATCATCTCCTATTGTACTTTCTCTCACATCATATTTTCTCTCTCTTCGTGCTCTCTCCTATCACACTCTCTTTTCTCATTTTCTCTTATTACACTTTTTCTCTCTTTATTCTTTCTCTTCACACTTTCTTTTTCATGATACTTTCTCTCTCATCATTATCTTTCATCATATTTTTCTCTCACATTCATCTTTCTCTTACTTCTAATTTTTTCTCTTATTTTCCTTTAAGGGTAAAAAAGGAAATTTTGATTTATTCCGATAGAAAATATGCAATTAACCAAACATTATTTTTAAGAATGATATTCATGCTTATACTCATTTCCATTTCATAGTACAATGATTCTCATTCCGATTCTTATTTTTAAAAAAAAACTAAACATCCTCTTAGTGTTTCCGACATTATTATTGGATGCTTCATATTAGGTTTAGGATTAGCACTTCACCCGATGAGCTGGAGGTCCAGACTCCAGATCCAAGCGAAAGCCTGTCCCGAACGACGAGGATGAGGCGGCGGAGCCCGTTACTAATGCAGATCTAAGCAAAGCGTGAAGCATAATTTTGCATGATTAATATATACTATGATTACTTGTATAATAATTTTGATCAAGATTATAAATAAAATAATTTTAAAATAACCATGATATAATTTGAACCAAAATTGTTAATTTTTTATTTACATAAGAAAAAAACGTTAATTTATCCTCAACTTATAAAATTTATATCACTTTAATAATTATTATTTTTAAAAAATTAATTGTTTTAAATTCATAATGTCTAAATATTTTACATAGTTTCTCACAGATTTTAAGAATCGTATCACCTTTTAGGGGTGAGTATTAAAATCAAATGAACCAAATTTAATTAACTGAAATTAAATTAATCAAAAATTTCAAACTAATTGAATTTATCAAAATTTTTAATAAAAATTAAATAAATAAAATAATAAAATATCGATTAATTTAACCGAAAATTAAATTAATTATATTTTTAAAATAATAAGAGAGTTAATAAAAATTGAAACCGAATTCTTTTAACAAATGAGATTTATCCATTAACATTTTTTATTTTAATTAATTCAATTTAATTAAATAAAAAAATTTAAAATCAAAATTGAACCGAATTTACATATGAGATTTTGTAATGACACTTTGCATAAAAAAAAAATCGGCAATTTATCAAATCACGCAATGTTACTTTAGTTTTTACCAAAGGGCGCATTTTTTCAAGTGCATTTCCCTTTTTATCCTTCTAACAAATTAAACCTTTTTTTTGTCGTTTTCCTTTTATCTCTCTTCTCTTTCCTATTACCTCTTTCATCAACGAAATGTAAGATTTAGTTATTTTTTTGATAACATTTTAATACATTTAGAGAAGCTAAAATAAACAATGGATAGGATAGTTAAACTCCTTGCAACATCAGGAATCCACAGGAACTGAAATGGGTGTAATCTGAGGTCTCTAGGTCCATCAGTGGGTTTTGACCGAAACCCACTGATGGACCTAGAGACCTTAGATTACACCCATTTCAGTTCATGTGAATTCCTGATGTTGCAAGGAGTTTAACTATGCTATCCATTGTTTATTTTGACTTTTAAAATGTGTTAAAATAGCAGAAGAAAAAATCAGCAAAAAGACTCCAAATCAGGCCCACGTTGGGCCTGATATGAAATCATATCAGGCCCACGTTGGGCCTGATATGGAACCATATTAGGCCCAACGTGGGCTTGATATGGAACCATATCAGGCCCAACGTGGGCCTGATATGGAACCATATCAGGCCCAACGTGGGCCTAATATGATTCCATATCAGCCTAACGTGGAGCCTTTTTGTTGATTTTTTCTTCTGCTATTTTAACACCTTTTAAAAGTCAAAATAAACAATGGATAGCATAGTTAAACTCCTTGCAACATCAGGAATCCACAGGAACTGAAATGGGTGTAATCTGAGGTCTCTTGGTCCATCAGTGGGTTTCGGTCAAAATCCACTGATGGACCTAGAGAGCTCTGATTGCACCCATTTCAGTTTCTATGGAATCCTGGTGTTGCAAAGAGTTCAAATATGCTATCCATTGTTTATTTTGACTTTTAAAAGATGTTAAAATAGCAGAAGAAAAAATCAGCAAAAAGGCTCCACGTTAGGCCTGATATGGAATCATATCAGGCCCACGTTGGGCCTGATATGGTTCCATATCAGGCCCCATATCAGGCCCACCGTGGGCCTGATATGGAACCATATCAGGCCCAATGTGGACCTGATATGATTTTTCCTTGAGCTTCATACAATGTAGAGAAATTAATTTGATGATACAAAACCAAGAGTTCTGTTAGTCCTATGATTTAATTGTCTTTTTCTCAAGCATGTTGTGCAAATTGATTCTCTGTTCCTCTGAACATTGTTTTATCAATATATTGCAATATCTGCTAATACCTTTGCCTTAATACTGCATCATATCTTCTGTATTCTCAATATTACCCTCATGATTCACATTACAGATCATCCTTGGCTGCAGAATGCCAATAAGGCACCCAATGTAAATCTTGGTGAAACTGTTCGAGCAAGACTCCAGCAATTTTTAGTGATGAATAAATTTAAAAAGAAAGCTCTTAGGGTGAGAATATTTTCTTTCATGATTTCTTTCTGTGTGAATGCTTGACATTTGTCCAGCTGATTATTCCAAGACACACCTAGTATTATTATGTTCATTCTAAAACTGTGTTAATGCAGGTGATAGCTGAACACTTGTCTGTGGAGGAGATTGCCGACATAAAGGAAATGTTTGAGAATATGGATATCAACAAAAAAGGGCAGATAAATTTTGATGAGTTAAAGTATGGTTTGTGCAAGCTCGGACACCAGGTTGTTGATTCAGATGCCAAAGCATTATTGGAAGCAGTAAGTTATTGCTGAAGATGCAATCTTTTTTTTTAAAGTAAAAAAAAATGACTGTGGGTTATGGCAATCACACCATTTCCATTGGCATTACACAATTATGGGGTGACAAGGGAAAACAAACACAAAGAATTAGGCACAAATTCAAGCCACAACCCTACTAGATCCATCAAGAAATTCATCAAGAGTTGCTGACCAAACAAGATCCAAAGATGAACCTATCAGCAATATACTGATAAAACAATGTTCAGAGGAACAGAGAATCAATTTGCACAACATGCTTGAGAAAAAGACAATTAAATCATAGGACTAACAGAACTCTTGGTTTTCTATCATCAAATTAATTTCTCTACATTGTATGAAGCTCAAGGAAAAATCATATCAGGTCCACATTGGGCCTGATATGGTTCCATATCAGGCTTAACGTGGAGCCTTTTTGCTGATTTTTTCTTCTGCTATTTTAACATATTTTAAAAGTCAAAATAAACAATGGATAGCATATTTGAACTCCTTGCAACACCAGGAATCCATAGAAACTGAAATGGGTGCAATCGGAGCTCTCTAGATCCATCAGTGGGTTTTGATCGAAACCCACTGATGGACCTAGAGACCTCAGATTACACCCATTTCAGTTCCTGTGGATTCCTGATGTTGCAAGGAGTTTAACTATGCTATTCATTGTTTATTTTGACTTTTAAAAGGTGTTAAAATAGCAGAAGAAAAAATCAGTAAAAAGGCTCCACGTTAGGCCTAATATGGTTCCATATCAGGCCCAACGTGGGCCTGATATGATTTCATATCAGGCCCAACGTGGGCCTGATTTGGAGCCTTTTTGCTAATTTTTTCTTCTGCTATTTTAACACCTTTTAAAAGTCAAAATAAACAATGGATAGCATAGTTAAACTCCTTGCAACATCAGGAATCCATATGAACTGAAATGAGTGTAATCTGAGGTCTCTAGGTCCATCAGTGAGTTTCAACTGAACTGAAATGAGTTTCAGTCGAAACTCACTGATGGACCTAAAGACCTCAGATTACACCCATTTCAGTTCCTATGGATTCCTGATGTTGCAAGGAGTTTAACTATGCTATCCATTGTTTATTTTAGCTTCTCTAAATATATTAAAATATTATAAAAAAAATAACTAAATCTTACATGTCGTTGATGAAAGAGGTAATAGGAAAGAGAAGAGAGAGAAAAGGAAAACGACAAAAAAAAGGTTTAATTTGTCAGAAGGATAAAAAGGGAAGTGCACTTGAAAAAATGCGCCCTTTGGTAAAAACCAAAGTAACATACGCCTTTTGGTCAATTAAGATATTTAAGTGCGTGATTTAGTAAATTGTCGAAAAAAAATGGATCATAAAGTTGGTTGATTGATTTGGATGAAATCCACCTGTTAAATATATATGTCTATTCAAATCAATCAATAAATATAATAATTCATTTTTAGATGGCAAAGTATGATTAGAATCCATTTTTCTATATTAGTTAAAAAAATTAATTTTTAAGAAAAAAAATTGAAATACTAAATTAATCGAATTAAATTTTTATATTCATTGATTTTATCTGTTTATTCGATTTAACTATTTTTTTCTTTTAAAAAATATATAATATTTTTATAATTTATATAACTCCATAAAATAAATAAAAAAAATATAAAATAGGATTGTTTAAGCGGTTGCTATACCAATTTAGGTGAATCTAGAACAATTTGAAAAATCAGGTAAGTCATATTTAGTATTTTAGGGTTTCGGCATCATTATTAAATCCTTCATCTATGATTTAGGGTTAGCACTTTACCCTGCAATGAGCCGTAGGTCCAGATCCAAGCGAAAGCCCGTCCCGGACGACGAGGACCAGCCGGCGCAGCCCATCATCCTCTTCAGCAGCGACGACGAGGCTAACGCAGATCTAAGCATTGCCATCGTCGAGAAAGCGCGACAGCGGCAGGCGAAGCGGAACAAGGCCGTTGATGCCCCCTTCCCTGCCCCAGTACCCGCCTCCCCGCCGGCAATAGTTCTGGATATTTCTTCCGCGTCGCCATCTTCCGGTGAGGCGGAATTTATGTCTGGTCGGGACACTGGATCTTCTGTCGGAGGTCTTCTGTCGCCTGTGGATGGAAAGAGCATGACTAGGAAGAAGAAGTCGAAGAAGAAGCAACAACAGGTTGAAGAGGATAAAGAACAGGAATTGGTATGTTTTATGCTTCAATGGTTCCTTTTTCATGTTGCTTATCTATATTTCTGGCTCGGCTTCGTTAAAATATTTCGAATAAAAAGAGAATGCTCTTTCCAAATCAGAAACTGTAATTTCTTGTTTGGATTTGAGTAAAAAACGGACAGGAAGAACTTCGTTTTCTTATGTTTGCCATTAGATAGAAGTAAATTTAACCTTATATTCAATAGTTATGACTTAATTTCATCTATTTTAAAAATTATGCTCAATAGATACGAATTTAAACTTCTGTTCTATGACATTTTTATGTCTTTGGATTGCTGTATAGTGTTGAATAGTCAAAATCCAAACATCTGCAGTGTCATTAGAAATATAAAAAACATTTTGAGCCTCCTTAGAGTCTCATTCATGTACTTTATATCAAATAGAACAAAATAACAAATTATGAAAATGGGTTAGAGTACATGAGAACTCCTATTCTTTTCCATTTTTTCTTCTCAAAATTTAGCAATCATATAAAAATAGACTCCACATGAATACCTCTCTATTTTGCTAACATTTTAGGCAGGGTTTTATTGGTCAATCTATGATGGCGGATCCCAATGATTATCATTAATTCTCAACATGTATCTATGATTTTTGATGGGATTGTAAAATCCAAGTTTTAAAAATACTATGAATATGATTTCAATTCTATATTTTTATGTTTCCAAAGAAGGTAAGATTTTACTAGGATATACTCATTTCTAGATGTCTTAGATTTGTGACATCAATTTTATTTTATAGGATGCCTTCTGATTGGAATTCTTTTGAGCTGCAGGTGGGTGTTATAGTTTCTGAAGAGAAACCATCAATAAGGGACGAAGAAGTGATCAATGAGGCAAACAACACATCTGACAATTTAGTTTTTAGGAAGCTGCTAGTAAGCCAAATTATTTTTCTTCAATTTAATTCTGTTTTTTTTTTGTGAGATGAGAAGTCTAGATCTTGATTCTTTGGTGGTTTTGATAAGCGTGGGCCAAGATATTTTGATCCTGAGGAGAACAAATGGGTGACTCCCACTTGCTTCAATTGTGGCGAGGAGGGACATGTAGCTGCAGATTGCATGTTGGAAAGGCGGAGGAAACCTTGCTTTTTTTGTGGTCTTTTTGATCACAATTCAAAGCAGTGTTCGCAGGTAATGATCAGATTATTGTAATTGTGCCCAAATAAATTATAATTTACATAGAAATATTCTTTTGTCTTCTTATATGAATCATAGTGTCTGCCTAGAACTTGTTTTAGGCAAGAAAGATTCTTATTTGTTCATTATTACAAAGTTCTTTATATAACAAGTTCAATAGTTTAAAGCTTTGTGCACTGGCACTTTTTGTTGCTCATGAATGAACAAATTTGAGTTATGTTTTTTCTACTGTTGCAATCCATCAAAATTTTAGTTATTTAGGAATTGACATGATGATATAAGCTCTAAGCTGTCACATTCTTCATGCGTGGGTTGATGAATAAAACAATTTTTATGCTATATATTCATGAGTAATAAAATAAGAATGTAGTCATTATTAAGCCTTAGTACATTTACTGATGTTTGGAATAAGAAATGAAGAATGGAAAACTATATTAAATTTCACGATAGCATATGACCTTATATTAGTTAATACATTTTTTAATAAAAGAAAAGAACACTTAGTCACATTAAAAACTGAGAATAATAAATCGCAAATTGACTTTCTTATGGTTAGGAAAAAGGATAGAAAGATCTGTAAAGATTGCAACCTCGTAGAAAGCTTAACTATCCAATATACGTTAGTAGTGTTGGGTATACGTCTCGAGCATAGTATCAGTAGAAAGAAAATATATACGACTTCTAAAATTAAGTGGTAGAAGTTAAAGGATGGGAAAGAAAATATATACGATTTCTAAAGAAGGTAGGAGTACAAGTATTAGGTGAAATATATGGTGACTCTAATATGACATGGGATAAGATTATATCAAAGTTGAAAATAACAGCTAAAAGTGTATTCGGTGAGTCAAAGGTACATGCACCACTAAGTAAGAAATTTTGGTGGTGGAATGAGAAAGTATAAGAGAAAGTAAAAGAAAAACAGACAACTTATTAGGAATTATATATTTGTAGGAAGGAGGAAAACTTAAAAATATATATAATAGCTAAGAAAGTAGTGAATGAAGCAAAGAATGAAACTTTTGAACGATTATATCAAAAATTAGATATAAAAGAAGAGGAAAAAGACATTTATAGAATAATTAAAGTGAGAGATAGGAAGATAAGAGTTTTTATTTAAATAAAATGTATTAAAGATGAATGTAATAGGGTATTAGTAAACGAGGGAGAAATAAAAGAGCGGTGAAAGAGGTATTTTCATCACTTTTTAATGAAGGTTTAGGTGACTAACTTAATTTAGGTAATTTAAGTAAGTCAAATGAGTATAGAAATTTAAATTTTTATCATGCAATTCAAACTTCAGAAGTAGAACAAACTTTAAATAGGATGCACAATGGAAAAACTGTTGGGACTAGATGATATTCTGATAGAGGTATGGAAGTGTCTAGGGAAATAATGTACTAAATGACTTATAAAATTATTTAACATGATATTGAAAATGAAAAAAATGTCTGATTAATGGAGTATAAGTACTCTAGTTCTCTTATATAAGAATAATAACCTTATATAAGAATAAGTGAGACATACAAAATTGTGCAAACTATAGGGGTATTAAACTAATGAGTCATACTATGAAATTTTGGGAAAAGTAATAGAAAAAAGATTAAGGAATGAGACCACGACGATCAAAAATCAATTTGAGTTCATGCTTGGAAGATCGACAATAGAAGTTATACATCTACTAATTGAAAAATATCGGGAGCAAAAAAAAAAAGATCTACACATGGTATTCATTGACTAAAAAAAACTTATGATAGAGTCCTAAGAGAAATTATATGAAGAATTCTAGAAAAGAGAGGTGTTAGCATAATATATATTGAATTAATTAAAGATATGTACAAGGATGTAACGACCAGAGTAAAGACTTAGGCGGGGTAACTTGAGCATTTCCTGTAAAGATAGAGTTACATTAAGGATCATCTTTAAGTCCTTATTTTTTATTCTAATTATGGATGAACTCACTACACACATTCAAGACATAGTACTGTGGTGCATGTTGTTTGCAGATTGTTTTGATAGATGAAACACATAAGAAGTAAATACTAAATTAGAATTTTGGAGGGAAACACTAGAAGGGCAAGGTTTTAGACTTAGTTGAATAAAGACAGAATATATGGAATTTAAGTTTAGCAATATTAGACGTAATGAGACAATTATTAAGATAGCAGATAATGAATTGCCCGAAGCCTAAAGTTTCAAATATTTAGGATCATTTTTATAAAACAATTGACGGATTGAGAGAGATGTCTTGGAGTATCCACAATAGGGGATATTTGGAAAGAATATTTCTCCGAATATCCCCCCTCTCAAATATCCCCCACTGCTGGGGAATATTTGAAAGGTATTAGAAATTATCATTCTCTTTTGTGGCATGCAATCGGGCCCACCTTTTGGTGGGCAAAGGTAAGTTTTTTCTTTTTTAAATTCAAACACTTTGGAGAGAATATTTCTCCAAATATCTCCCTCTCAAATATCTCCCATTGCTGGGGGATATTTGAAAGGCATTGGAAATCACCGTGTACAAATTTGTGTCAGTGATTTTCTCTTTTGTGGCATGCAATCAGGTCCACCTTTTGGTGGGTAAAGGTAAGTTTTTTTTTAAAATTCAACCACTTTGCAATCAATCAATGTTTTGGAAAAATAAAAAAATAAACGTTGCTTTTATTTTATTTTTTGAAAAATTCAATCAATGTTTTTTGAAAAATTCAATCAATGTCTTCTATTGCTTCTTTTTTAATAAAATATTAATATTAAAATAATTATATTAAATAATTATTATATCATATTTAATAAAATATAAAAATATTTATAGATAAATAATAGATGAAATATATTAAATTAAAAAATTGAAAAATATAATTAATTTTATTAAATAGAAAATTAGATATAAATTAATAAAATGATTATGGGATCCATAAATATTTAGTTAGTAAGATATTTGATTGTGAAATTGAGGATATTTGAATGGAATATTTAATGGGTGGGACCCATAAATATTTAATTGGTGAAATATTTGATTGTGAGATTTGGGATATTTGAAGAGTGAGATATTTGAAGAGTGAAATCGAAGTGGGGACAACAAATATTTGGGAAAAATATCCTCTCTTATTGTGGATGCTCTTACATAAAATACAAGTAAGATGATTGAAATGAAGGAGAGCGATGGGTGTTTTATGTGATCGTAAAATACCTCTATAATTTAAAGGAAAGTTTTACAAAATCGCAGTTAGACCTGCTATGTTATATGAAGCTAAATGTTGGGTTATGACTCGAGTACATGAGCATAAGCTGAGAATTGCAGAGATGAGGATGTTAAGGTGGATGTGTAGACATACAAGGATGGACAAAATAAGAAATGAGAGTATTAGAGAGAGTCGAAGTTGCATCTATTGATGGAAAACTCTGATAGACACGTTTAAGATAGTACAATCATGTACTTAGACGACCAATAAATGTTCAAGTTAGGTGATGTGAAAACAAACACACATATCAAGTGAGGAAGAGGAATATCAAAAAGACTTGGTTAGCAACAATAAACAAAATAAAATTTATTTAAGTATAGATGATCATATATTAGGAGATAGAGCTTAATGATATAAAAGGATCCATATAACCGACCTCATTTTGTGGGATAAGACTTGATTGTTATTGTTGTAATTTACTGAGGTTATTTAGATACTTGAGTGTTGCTTTCATGTGAATACAAACTTGTAAAGGTCTTGGCTTCCTTGTGTGATTAAGATATTACAGTAGTGCTGTTATAGGTACATTCTTATGTTTGTTACAGGTCATATATTAGTTTCTGTTTTCTTTTTCTGCTAGAATTCTGTGAAGACACACCTAGTTGGTGAACTTTTTAAATCTTTCACGGAGAAATATAATCTATGTTGCAAGTATCCTGAACCTAAGAATTCATTGAGCAATGATCATGCATTTGAGTTTGTAAATCTGATCAATTTTGTTTAATGTATACATATGAGCTTGAGAATTGTGGAAGTTAAAAATCAGCAAAACAATTATAGCGTTGTATGTCAAATGCTTTTAAGGTCTTTTAACCTATACCTTAATGCAGAGGATTTATGCAGACTAAACCAAGATGGTAATGCCATCTTACTAAACCAAGGTTTTAATATCATACTGTTTTGGTTGGTTGGATTTAATGCCATCCTGATCTGTCTTCTTTTTCCTTCTCATCTTCTACTACTTATTTCTCTTCTTGATTGGTGCCAATGCGCACAACCTCATATCAACATTCAGCATCCTTGCAAATAACAATACCTGTCTCATTTTGGCCGGACACCAAAATGTCAACATGGGATGAGACTTTAAAGATTGGTGTAAACAATCTCAGTATTTTACCTCTTAGGAACAACTATTGGATCTTAAGACTTACTTGCATATAGCATTCTAGTGTAAGATACAACTCCACAACATTCATTTTGCCTGTCTATTTAAATTAAAGCCATTGGGATACTTGCAAATTTCTCCAATCAATCTTTATAGTTGTAGAGTCATTCGGTTTTTCCTTTTAATGAGCATCCAAATTGTCTCTTTTCATTTATTGGCATTTGCAACATGGTCTACCTCCGCAATCCTTTTGTCTACTCAAGCAAGGATGTTACAGTTAATCATTTGACCATAATTTTTTCTTTGATTATTTTGGCACAGCAGTATGGCTATTAAAATAAATCTATAATTTTAGTCGATGGGATTGTTAGAAATAATAGGAATATTAATCTTAATCTCATTCCCATATTCTAAAAATTAGGCTTATAGGTTACGTATGGGTTGTGATTTTCTTTGGTAATAATTTGATATGGGATCTCTTAGTGAATTGAAGTTCTGCAATTTAAGTGTATTCCTTAAACTGAAGTTATTAATGGTCTTGCATATTTTTATCTTTAGCATGTGTAATGTCTGTTTATCCATTGATTTTCTGCTCGCACATTTTTTGCTCTAAGACTGCCATTTTGTTGATTGATATATGCAGGGTCAAGATTGTTATATTTGCAAAAGAAGAGGTCATCTTGCTAAAGTCTGCCCAGACAAGAATAAAAAGATTGCTCAGGCATCTGAAATATGTTTACGATGTGGAGGGACCACACATACTATATCATCATGTAGAAATGATTATTCACCTGATGATCTGAAGGTCAATAATGCTTCTCCACTTTCTTATTCTGCTCTTGTTTTCCAGCATGCATCATACCACGGCAGAGAATGAAGCTAATATTTTCATGCTATAGATTATTTTATTAGTTGTTTTATGCCATTATTTGATGCAAGAAGATATTGAAAATATTACAAGAGAGGAAAAAATCCCCATCATGAAGGCTTTAAAAATATTTGGTTATTAAATATGTAACAAGGCCTGAGCTTGTAATTTCTTAGTGATTAAGTTTCCTTAGCTCTGAAATTTCTCGGTCTTCAAGTTTGTTTAGCCCTAAGTAAATTTTGGCTACTGAGGTTGGGACTTATATTGATCGATCGGGATCATGAATGATGAATTTAAATTTTAGTATGGTGTAATACTCAACCTGTCCTGAATGTGATTGCTTGGGGAATCCTAGTTGTGGTTGATTATTTAAATATTTCTAGTGATACAACCTTGTATATAACTCAAGAAGGGATGAAATTCAGTAGTCTCTAAATAGTTAAGAAAAGCACGGGTTAATGATAATGATAATGATGACTTTTACATTGTCTCTTTTTTTTTATATATCAGGAGATACAATGTTATGTTTGCAAAAAGTATGGTCATCTTTGCTGCGCTAACTTAATGGATACTAGTCCAAGAGAAGTCTTTTGTTACAACTGTGCCCAAACTGGTCACACTGGCTTGGTAAGCCCAATCATTTAATAATGTAGTTGTAACAATTGAGTGTGATAAGATTTTCCTTGGAAATTCATTTAGGGGTGTGCAAAATCACGAGGATATGGAACGACGGATGCATCACCACCTACATGCTATATTTGTAATCAAGAAGGACATTTCGCTCGGGGCTGTACGAAGAAGACTAAGGTTAAAGAAACTTTTGACCTACTTTTTTGTTGTGTGTGTGTGTAAACCCTCATTGTTTGTAATTTTTTCAAAACTTTTTATTCAATCTGCTAAATAGCTGGGCGAGTTATCAACCCCTCGGACATCAGATAAGGATAAAAGGTGGTTCAGGGGCTCTAAATCTGTACCACACGACTTTGGCAAAAGGCCTAAACGGGATTGGGTGTATGAAGAAAGATGGAGGACGCCCACAAAGACTAAGATAAAGGGCGGTTGGATCGTCGATGATCCAGGCGATCTTCCTAGAAGGAGATTCGGAGCAACCAAATATGCATCTCCCAGGACAACTGTGAAAAGGGTAAGGAAAAATTATTTATCAGGCGTTGGTGGGCATTCTTCGGGTTCCCATGGTTGGAAGGAATGGTTGTAAACTGGAACTCAAGGACATATGATCGAGAGTTCGCAGCATTAAAAGATCGGCAATTTTCAATTTGACACCTGAGGGCGTTGTGGCCGTTGTTTACGTCACATGTACGCCTTCAGTGCTGCACTGCGATCAGTTGTAACATGCTATTCAATGATGTGCGCATGCACCCAGAAGATGTTCCTAATTCCTTGTTTCCTCTAATGTCACAAAGTTAAGACCAGTGAATTATCCAAAACTTACTTGAAGCTTGTTTGAAACTTCCTGAGTGAAGCTGTAGACCTCTCACAAATCTGGTATCTCTTTCAAAATATTTATAGTTTGTAGAATATCGATTGTTTATGGGGAAAGGCCGTCTATTTACATCCAATTGCACCTAACAATATCTTGCATTTGTAAGAATACAATGCTTAATAAGCTGCTATAAGTAAAATAATATCAAATTTGCAAAGAGAATGCAGATTACACGTTTCCACTGCATTAGGTTGAGTGTTGAGTGAACTCTCATGATTTCTTCTGTTTCAAAGAGCGAGAAGCATCCTTCTGAACCGCTTTTGAACCGTTAAAGTGACGGTTTCACCCACCAGCAAGCTTAAAGAGGAGAGAGAGAGAGTAAAAAGAAGAGAGTAAAAGGGTGCGGCAACAGCAAGCCATTCTTTTATGTTTTTTATACATATTTATTTTTGTCTCTTTCTGCAAATACACTCTCAAACTTCACTTGCTTAAGCATCCTCAAAATAGAAACACTATCCGATATTTTAATAGTAATTAAACTTCAAGGGCCATTTTTTAAAACGTCTGTAATGCCGTATTTCCCAGCTAAGTGTGTACTGCTATAATTGGGAGGGTTAAATTAAATATTCTCCTAATGGAGCGAAAAAGCTTGCAGCGCTACCGCAGTCGATCATCGTGAGGGGAAGTGTAGTTTCCGGAAGCGGGTCGGAGCGATCGCTGAGGCAACAATGCTCTCCTGCCTCGACTTCTCTCTTCGAATCCCGTCTCTGCGACCGCGCGAGGCCGTCGCCAGCGGCCTTTCTCGCAATGGGGTCCGGCATCGGCGATCTTCCTCGCTCTCGACTGTGAGTTTCCCCCTTCCCTCTCTGTGTGCTTGCTCATTCTACTTGGTCCAGTACTACGACATTCAATCGTATCATAACATGAAGCTACAAAAGTTTTGAATTCTTTTCTTCGGGAGAATAGCTCAAAAAGAAGTAAAAAAAGGAAGTTGCCTTCCAGATTGTTCCTTGGGTAACGGATGCGTTGATCCGTTCGTCAACTTTTGATGAACACAAAACGATCTGCTCCTCATCATTTAAATATGTTTGTGGAGGAAGTATTGATGATTTTGTGTTACGAGCAATGTTTTTTTATTTTATTTTTATTGTTACTATTATAAAAATACACTAGCATTTTCAGTACTCTGTGTGTTTCTGATTTTATTTCTTGATGGGAATCAACAAGACGTGGTCTGTGTAATATTAATTTAAGTTTCTTCTTTAATCAGTCCAACCGGACTTTCTTACATGTTGATCCTGGAAGAAAAAAGCGACTATTTCATCTGTTTGTTCCCCTCGCGAGTAATTTTGTTTGTTCCTCATAAGCTCATAGCTTAGCTTTTCAGGTTAAGGAGTTAGCCATTTTCAACATACTGTTTGTTTTTTGTATCTTCAAATTTCTAAGAATAACATTCCATTTCCTTCAGAGCCAAAATGGAACCGCTTGCACCAAGAAATTCCTTCATGTAGTCTACCATGGACCGTTTGTGTATCTACTTCCAATTGGCCGAACACATGGAAGACCTTCCAGAGAAGTTGGAAGAAGCAATAGTACTGAGGGGCAAGAGGATATTGATGCCAATTACGAGGATACCATTCATGAACCACCTGTGTCTGTCATGAAACGGAGCAATAGTAATTTGTCAATGGAGAGGGATCTGGTAAAATAATATTTCATTAAAAGATTCAATCATGTGTCACAATATGCCTCATATTCGATTGTATATTATACCTTTTCTTGTTTGATGTCTTCATAGTTACTGGGTGAGCACTTTTTTGTTAGTTCCTTGTTTTTGTGACAACCCTATTCTTCACGAGAAGGATGAGTCACAACAAAGTCTTTGACAGTACATGTGCATATCACGCTGATAATTAGAAGTGCTCATTAAGAGAATTAAGATAAAATTAGCTTCCTTATGATCAAGTTTATAAGAAAATTTTAGCATTAATAAATGAGTTTGCCAGTACAACTCTCTAGTGTTTGGATGTCTAATGACACTAAATGGGATTAGGATTGGAGACTACTTTAGCACACCTTGCTAGAATCCACCGTATCAAAACACGGACTTGTAGATCCACCACAACAAGGGCATTCTTCACTGACAGAGGCTTCACGCTATATTCTAGGCATTGCACCAAGGAGAAAACTCAAGAGTGTCTGTTAGACTACAATTATTACATTTGATCTATCTTTTTTATTAACTCTGCAAATCCATCTTACTGTTCAAAGATTCACTATTAAATTTTTTAAACTTTAATTCCCTAACAACCTAACACTGTTCCCAAAGGTATGTGGTTGCATCTCAATTTATAAAACTTTTCTTAAGGTATGGTTGTATCACATTTTTATAAGTTATTTCTTCTAGCCTAACCGGCACAAGACAATTCCATAAGTTCCTCTCTATTTCAATTCTTTAATCATTATCCTATTAATAACAACTTCATTAACATTTCATTAAATAGTAACTTTAAGATATGTTAGGAGCAATGAGAAAAATTGTTAGGTTTTCCTTATCCTAGGTAGTCCTCTTTACCTCTATCTATATTCATTATTGTAACTTAGACACCCTATAGTATGTGGTATTTATATTTAGGACCCTATAATTTGGTTTATACATATTTTAGAAATCTAACTTTTTACAAACAAATTCAATTCTATGATTTCATGAAAATTCAGTTAGAAAATGAGTTAATTAATCATTGGAGTGGACAAGTTTATTAATTTGGTTGCCAGTATATCCATCTATTTGTTTTATCCTTTCGTATAATACTGAATTGAAGGGTATGTTCATAGAAGCTTGATTGACATAATGTAACTTCACAGGTTCTTTAGGAACATGTCTCAACTCGGTCATTGACTGTTTGATCTAAATAACTTCATATGTGATAGAGCCATAGCCATGTATTGCACCTCTATACTCGACTTGGCTACGCACTTGACTTCTTGAGCTTTCAAGAAATCAATTTACCTCCCAAAAGAATACAATAACTTGATGAAACTTTTAAATTCAACTACCATTACTTATAGATGAAACTTATTATGAAAGAGGAGTGGCAATGAGCGGGTGAAAACCTAAGGTTGGTAATGATATGAAAATCAAGGAAGAAAAAAGCTTCATAAAACTTGACATGAAAGGCAGTAACTAATGTGGATAAATTTTCAACTAATCCCTACATCTTTGAGACGATGATATGTGTCCACTGTAATGATCAAAGTGAGAACATAGCTTAATCCAGGTGCCCCAGATATAATCAAAGGGGTGAGGACATTTGTCTAGTTAACTTGGTCAACAGTTGAAGAGCATTATAAGGACAGATTAGACTCATCTGGACATCCTTGTCAATATGGAGTTCTATAATTCAATCACTCTGAAGCCAATAAAAAGGAGCCAAATACAAGGTGAAGGGGGGCCTCTGGCTACCTACAACAGTTGTCACCACTAGCTTTAGGTGATCTTCTAGTAATGACTTGCTATCTCCACATCATCCTTGCTTGGCAAACCAACTCTCAGCCCTTCCCCTTCAGGATACATTCTTGATGCCCAGAACCAATATTAATACCAACCTAGACTATTTCACCTCAACTGAATAAAATTAACTTTGAGCTGTAATTCTGCCGAGTTAACACAACTTGAGTTCAAACGTTAGTTGATCTACTCTTACCTTTTTTCAGCTCTATCCAACTTCCCTAATTGAGTATCAAGCTAGTATAGGTGGTTGGCACCTATAAGCTTGGATTATAATGATTTGAGTTAATAAATATATTTTTTAATTTTTATTTTAATTTTCCATGTTAAATTTGGATCTGATACTAAATATTTTCTTTTTTTGGAAGATTGTTGAGAGGAGAGAGGACTTGACATCCATGAAGGATATTATTACAAAGGAAAACGAATCCACTGTTGGCAATCAGAATCCTGGATCTCTCTCAAACCCTGACACTGCTAACAGTGTTGCTCAAAAAACTGAAGTTGGCGTAGTTGATGATGACCAACTGAAAAATGCACAGGAAGTTGAACAATCCAAGGAACATGCTCTTGGACTACTAAAAGAAACCAACTTGGATTATAGGATAACTGCAGAAGAACATGAACTAGAGTCCTACAACCAAAGTCAGAATTTTCTCTTGAACTTTGATACTGGGAAAAATGGTCAACTTGATAGCACACATAGTTTGACTTCGTCTGACAGCTTTGGTCAGTCAACTGAAACCGTCACAATCAACAATGACAAGGGTCTTACAAATAGCTTAGAAGATGACCATCTTGCGCAACTAAAACAGAAGAGCTTGGAGCCATATACCTTAGAAGAGGAACTAGACTCTCATGATCAGAGTAAGTTTATTCCGTTCCTTGTTATGGGCGACACTAGAGAACTATCTAGAAAAAGTGCTTCTTGGACATCCTCTGACAACTATGCTCTGTCAACTCATGCTGATGTTGATGATGGTGAAAAGCTCATGAAAGGCTTAGAAGCTGAAAAGTCCACGGCAGAAGTTGTTGGAGAACAAAAACAAAGAAACGTGGAACAATTTATTATTTCAGAAAAAAATGAACCAGTTTCTTACAATCAGAGTCAAGATTCTATGCCAAAACATGATATGGATATTGATGGAGGGCTTGAAAAGCCACATGATTTTTTGTTTTCCTCTGAAAGTTTTGCTCAATCTACTGAAGCTAGTATAGATGATGATCTTATTCAAATGAAGCAAGCTGATTATCAGCAATCTCAGTATCAAACTACACTTCCATTTCCTTCTGACATGTCTAGTTCTGATGTAATAGATGAGAACGTTCATATCACTGCAAAATTCAATATTCATGATTCAGATAAGCAACAACAGGTGCTACCTGAGGTAGGAAACTTGAGCCACCCTCCTTTAGCTGGCACAAGTGTCGCAAATGTCATATTTCCACCTGAGCAACATATTACCACAGAACAAGATGAACCAGTTTCCTACAACCAGGGTCAAGATTCTTTGACAAAACTTGGTATGGATAATGAAGAGACTGAAACAACATATGACCTTTTGTCTTACTCTAGTTCTGCTCAGTCATCTAAAGCTGGTGTAGGTGATCATGATGAACTCACAAATGACTTCGTTATTGGAAAATTCATGGAAGATGCTCATGGACAGCTAAATCAAACTGATCATCTGCAATCTCAACCGCACATTATGCTTCCAGTTCTACCTGGCATGCATAATTCTGTTCTTATGATAGATAATAACCTTGACACAAAAACCAATATGGATGGTTCTGATGGACAACAAGAGGTTCCATCCGAAGAAGGGAACATAAGCTCCTCTCCTTTGACTAGCTCAAGTGTAATGGACATCGTAGGGCTGCCTGAGCAATATATGATTCCAGAAGAAGCTGCAGCAGTTTCTTACAGTGAGAGTCAAGATTCTCAGTCAAAACTTGATACGGATATCTATGAGCTTGAAAGGTCACATGACTTTTCTTCTTCCTTTGACAATTTTGTTCAGTCAAATGAAGTTGGTGTCAGTGATGATGATGAACCCAGAAATCACTTAGAAATTGAGAATTCCACATCACATGATCTTCAACAACTTCAAGAAACCAATGTCGAGCAATCCCAGCCTCAAATTATACTTCCAGCCCTCCCTGATCCATTCATTTCTGATGCTGTGGTAGATTACAATCTTGAGTTCACTGGAGAAACAGATCTCCCGATTTCAGATGAGCAACAAGATGTACCACCTGAGGAAGGAAACTTAGACTCTCTTCCTTTGGCTGGCCCAAATGTCATGAATGTCATAGTGGTTGCAGCAGAATGTACTCCATGGTCTAAAACAGGCATTTACATCCACTTTAACTTTGAAACTAATCTGTCTGATAAAAATCCTCATCATTCCTGACATTTTTTTTTATTATGTCCTATTCTTCAATTCCAAAATCGTTTTTTCCTTTTGAGTGAAGGAATTTATTCTACTTTTAACTGTTACAAAAAATGTCATTATATTTGTTGCCTAGTATTTACACTTCTTGATGATTTTGTATAGGTGGGCTTGGAGATGTTGTTGGAGATTTACCTAAGGCATTGGCCAGGAGGGGACACCGAGTAATGGTAATTAGTATTATGATTATCCTCTTTCTGTTAGTCAACCTAAAGTGAAAAAAATAAAATAGGAATGTAAACAGCAATTGGGCATAACTACTAATTTATCTCCCCTTTCATCAGAACCAATGAGTTTTGCTGGCCTCATTTTTGCTTAGAATTGAAGTATTAGCCAAATTGCATGGTTCACACTTACAAGTTAATCTGTTGATTAAATAGGTAGTGGTTCCAAAGTATGGCAATTATTCTGAACTCAAAGAATTAGGTGTCCTGAGAAGGTATAAGGCTGACGGACAGGTATTTATCTGTTAAACATGACCACATAAAATATAACAGATACATTATAGAAGTCTTTGTATTCTGTTTACAGGATCTGGAAGTTACTTATCATCATGCCTACATTGACTTTGTTGATTTCGTCTTTATTGATAGCCCTGTTTTCCGCCACATTGGAAATGATATTTATGGAGGACACTGGCAGGTAATCCTTGTGTTTACTTGTCTTCATAACTAAACTTTAATGAGTATAACCTATTGTTTCCATGATCTCTAAATTGAACTTTGCATCTTTGTTTTATGACTATAAATATTAATAAAATCTTATGCCAAAAAATGTTTCTTCTGGTGTTCATGTAGGATATACTGAAAAGGATGATTTTGTTCTGCAAGGCGGCAGTTGAGGTACTTTCTTGAGCATTTTGGTGCTGTCCATGATCAATCAATATGACAGTGTGATTCATGACCACAAGGATAAACCAAGTATTATTATTGTTATATGGATGAAACGAACCAAATTAAAATCAACTCATAAAATTTTGTAGTATTTGACTGCAATGGGTGTTTTATTTTGATTTTATCTGACAATATATAAGAAATAAAGTGATATTTAATGTTTAAAATTTTTATCAAATGCTCATGAATAAATTTCATATACAATTACATAAACATATAAAAATAAACCATTTCAAATAAACTTTTATACTCAATAATAAAAGTTTTTCCGGTTTTTAAATTGGAAATTTCTCAAATATTGCCAAAAGCAAGAATGCCCTAATTTACAAAGGACTACAGAGAGGCTCATTTTCTTTTCTTGTTGATCATTCCAACGTTTTCTTTTCTTTACAAGAGACTAAATAAAAATAATAATTAATTGGTTGTAATTTAAATATAATTTAATAATACAAGATATTGATGTGGTCAAATTAATCAACAAACATAAATAGAAGAACAAATTTAATTTAATAATTATTAAGCAAACAATCAATTCCAATAAAATGTTAATTAAACTATATTGGTAAAACATGATATGCCACAGAAAATGTATCATTCTCACAATTTGACATTTTAAACCTCGGTTATGGGTTACTGTGTTTTGGTTAAACAGGCTAACGGGTCTATACTTTTTTTTTAATTGATTGACATAGGAAAACTGTTATTGAATACTTGCGATCATTGTTTATTTTTTAAAAACTTCCAAAAATAGAATTAGAATAACTAAAGCACTTGTGGCAGTATTCTTTAATTTGCTTATCATCCTACTTGATGCTTGGTACTCAGGGATTGAACTTGATCTATTGGTATTCTACCTAATAACTTGTATTATGTTTCAGTAAGCAAAGATATGTTCTCAACATTTATTTAATCGATACTTCCATTTACATGGAACAATGTAAACTAAGATGTTTTAGCCTTTCAGGTTCCCTGGTATGTTCCATGTGGTGGCTCCTGCTATGGAGATGGGAACTTAGTTTTCATCGCCAATGACTGGCATACAGCCCTGCTTCCTGTTTATCTGAAAGCATATTATCGTAACAACGGATTGATGATATACACCAGATGTGTTTTGGTGATTCACAACATAGCCCACCAGGTATATATCATAAAAATTTTATCGGCATTGTTATCATCATGCAATCAATTGTTATAGATCTATTCTTCCAATATATTGCAATATTTGGTTGATTATTGAAGGTAGGCAAGTGGATATCATTCTCTTACCTGAGCTGAACAAAAGGCATATCATGTGTAGTTTGAGATTAAAAAGATAGGTTTTTAGATCCTTAAATAGATCCTAAACAAAAGGCATATGGCATATCATGTATTGGAATTGTGAATTCAGTTAAACAAAACTGTAATAGATTTAAGAAAGATGGTTTTTAGATCCTAAAATAGATAAAAATTAGCAAAATGGCATATTTAATAAGATAACCTCATTAAAGAGACACGCTGATCATGGTCACAATAAAGTACGTTAATAATTTTCGCCTTTATCAGTTGACCATAATGTTTATCTATTTCATTATTGAAATGGACAACATGGCGTTTCTTTGTGGATGGTATGATACTATGATTATGATAACTATGGTCATGATAATAATCTTTTATATGCACTAGTGCCCTAATTATCAATCCACATAGCATAGATGAGGTCAATTTTATTTCTCTCATCGATTTCATTAAATTAAATAAAGTTCCTCTCCCCTTGCAGGGTCGTTGTCCACTAGACGACTTCGCCCGTCTAGATTTGCCAGGACACTACATGGACCTCTTCGAACTCTATGACCCTGTCGGAGGAGAACATCTTAATATCTTTGCTGCTGGTCTGAAATGTGCTGACCAGGTGGTCACTGTTAGCCATGGTTACTCTTGGGAGCTAAAAACATCTGAAGGTGGATGGGGCTTACACGGGATCATTAACGAGATCGGCTGGAAATTCAGGGGCATTGTCAACGGGATCAACACCCAAACTTGGAATCCTAACTTTGATGTGTTCCTAACATCAGATGGTTATACCAACTATAATTTGGAAACTCTTCGAGTTGGAAAGCCACAGTGCAAGGCCGCTCTACAACGCGAGCTTGGTCTTCCAGTGCGGGATGATGCTCCTATCTTTGCTTTCATTGGGAGGTTAGATGGTCAAAAAGGCATCGATCTGATAGAAGACGCCATGCCATGGCTCGTCGGTCAGGATTTACAGTTAGTCATGCTAGGCACTGGAAGAAGAGATCTGGAAGATATGCTTCGAAGGTTCCAAGCTCAGTACCCCAACAAAGTCAGGGGGTGGGTTGGGTTTTCCGATAAGATGGCACACCGAATCACCGCCGGTGCAGACGTGCTGCTGATGCCATCAAAATTTGAGCCTTGTGGCCTGAACCAACTTTATGCAATGATGTATGGAACTGTCCCGGTGGTGCATGCCGTTGGCGGTCTTAGAGATACAGTAAAGCAGTTCGATCCATTCCGTGATACAGGGCTGGGTTGGACGTTTGAGAAGGCGGAGGCAAACAGGATGATAGATGCGATAGCACATTGTTTGAACACATATCGAAACTACAAGGAGTGTTGGAAGGAGCTGCAGATGAGAGGGATGGTGCAAGACTTTACTTGGGATAATGCTGCTCAGCTTTATGAACAAGTCCTGGTTGCTGCTAAGTACCAATGGTAATCACCTTCGCATTACAAGTTTTTTTTTTACTAGCAGATGACTTTGATGATTCTAAGATAAATATAAAAACTTGTCCAGCCATGTATTTTACGGGGTTGTAACTTGCAATTTAGATGCTATTTCCGTTGCCTATCTCAGAACTTGTGTGAAATTTTTTTAGCATTTTGGTGAGGAACATGTTTGATCTCTTTGCTAATGTCATCCCAAATGTATACTACTTAGTCTAATAAGAAAATTCTCTACGGCAAGCCGGGGCCTTCACTCTCCTACAGCAAGTGCATGTGGCAAGTAACCCAATCCCTGAAAGGCTCGTCCAGCTGACATGTTACTAAAGTCTGCAGAACATTAATGTAAATCCTTAACAGCATTCACATTATTTGACTTTCTCGGATCAAAATGGTAAAGTGCTATTGAACAACCATATTTATCCATCCATTTGTCATTTAAGGAATAACCTTAAACTGGCCATGAATTTGGAGCATTTATGGAAAACACTGATCGAGGCAACAGCAAACAAACACGTTCATGCATTGTGCTCGGAAGGCACAACACTACCACAAGATGTAACTCAAATCAGTCAATCCAGTAATAGGAGTTTTATACACTCGTAAAATTTCTGCATTCGTCACCGACCAAACCAACCCTTCTGCGGTTGGATCTCCCCGTCATTCATCAATTTGTCAAGAACCACATTCAGATCAACCGATTGTCCATTCTCAGTCAGTTTCCTTACAGTTGCCCTGACTTGGTCCTTTGAGAACCCCATAGTCGTAACTTTCTCTATCACATCATCAATTGGTACTCTGGCTCCTGGAGAACCACTTGAACCAGACCCAGTTGCTGCAGCTTGTGGTAGGACACGGGCCACCGGCAGACGTGGATAATTGCTGCTTCCACCAGGTGGCACAGAGGAAGCAAAGGGCAAGGGTTTCCCGGCAGAGTTACTTTGGCTTGAAGCAAACCCAGTATGAACATATGAATCTGAGTAATTAGGACCAGGTGGCCCGTAGCTAGAGGAAAATGATGGCAACCCAGGACTCTGCTTGCTTGTAGGTGGTTCATACGTGCTGGAATTGGGACCATAAAACTGTTGAGAGGAGGGATGCTGTGGAAAAGGAACAGGTTGCCTGATGCTCGGAGGATAATTCTGAGGCAGAGGCACATGTACAGATTCTTCAGAGTGAGGGGATATGGTAAGTGACTGCGGCGACGGATGTACAAGTTGGTGTGATGGTGGTGGCTGGAGATACTGTGGAAGCTGAGAGGACTGGTAGGTTTGTGGCAGAGGTGGGGGAGGTGCCGTTGCTTGCTGCTGCTGCTGAGCTGTGACTTGAAATGGTTTTGATGGGTCTTCTACTTGTGAAGCTGCCGAAGGAAAGTAAGGATCTCGTGGAAAAGATGGCACTGAAGGAACCTGTGATTGAGGTAGTGGAGGGATCGGGAGTGGTGAATTGGGTTGTACAGGTAATGAAGCATTTGGTACAGACGCAGAAGGAAGCATTATTGGCTGAGTTAATGGGACAGTGTGTTGATAGGATTGCTGGATGAGCTGTTGTGGTGGAGGTATCTGTTGCTGTGATTCAGGCTGCTCAGTTTTTGAACTTTCAGAATACTGCAGCTCTCCCTTAGGAGCATTCAATTGTGTAAGATGCAGCTGTGCCTCCACGACATCTTGCTTATCCTGCAGAACTTGCACCCCAGCATGTACCTGCAAGAGTACATTAAAAGCTCAATGACCAAACATGGAATAATAGGCTCTCTTGCCAACATACAACTGAACTGGAGGACATTTGACCAATTCAATTTTAGTTCATTTGTTGCATTTATCAGTACAGGGGAACAAGGTTGACCTATACAACTGTATATGGATATATTAGAATAATTAGATCCTCTATGAACATCCATTCAGGTTAAATTTATTGCGTAGCTCAAAGAACAAATATGTCAGACAATTTTTTTATTTTACCAAAAAAAAAGGAAATATATGCAGAGGGTATTGATCAGAATATAGTAAGCACTTTGAGAGGCAAAAAAAAATTGTAGAATAATGGAAACGCTAGCTACCATTTAGCCTAATTTATCCAGAATGGATCCTAAAAATGTCAGCTAACTAAGTGCTCAACAAAGCTTAGGTTATTATGTGAAGATGAAACTCAGTAAATGAATTTTGGGATTGTTCTTTGCTATAAAGATAAGAAGGTTGATAGCGATCCAAAATGGTTGATCCAGATAGGAGTTAACCAATTAAGAGACATGAAAGAGGTTTGATCAAGGAATCACAAGAAAAAACTAACTCAACAAGGAGGCAATGCAAGAATTGGATGGCATCATATAATTCAATAAGAACATATAAAGCAGTGGCAAAAAAACTATAAAAGGAATTAATCACATGAGATTCATGACTTGCACTTCTTCACAATTGTGTGATACATGCAAACTACTCTCTAAGTTAATTCCTCTATTTTTGTCAAATTTAGGTTATCCTATGCGCACCATTACATTAAACAAGAAGGGATGCTAACAGTATGAGATAAATTAAATGAAAGGAAGTTGAAATAAACTGAACTTTCACATGATATACATGCAAATAAGTAAAATATAACAATAAATAAAATACCTCTCTCAGAATATTCTCGAGTTGACTTAGCCTTCCATCTGTACTTCCATTATTATTTGCGATGGTCATTTTAATCTCAGATAAAGAATTTTCAAGGTGATGAGTCCTGTTGTCAAGTTGTAATAGCTTTGAACTTATACCTTCCATAGCATCCATCAGCCTATCAGTATGTTTTTTCACTATGTAATCAATGTCAGATCCAATTACATTATCATATGAACTCTTTTCTTTCTCATGGCCAACTTGTGCAAATCCATGAGGCTCTGGGGTACCAGCATTCTGCAAAAACATCAAGAAAAAAAAGTCATGTTCAAGATCATCGTTGAAAAAAAAGAAGTATTATACAAGCTTATTCATGGTAATAACAAGATACAGTAATTAAAATGTTCTAAAATATTGCATGAAAAAAATAAGCCAAGCATGTTGTAGATAAATTGAATTGAATAGATTGTTATCTAAATTGAATATAATAAAATTAATAACACGAAGCACCCTTCAAAACCCAGTAGATTATGACCTACTTTTGTCGTGGATAATATTACTCACTAATCCCATGCATCATGGTGATGAACGTCAACAAGGCTCAATCTGTGTGACCTAGTTAAAACCAATAAGGATAGGGCATGTGTCTGGTCAATTTGGTCGATGCTTTGGTCACAAGGAGATCCACCATTAGATGAGAATTAACTTGGCACCTATAAAAGTGAATCAAGGGCAATATGTAAAGAAGTCTTTGCAGGTCAACTACAAAGGCAAAGGACTCCAAAGATTTTCAGATGACAACTTGTCGCCATCACCACATTCCTGTTTTCCTAGTTATCTCCACTCCAGCATAATTGGCCTCTGCTCTTCCTCACCTCAATTTCCCATTGAACCTCAAGTTTCAAACCATATAATAGATCCCATAATCAAAAATCCAAGTTAACCCCACCTTTGTTCACTTCAACCAAGTTGCTTACACCTTGACCAACCTCAGCTCCCTATACTAGGAGTTATCATAAGTTTTATGAAAACTATGCATTCAGCTCCATGAGGTTAAAGTATCAAAGTATGGTGATCCCCAAATGAAATGATCATAACAATTTCAATGAAATTTGTGCAATAGTCTCAAATAACCATTTGCATTAACCATGCATGAGAAAGCCCATACACACTAGGTAATTACCATTTGGGCTAGTTGCTGCCAACACTAGATAATTACATACTAGAGATGTTAGGATTAAAAAATAGTTAGTTACTGTCTACACAAAGATTACACAGCTAGAGGCAATCGGGCATCATTAGCTCCTGATTGGAGATCAGGTGGTAAAATTATTTTTGACTATGACCAAAATGGTCCCTTAGTTTATATAAGCAACATGCACCCCCTTTATGAGTACCGTTGAATTTCCCAACCTAAGAATGGACATAGAAATGCAAAACAAAATCCAGCCACTGAAAAAAGTAGAATAAAAGACTATGATATATCTCTATTAACCATCTTATTTATATACTTGTATACATTTTGGTTGATTTCCTTGGAAAGGCTCTTCTATCAGTTTATTACAATCCTAATCCTATTTTTTCCTAGATCAACACAAAGCTAATAGGGGCCACTCTGCTACTTTGACGGCTCTAAGCCACTACTACCTCTATTAAACGTTCTCTTTTCTTATCACAGCAAGTCGTACAGATCTGAGCACCAAGTCATACCACTAGCTTCGGGAGTTATGTTCCAAAACAATAAATCTACAAATGGCCCATCCCAAATGCAGAACAGATTGTCAATTTTTTGGGGGTCCATTTTCATGCTAGGATCAGAATTTCTACACCAGCTCACAACGAGAGAACAGGAACTAGGATCGTTTCACAGTGAGGAACACATCAGATCTACCAAAATCCAATTAAAATTCATGATAATATATTATAGCCCGATCAACAAAACATCATAAAAATCCAAAGAAACTTGCATACTTTGAGATTTAAAGAAGCCAGTTTAGAGTCGACGGAACCCCAGGTGGGCCAAGCACCACCGATTCCACCGCCGCTGCTGGTTGGGGGCGAGAAGGATCCGATGGGATGAAAATCATAGCTCGGAAGGATCTCAGGCTCCTGATGCTGTTGCTCTTTTTTCACGTCTCCTCCGGCGGCGGTGCTGATAGGATGCTCCTCCTGGGGGTTGATGAGGTCGAAGAACTTGTCGGGCGGCTGCGAAGATCCTGAGAGCTCCATGATTTGCTTGTCCATGAACTTGGAAGCGTTCATGGGATCGAAATTGCGGATCAGAGCGAGATGAGCTAAGTGGCGATCACAATTCTAGGGTTCTCTTCTCCGGTCGGCGATCGGCGATCGGCGAGAGGCGAGAGGCGAGAGATTGCACTAGATCTCAGATTTGGCGTGAGAACTGAGAAGAGATGTTTCCAGAAACGATAAACATTTATAGAATTCCAAACAGTCGGTTCCGAACCATACGGCTCACCAAGACATGCGTGCTCGGGACAGACATGCGTGCGACCGAACCGGTTTATTTTGAATGGCATGAAGAAAAAGATCATAAATAGCTGATAACCGAATTATTTAAATCGGAATTTAATAAATAGAATTTTTTAATTAAATTAGGCTCGAGAGAGAGGAGTAATTAAAGATTTTAAATTCTCAATTCTGATTTCAACGTAGCTAAATTTGATTTGATTTAATTAAATTTAAAATTTTAAAATAGAAATCAAATTAATTTAACTGAAATAATTAATATTTTTTTAAAAAATAAATTTTCTAATTAATGGATCTTTTAATTTTGATTATGTTAATTCAATTTAACCGATCTTTTATTTAAAATAAAAATAAAAGGAAGAAAAATCTCTTTAATTTAATATTAGATTTTGAGACTAATAGAGAGTAAACTTAGTTGTTAATTATTATGTTTATTAAATTAGTTGCTAATTATTTAAGCCCGAGCATAGAGTTGGTTTTAAGAGAAGTGAATTAGTTGATCGAGCGAGCCTGTAGGTCGTCGCGGTGTTTGGTGGGCCCACTTGTGTTGGCAGACGTGGCATGACGTCGGTTTCGCCTCCTCTTCCTTTACCCTTTACCCTTTGCCCTTTGCCCTTTGGTGGAACAATGGTGGAACAATATAAAAGGAATTTTACCTCATAAGTTGGGAATATATCTCATCCCATTTCCTTTCCTCCTCCGATCTCTCGATTTCCAGGCGAGGGAGAAGCTCCCGATCGGAAGTCCAGATCCCAGTTCCGGCGATCGATAGGTGGAAATTCGTTGCCAATTCGGGATTTTTTTTAATTGCCTTTTGATTTCTGTTTGGTTTCTCGATCCGTTCTGGCTCCTATTTGTGAAATTCTCGAGATTTCATGGATTAGGGTTTTCGACGTGAGTGTTTAATGGCTCTGATTTTTTTTTTTTTTGCCAGATTTCGTTGGTGGCTAGGTTAGATCGGGGAGGAGATGGGGGTGTTCTTTTCTAGGTTCTGGTTCTTGATGTTTCCCGCGAAGGAGTACAAGATCGTGGTCATTGGGTTGGACAATGCCGGAAAGACTACGACGCTGTACAAACTGCACCTGGGGGAGGTCGTGAACACCAGTCCCACGGTCGGCAGCAACGTGGAGGAGGTCGTCTATAAGAACATACGATTTGAGGTTCGTGATTATTATTTTTCTTTTGGTGTTTTGTATATTTCTTCTGTGTTGTTAGTCATGCAAACTTAATTTTTTTTAAACTCGATTACGCAAAGAAGCAGGCTGCCTGATGAATTCGTTGAACGACATGGGTAGATTATCTCATTTGGCAGCGTCTGGCATACAAGTATATACGATCAGGAACTTTTATAGGAGTGTGCACTTTCTTGTAACTTGTTTATGTAAGAGAAATGGTACAATAGTTTATGAACCTACTAATTTCAGCTATTTCTTCCCTATCGTTAAAAAAAACATTTTTGACCCTTTAGAAAGAATCAGTCCATATTTATCATAGTATTCACTTGCACTATAACTACTGAGTATTCGGATAAGATGCATGTGACAGCATGGTTGATCATTGGAATCTTGGGCATCATTCTAATTGGCTTCAGCATTCTAATTGTTTTGCTGTTTCATCTACATCAGATCTGATGATATACTTGGAGATAATCTCTCTATGCTTGAGAGACTTAGTTTCATTTTAGTACTGTTGTATGTTTTTACATGATACTTTTTTCTCCTGTTCTTCTACCCAATTAGACTTTCCATCCTCCTTTTTTCAAGTCTTTCCTCTTTTATTACAAAATTTTTCTCACTTGATCCAACAATGACATTGTCTCTGTTAAAATTTCTTGTCTTTTGTCTCATTTCCATTTTTTTATTTTCCCTCTGGTATAGTTTTTCTGTAAATTTCCATTTAGAAAAGGCAAAATTGCAAACAAGCATGTGGATTATGAATACTTGATATTGTCCTAACTCATAAGAAGTATTATTGTTTAATTTTTTTTATTTACTTTTTCAGGGAGCCTTTCCTTTTTAACATCAGTCAATAAACACAATAATGGAAGTCTGATGTTGCTATGATGTTTAGAGCAAATCTCTCTTTCTTTTAAGGGGGATTAAAACAAATATCATAATAGGATTAATTCGTTTTTTAGTGCCTTTTACTTCCTACAGCATGTTGATACTCCTTGGTTTATAGTTGGCAGGCTTTGTGGTTAATGTGTTTATACCCCTAGGTTCCTAACTGAATATTCCTTCTTTTTTTTTTTTACACTCTGTTCAATTTCTTTAGAACACTATTTAAATCAACCAAAAACTGGACATAATCCCTGATTTAAGAGGGCAAACATGAATCGGAGGAAATGCAAACTATATTTTGTCTAGTCATGTTGATTAGGCAAAATCAAGGATTTGTACAAGTTTATGTGCAATGTTACATAATATAAGGTATCAATGTGCATACCTGTACTGCCAGAAATTTTATTTTGGCATTATATTTGTAGGTGCAATAAGATGTTATGAAAAATCAAATGAGAATACAATTCTGCACATTGATATGACATCTGACATAGGGTGTGTGTTAGATATTTTCCTTGGTTAACTTGAAGCATTCCCTTTTTTCCTTTAAAATGAGTTCTATCAATGTTTTTAGTATAATCAGCTTACAAGTTGACAAAACGACTCACAATTCCAGTTGGCACTACTGAGTTTAGCAAGCAATCATAATATAAGTATTTTGCCTATATATTCAATATAAGTATTTTGCTTCATAAACGGTTTGGATTTCTTAGAGAAAACATTGTGGTTGCTTCTTGGAAGGGAGATATTCTTCTAACTTGAGGATTCCTTCCAAATGTTGTCTGATATACCTTTGTATATTCATGTCACAATGTTATAATATGATTACAAATTAAATGAGGGGTTTGAACAGGTTAGGCTGGGTATTTAACATTTTAGTGAAGCAATAGATAATATTCTGTCAATGGGTAACAAGGCAACTTATTGCCTTAATTTACAGAGTTATCTGTGCTTGGTTTCTCATAATCTCAAATGTATGCCAATGTATGATGGCTTGGTCTTAGGGCATCTAATGTTATAAACAAGTTACTTTTAATAACTTTATTGTTATGATAAATAACAAGCTTCAACAATTTGTTTTTGCTTATTTTTAAGATTAGCTGAGCCTTTCTGTTGTCTTGTTTCTATATAGGGATTTTAGACAAAGTAGTTTATCAGCTAGCTAAAGTTTATATTTAACTGCACTAATGTGCTTGTTTGTGAGCTTCTTGATAAAGCTTCTCTGATCACGAACAAGCTGCAAACAATGTTTATCAACTTGCTAAGGATTATCTACAAATTCAAAGCGTGATTTAGCTTGATGTTTAATGCTCTTTTCTGATAAGAATCCGAATTGGCGGCTGATAAGAATAAAAAAGCAGCGAATTGGTGAATGATCTGGTCTTATTAGACTATTCTGCCACATTAAATACAAAAAAGTATAAGCCCATCAATGGTATAAGGTAAAAGAGAGTATTGGTTTCCTCTGATAATTCGTTAATTTAGATTGCTAAAACAGCTTGTGACCCTTTACAGTTCATATGTGATTATGTTTTTGAGCTCCTTTAAGGTACCTAATTCAATCTATTTACTATATTTGCAATGCAATCATATATTTTCTATTTTAAGTTAATTATTCTATTTGGAATCTAGAAACTACTATATTTTTTTTCTTTAATATATTTTATTTGTTTGTCATTGTGGTGAGTCATCAATTGCTTATGGTTTTTCTCTCTCTCTCTTTCTTGATGGTACATATAGCCACGACAATTGAAAATATATTGCCTCTTCATTTGTCTCTTTCATTCACACCATCAATGCTTATAAGGTTTATATTTTCTCTTAATAATTGGCAGTGTTGGGGTTCAATTAAAGTCCCACATTAAAAAGATTTGGTAAAGATCATAGGTTTAAAAGGATATAGGATATCTCCATTGGCATGAGGCCTTTTGCGAGAGTTCAAGAGCAAAGCCATGAGGGCCTAGGCATAAAATGGACAATATCATGCCATTGTGGAGATATGTGGGCATCGTTTTTCACAACAAATGGTATCAGAGCCATGGTCCAAACCAGATGTCATGTGGGGTGGCCTTGAACAAAGTTGAGGGTAGGCCCGGAGCTGGTCATGAGTGACCGGATGCTCGTGGGGAGGTCCGGAGCAGGTCAAGGTGACCAGATGCTCGTGTGGGGCTTAGAGCAGGTTAGAGTGACCAGATACATGCAGGGGGGGGGGCGAGTAGGTCAAGGTGACCGGATGCTCACGGGGAGACCCGAAACAAGTTATGAGTGACCAAGCAGGTCAGGGTGATCGGATGCTTGAGGGGAGGTCCAGAGCAGGTTAGGGTGACCGGATGCGGATGGGGAGGTCTAGATGGGGAGGTCCGGAGTAGGTCAGGGTGACCGGATGCGGATGCTCGCGGGGAAGCCCGGAGCAGGTCAGGTGACCGGATGCTCGCGGGAAGCATGAGAGTAATCGTGGTCCTTCGTTTGAGAGGAGGATTGTTGGGGTTCAATCAAAGTCCCACATTGAAAAGATTTGATAAAGATCATGGGTTTGAAAGGATGTAGGATATCTCCATTGGCATAAGGCCTTTTGGGGAGAACCCAAGAGCAAAGCCATGAGGGCCTAGGCTCAAAGTGGACAATATCATGTCATTGTGGAGATATGTGAACATCCTTTAACACAACAGGTAGCCACCCTTAATAATTGGTAGCCAAATTTCTATGCTTGCAGTTAAAATTTTAAAACTCTCTACGGAACTAGGATCATAAAGAGGCCTATGAATTCAAATCTTAAAATTATGTGACCTAATCAAAATGATTGGTTGAGAATCACTTAAACAAATATTTTATCTAATGCAAATATGCATTAAAAACAATGAATAAGTTTGTCATTAAATACTATGGCTGATAGCCACGAACCTGAACGGAATTAGTCTTGAAGAATATGAAAAGAGTTGATTGCTTTAAAATATCTATTTGTTGTGAACAAGTTTAGTTAAGATCTATCTTGAATCACATTGTAAATGTTACTAGCTTTGTGATAATTCCTGGAATTAAAATTGTGAAACTCTCTACGTGGACTAGTATTATGAAGAGGTCCCAAAACCCAAATTTTAAAATCTTGTGACATAATCAAAATATATGGTTTAGAATCATCAGAAATACTTTATCTAATCGACTTGCATTAAAATAATGAATTAGTTTTCCCATTAAATACTACTATGGCTAACAACCTCAAATGTGAATGAATTAGTCTAGAAGAATATCTAAAGAGTTGATTGCCGTGTACATCTATTTGTTTAGTACCACAACCCTTCTGATTATTGAGTTACTATCTTTTGGTGATCGCTCTCCCCTGATGGCTAAAAAAAATGATGATAATGATTTGAAGACCTTTTCCTCTATCGTCAGTTTCACTCTGCCATTATTTTTCTTCTTGATCTTTCTAGTTTTCTTCTCTTTTGAGCTCTTAATGTATGCATTCTCTTCTCACTTATTCTCCCCACCCTATCTCTCTCTCCCGTGCCTGCATGTATATCTGCCTACCTAGCCTTTCATTTCTTTCTCTTAACAGTCCAAGCTGAGCTCAAGAACGTTGAAGCTTGGCTTGAGCTCACTAAGAATCTCATGCTACGTCTGCAAATGAATGGAAGTTTTGAAATAGATACTACCCACATATTTTGTTTTCTGCTTGGATTTATCAGAAAGTAACTACAAACACTTATTTTTCTCCTCTATGATTTGTGCAATTGAAAGCATATATACATTCCTCTACTCTGTGATGCTTACAACATCTTTTTTCATTTACATGTTTTGCTTTAAATATATAGTATTTGATTTTGTTCTTGGTATCTGAGAAATTACATCCCATAACAGCTAATAATGTCACTCTGAGCTACTCTTACATCATGAGCAGGTGTGGGATCTAGGAGGACAAGAAAGGCTGAGAACATCATGGGCGACATACTATCGTGGAACTCATGCTGTTATTGCTGTAATAGACAGTACTGACCGAGCTCGGATCAGTATCATGAAGGATGAACTTTTCAGGCTCCTTCAACATGGTGATCTTGAGCACACTGTGGTACTCGTATTTGCCAACAAGCAGGATCTGAAAGATGCCATGTCCCCTGCTGAGGTAACTGAAGCCCTCTCGCTACATAGCATCAAGAACCATGACTGGCATATCCAGGCTTGCTGTGCCCTTACAGGCGAGGGGTTGTATGATGGGTTGGGATGGATAGCTGAGCGAGTTGGCAAGCCAGCGACCTGAAGTAAACATCCTTTACATGCATCGTCTCTGTATTCTCTTCGAAAGAAGACATTGTTTGTTTGACGCTTGACGCTTTAAGATATGTTTTCCCTACATTCGTAGTATCACGTTCTTTCCTAGTCAAACATACACCAAGTTATTGTTTATAAACCATGCAAGCTGGCCAAAATGTTCGAATAATTAATTCACTTGAATTCGTTAAGAATAGAAGTTGCCTTTTCTTCTTTTTTTCTTCTTTTTTTCTTTTTTGTTTTTGCATACCAGTTTGAGATAAAATTGCAAATCAGCCTTTTTTTTTTATTCTTTTAATTTTTTTAGTTGGTTAGATATTTAATTTAGTACTAACTGTCAGTGAGAGTGAGTTCCTAGAAGAAGGGATTTATTAAAATTTGTTGGGTGACTGAGGGGAGGTTTATGATCACTTGATTAAATTTTTTGATGTAGGTCTATAATAGCTCCTTGGGCCTTTGCTTGAGTGAAAATAAATTTAGCATTGTCTTGCAAAATGATGAAGAAATTGTTGGGGATCTTGCAGCCGGTTAGAAGGACGTTGAATAGACGTTGATTCTAAATTATCGATTCCTACGTATTCATTAGTGCGCATGCGGAAATATAAATACTAATATGAATACAAAAGCTAAAGACAATGAGAAAGAACAAACAAATTAATGCACGTTGATGTAACATGGTTCGAAGATTAGGGTTCCTACTCCACGGCTGTCCTTGTGGTGGACGATTCCGATCCTTCGGTGGATTAGCCCTCGGCAAACTCCGACTACTCAAGCAACTCCTTGTTGGTAGAGAAACCTCACTACAACACCAACCAAGAACACTTAAACACAATAGAACCTTCAGCACTTTGTTGACTACTAATTAGGTTTTAACCAAGTCTAATTTCGTCACGTTGACCGGTCATCCCAAACTCCTTCTTATAGAGCTTGGAAGAAAATAGCCCTGCTGTTTTATCATTACCAGTCGACTGGTGCCTAGCCAACGACTCTCTCAATGACTCTCTACCAGTCAACTGCTACAGTGTACTAGTCGACTACTACAGTGCACCAGTCGATTACTACAGTGCACCAGTCGACTGTTATAATAACTGCTACAGTATCATTGACTGCTACAGTGTCCCTGTTGACTGCAGTGCCCCCTGGGTTTTTTCCCTGAATATAATCTCTCATGCATTCGTACCCTCACGACTCACTTGACTCTTCTTTGCAGCCTTGACCTCTTGCCTTCAAGTCTACTTCCTTTGGCTTTCGTCCCTCGGATGCATCCAAGCCTGTGGCTCGTCCCAATGTCATCCTTCGCGTATACCTCGAAGTGCGCTTCCCTCGGCTCTTATCCTTGTCGCCTTGTCTATGGTCCCTCGGATGCTCCATCCTTCATCAGACCCGAAGCCATCAAGCTGAGTCGTATGTGTATCCTGCAAACCTGCACACTCACATACACATATCAAATAACGAGGGTAATCCTAACTTAAACTCTTTGCCCAAACATCAAAATATGGTCACACCGGACCATTAGGATTGCTCCAACAGGAACGTCTGGTGAAAATCTTTGAAACAACATATGACTTGGTCGGGAGTCGGTTGAACCACCTCTGTGCCGAGCCAGAGAGAGTGGTGAGGAACACTCGACATTTAACCCTGTTCATGTATTGGTGGAGGATAGTCGTATTTTCAAACTTGAGCAAATGATCCTCGAGGTCGCTCGCTCCTCCATATTCTCCATCGTCAATGGTTGGAAATGAACTGGTAGTTTATCTTCCAAGATCTCTTAGGAGAAAGACATACTCACATGCTCGGGAGAGCTATTATTCATTGGGGCGTTGCCTTTACGAAGGTCTTGGATGAGTGCGTTTTCATAAGACGATCCTTGAGGCCTCTCCGCTCGACCTATGTCGTCAAGGGGGTGTTCAGAACAACGCCCTGTGATATGCAGTCGGTGAAGGGGCACAGGCGGTAGGTTAGCCAGCGGCATGAATGCCTGAGGGAAGGCAATCGGGGGAGGTTGGATTGGTGGGAACACAGTCGGGCCTTCCATTCAAGTTCCACGCTCTGTCGAGGGGCCGGTCGAAGATACGGCGGGGTCGTTCGACAAGCGGCCCTTAGTTGCTATCTATTGTTGTTGTACCATTTTAGTCGCTTGGGAGACTATAAATAGTTCTAGTTCTTCTTGCGTTAAGGTTATCGTGGCGAGTCTTCCAATCTCGTCCATCTTCATATTTCAGATGCAGAAAAAGTTCTCATAGACAACATCAAATATGATCCTATTCAAAAGTGGAGAAAATGGCTGGCTGGGACATGTGTCAAATGTTGACTAAACGAAGACTCCTCACTATCCTACATGTCACAAAGAGTGTTAGCAATCGGGTCAAGGAAAACGTCCCCGACGTAGGTCTTCTGATGTTCAAGTAAGTACTCGATTTCTGGAAAGGAATAGTGGAAAGAATAGTAGCAATGGATATGTAAAATTACATAGTGTTGTGTACCTACGCCTGTAGATGGAGACATCTTTTTATAGAATTATTGTTGTATCTATGCACGAATATCAAAGTATTTCTAAAAAAGGACAAACTATAAAGAGACTATGACACCTTTTTCAAAATGGACCCGTAATTTCTGCGATTGACAGGGTGGAAGCTTCGAATGTATAGCTTACATACAGAATATTCTCTATCATCTGTGACATATGATGACAAAAAGGAGTATGGGACCGTTGGGCTATGGGGCCCACCATAGACTTCCTTGGTCATTAGACTGAGTATCTAATGTAGTCCGACAGACCGTCACTCATAGAAGCCACCAGGTCAGCTTTGATGAATGCAGTCGGCGACTTTGCCATCACTCGACCTCTTCACTTGGATGGAGAACTCGGGTGAACCAAGCATCAAATATGTCCGATCGGACCCTATATCGGCTCGACCGGAGCAATCGATTAGGGTAGCTAATATTTGACTTCAAGGCCCATCAATGCTTAGGAGATCAAAGCTCGAGGCCCGACCGACCAGAGGGTCCGATTGAGTAAGCTCCCAGTCTGAATGAAGGTAAATCTTGACTCAAAATATTGATTGTCTCTTAACTTTAACCATATTAATCGGTCTCCTAGACTTTAGACTATCTTGATGGGATCCACCTAACCACCGTATCAATATAAATTGAGAAAACTTGTTTCATAAATCTTGGAAATTCATTAACGAGTTGCAATGACAATAAACTAGTCAATGAAAAGTATATTTCAACAAAAATATTTTTTAAAAAGACACCTTCAGTGATAATCTACAACAGTTTGACAAGATATTTTTTAAAAGAAATTACACACTTGAAAGAACAAGTGTATCTATACTACATCACGCTAGACCTACCGGACCAAGACTCGAATGTAAATCGGATCAACGATCAGTTATCCATGATCGATTCCAGGTCTAACTCATAATCAGTCTATCTTAATTTAGACGGACCAATTAAAGGTCATGCTAATATTGATTCAACCGTCTAATCATCTATTTATTAATAGTTAAGTTAATTTAAGTTAATTTAATTTTAAATTATTTAATAATATTTTATTAATATTAATGGTATAATTTTAATATGAGATTATTATATTTTTAACTCATTAATTTATTAATCTAACTCTCTTACACTATCATAAACTATTTAATTTATACAATATATCTAATTATAAATTTTCCAAACAATATAATTTATTATACAATGAAATTATATATACCTTATGTCACGTACCTCCTGTAAATTCAAAAAAAAAAAATTAATTTGATTTTTTTATTTAATACTATATCCTAACCTCTAAATCCTAAAAACAAAATTTTATTGGTATACTAAAAACTTAAAAAACTTATTAATATATGACCCAATTCGAGATCAAGGGATATGATCACTCAGTAAAATAACCACGATCGAGTATTTTTGACTGAGTGAATACCAACACTTGAGTTGTTGAATAAAGAGGAAATCTTTCGTAAAGGTATGTAAAGACTTAAGGAAGTTGTTAGAATGAGCTAAGGTAACCTCTTCGGCACTCAAATCATATCCCCAGGGAAAGATGAAGAAAAGAAAAAGGAGTAGAAAGTTATGAGATTACTTGTCGAGTAGCCTGTCTTTTCCTAATAAAATTTACCTAATTTCTAATTAGATCTTTTTCTATCTAATTTTATTAGGACTTACACTGATTAACTCTATTAAGATTTGTACTGAATTAGTGTAATTGATTTTTAAGATTTTGATGTTTGATAATGTATCTAAGTCTGATCAGTTTAATCAAGGGTTAATCTAAATAGGATTTAATGTTTGGAAGAGAGTAGTCTAGTTAGGATTAGATAACTAACAAGTATAAGTCCTAACCGAAGGATAGGCAAGTGAGAAGTTCTAACTAGAGGTTAGGCAAGTGGAAGTCTTGATGAGTGAAGCTGGACCCTAGTAAGTGAAGCTAGGTGGTGGAAGTCTTGGTAAGTGAAGCCGGACCCTAGTGAGTGAAGCTAGGCGGTGGAAGTCCTAGTGAGTGAAGTCGGACCCTAGTGAGTGAAGCTAGATAATGGAAGTCCTAGTGAGTGAAGTCGGACCCTATTAAGTGAAGCTAGGTGAAGGAAGTCCTGGTGAGTGGAATAAGGCAATGGAAGTCCTAGTGAGTGAAGCTAGGCAACCATAGGGAGGTAACCCTAGGTAATGTGTGACCGACTGGTTTCCAGTCGACCGCGTGAATCCTGAAATATGTTGACACTATTTTATTTTACTATTTTATCTATTGTACTAACCCAGTGTGCAGGAGTTGACAGGTCTGAGGGAGTCCAGATAGGTCAACAAGCCGACCAGGGTCTGTGAACTAGCAAAGTAGTAAGTTAAGGTAAGTCACTGGAGGAAAGTAACCTATTGGATCGCGACGGCCGGCTAGAAGGGGGGTTGAATAGCCTGAAAATAAAAAGCACAACCTTTATCGAACTTTCTTAAACTAACACTTGCATAAAATCGAAAAGCAATAAATTAAAACAGAAAAAGAAGAGACACCAGATGTTTACTTGGTTACAACCGGGGAGGTTGTTAATCCAAGGAATGGAATGCACTAGAATATCTCCTTCAGGCGGAGAAGCCTCTTACAACAATGAGAGTGCAAAAAGAAAGAAGCTAATCTAGAAATTGAGCGTACAAGTGTTGGAATTACAATTTCTGAATTGATTGAAAGCTTCTGGACCAAGGCTGTATTTATAGCCTTGATCAGGGCGCCCCGAAGGGGTTCCGGGCGCCCGGGGGATAAAACTTTATCCCACAACGTTTAGATCGCGATTGACATGATCTGGTCAAAAAGTCAACTCCGGGCGCCCGGAAGGGTTCCAGGCACCCCGGAGGGGTCCGAGCGCCCCAGACAGTTCCAGGCGCCCCAGTTGGGAAAGTCAACTCCATTGACTTTTTTCAGCCCAGGTCTTCTGCTCCGGTTCTGTTCGCCTCAGACCGAGTCTTCCGCTCGCTTGGGTGATCTCTGCCATCCAGAATAGGGCTCACCCGAACTAAACTTCCGGTCTCCTCGAGCAGGCTTCCGCTCCAGTTTCTCGTCCCTCGGAATCATCGCGTGCTTCCTTCTCGTCCGCCAGTGTACTCATCCGCAGTCTTCGTCCCTCAGTCGCACCCCGTGCCGACCTTCTCGCTAGCTACGTCTCTTGCTCCTTGAGCAGTCTTCCGCTCCGGCTTCTCGTCCTTCAGAACCACCGCACGCTTCCTTCTCGTCCACCGGTGTACTCTTCCGCAACTCCTCGTCCCTCGGACGCACCGGGTGCCGTCCTTCCCGCTAGCTGCGTCTTCCGCTCGACTATCTGTGCTCCTAACTCCTAAGTTCCTGCACACTTAGACACAAGGTTAAAAACACACAGGACCTAACTTAACTTGTTGATCACACCAAAACAACCTTGGGGTTTCAACAATCTCCCCCTTTTTGACGTGAGCAACCTAAGTTAAGATAGGGTAAATAGACATAAAAAATAAACTAACTAATTTTACAATAAAGTGCAAAAAGATAGAAAATTTAAATTTTAGTTTACCTCCCCCAAGACTTATACTTTTCCTTCTCCCCCTTTGATAACCTAAGTTAAATAAATTCTAAGTTAGAGAATTTGCAATAATTTTCAGCAAAAATGTTCTAAGTAAAAAAACTTTAAGTAAGAGAATTTTTAAAAAATTCTGACTTAAGAAATTTTACAAAAATATTTTTGAAAATTTTTCTAAGTAAACATTTAAGCATAAATTTCTAATTTCAGATGACCTTTTAACTTAGGCACTTTTTAGTTTTACGCAAAAAGAAAATTCTAAAAAAATTTAAAAACTTTAAAAAATGTTTAAAAAGTTTTTTAAAGCATTATTAAATTTCCACCTTAATGCTTTTATCAGAAAGTTAATTAAATATTTTTATTTCAATATTTTAGCTTCCAGGTCGTGGCGAGACACTAGGTCTTCTTGGTTATTGGAGCAACAACCACTTCCTTAGACAAAGCCTCATAAAGAAATTTTAAAGTCTAATTTTCTCGCTGAAAGTTCTAAATCTAATTAGTTCAAGTTCAAGTCAGACAGGACTTTGGAACCCAATATAGGTTCCAGCCTACTAGATTGACTAGGAATTTCTTAGAGGCATTTTTCTTTGAAATATTTCTAATCTGTCCCTTATGATATCGAAAATACCAATTTAAATTGTTGTATTTTCTAAAATATGTTTTATTTGAATATGCATGATTTTTTAGACTATCTATTTATATTTTCAAATTATTATTTTCTGATTTCAATTTTTCATTTTCTAATTTTGATTTGTCTAAATCTTTTAGAGGGCAAGATTTAGCTAATATTACTTTTAAATTTTTATTTTCATTTTCTAATTTGCAGCAATCTTTTGTTAATAATTTAATGAATTTAAAGAATTTATTGGGAGGAAGAGATCGTACCTGACTTACCTTGTCGATCTCATTGTCCGTGTCTCCCCTTGAAGTGTTGCTTTCTTCCGACGTAGCTCCTCCTTCATTGATGCTCTCAATGCTCATTTCGGAAGAGCTTGAATCATAGTCGTCGTCTTGATGAATCGCCATTAATGCAAGCCTAGAGAATGCCTCAACTTCCGATTCGGACGACGTATCGTCCCACGTCGCCTTTAGGGCCTTGCGCTTTTGGACAGGCTTCTTACCTTTATCCTTGTTCTTGTTCTTTAGCTTGGGACAATTGTCCTTGACGTGCCCTTCTTCGTCGCTGTGGTAGCAGCGGATGGTCCTTTTCTTTTTACCATGCGGATGGTTAGAGGTTCTAGATTTACAAAGTTTTTTAAACCGTCTTACCATCATTACCATTTCCTCGTCATCGAGAGAAAACTCCGACTCAGGTTCGTCTCTCGATGCTTTGAGGGCGACGTTGTTCTTGGGCTCCTTCGTACCTGCAGATCTTGATTCGTGCACTTCAAATGTAGAAAAGAATTCTTCTAATGAAATGTTTTCTAAGTCTTTTGAAATATAAAAGACATCTACTAGTGACACCCATTTTGAATTTCTCGGAAAAGAATTTAACGCATACCTTAGCGAATCTTGGTTACTTACCTTTTCTCCGAGATTTGATAGTCCGGTGATGATTTCCTTTGTCCTTGAGTGCAGATGCGCAACTGTCTCATCTTCCCTAAGTCGTAGGCTGGTGAGCTGGTTGCGGAGTAAATCCCATTTTGCGAGCTTTGCTTCGGACATTCCTTCGTGCAGTTCAAGGAAGTTCTCTCAAAGTTCCTTCGCGGAGTCGTAGTTGCCGATCCGGTTGACTTCTTGTGGCGGAAGAATGGTTAGTAGATGGTACTCAGCTTTGTCGTTTGCCATGTAGTCGGTTTGCTCCTTTTTTGTCCAGTGGTATTTCTCCTTACCTTCCGGCGCTAATTAATATTAAATCAAAATCAGTTTTAAAGAATACCTGCATTCGCTTTTTCCAGCTAGAGAATTCCCCTTCGAATTTCGACGGGTAGATGCTTGGTCCGACCATTATCTCGTTGCTTCGTTTGGCGGTTAGTCATTCTGAAGTGCCTTGACTCTGATACCACTTGTTGGATCGCGGCGGCCGGCTAGAAGGGGGGTTGAATAGCCTGAATATAAAAAGCACAACCTTTCTCGAACTTTCTTAAACTAACACTTGCATAAAATCGAAAAGCAATAAATTAAAACAGAAAAAGAAGAGGCACCAGATGTTTACTTGGTTACAACTGGAGAGGTTGTTAATCCAAGGAATGGAATGCACTAGAATATCTCATTCAGATAGAGAAGTCTCTTACAACAATGAGAGCACAAAAAGAAAGAAGCTAATCTAGAAATTGAGTGTACAAGTGTTGGAATTACAGTTTCTGAATTGATTGAAAGCTTCTGGACCAAGACTGTATTTAGGGCATCTCCAATCCATCACCAAAACACCAAATTTGGTGTCAATTTGACACCAAATTACTCCAACTCATATACCAAAACCCATCCCAAATATGGTGATGTGAATAGTGCAACACCATATTTGGTGTTGCACTATTCACATCACCATATTTGGTGATGGAGAGATTTTTTATTTTTATTTTTATTATATTATTATAAAATCAAATGTAATTAATTACTAATTATTATTTTATTTATCTTTATTTATAGTATAATTAAATGTAATTATTATTTATTATATATTTAAATTAAGTGCATTTAATAGAATATATAAATTTTATTATGTATATTTGTAAATATTTAATTTATTAAAATTATTATTTTAATTTTATTTAATATATTTTAATTATAATTACATTTATAAATTATCACTAATTTCATAAACATAATACAATAAAATATTAAAATTTTTTATATGCATAAATATACAATACATTACCATTACATTGGCATACAAAATAAAGATAGTAATGACATTAAATTAAAATATTACTAATATAAATTTAAAAACATAATTAACTAAGCTTAACAAACAAGTACATGGTACAAACGATACTAATAAATCACACATAAACTTAAAATAAAGACAAAGAAGCTCATATTACCCTTCGAAATGCATTAATTGAGCATTTATGGGAACAATATAGTAATTCTGAAAGTTAACGTCTTGTAATATTGTATTTTCAATTAAGTATCCTTGTTTGTTTTAAATATAAAATAGTAAAATATGTTATCCTAATTGTGTGTGATTTTATAATATTTTTAAAATATATTTATGCCTGAGTAATTAAATAATAAAAATAAAATTTATATATATATATATATATATATTAGTTGGATACTGAATTTTAAAAATTTAAAATATTAAATATTAAAAAGTATTAATTTTAAATATATTAATTATCATATAAAAAAATTAATAAGAATTATAGAATATTCTAAAGAATATTCCTTTTTGGTGTGATATGGTGATGATGGGTTGGAGTTGAAATAGTGTTTGGTGTTGAAATAGCACCATTTTGGTGTGAAAATTGCACCAAATTTGGTGATATGGATTGGAGATGGTCTTATAGCCTTGGTCGGGACGCCCTGGGGGGATAAAACTTTATCCCCCAACGTTCAGATCGCGATTGACACGATCTGGTCAAAAAGTCAACTCTGGGCACCCGGAAGGGTTCCGGGTGCCCCGGAGGGGTCCGGGCGCCTCGGACTGTTCCGGACGCCTTGGACAGTTCCGGGCGCCCGGTTGGGAAAGTCAACCCCATTGACTTTTTCAGCGCGGGTCTTCTGCTCCGGCTCCGTTCGCCTCAGACCGAGTCTTTCGCTCGCTTGGGTGATCTCTGCCATCTGGAATAGGGCTCACTCGAACCCAACTTCCGGTCTTCTCGAGCAGGCTTCCGCTTCGGCTTCTCGTCCCTCGGAATCGCCGCGTGCTTCCTTCTCATCCGCCAGCGTACTCATCCGTAGTCTTCATCCCTCGGTCGCACTCCGTGCCGACCTTCTCGCTAGCTGCGTCTCTTGCTCCTCGAGCAATCTTCCGCTCCGACTTCTCGTCCCTCAGAACCACTGCACGCTTCCTTCTCGTCCGCCGGTGTACTCTTCCGCAGCGCCTCATCCCTCGAACGCACCGCGTGCCATCCTTCTCGCTAGCTGCGTCTTCCACTCAACTACCTGTGCTCCTAAGCTCCTGCACACTTAGACATAAGGTTAAAAACACACAGGACCTAACTTAACTTGTTGATCACACCAAAACAACCTTGGGGTTCCAACATGACCTTGTGAGGACGCGTCCCGGTTGAGGGGACAGTAGGCATCAGTTCAGATTAGTTCCATTTTGGATACCTAATCTGAGACTTTGACTAGTTTCTAGTCCTGGGAGGACAGAAACTAATTACTACTTATTATTATTGTGTTAACTTTGTTATGTAGGGTAGATATTTTAGACTAACACATTTTGTAGGGCAAAAAGGAGTAAAAGCCTTTGGATGAACAATGTCCGAAGGTGCCTTCAAGCAGTGAAGGCGCCTTCGTACTGTTCATGGAAGGCGCATTCCTAGGGATGATGTTTGACATTCGGAGCAGATAACACATGGAATTTACAAGATAAATTTTATCCCATTGGAGGCACCTTCAACACCTATGGAAGGCACCTTCCATGCTCTTTATAAACCTGCTCGCCCAAAGCTTCATCAATAACCGATATACGAGCTGCTGCGCATTCATTTAAGCTTCTGATTGCTCTAGGCTTCTGCTATGACTCTGCTACAAAGCTACTGTGCCCGACGACTATTCCGAGGATTTCCAATCGCGGTCGGTAGACCGACATTGACACATGAACGCTTCCACATTCAAACTCTAAGTGTCGGTAACAAACTTTACTATTATACTTACTTTCTGCAAATGGAAAGTGTAGCCTGTTACACTTATCCGAATTATTCTCTGTATCTGATTCCCTCTTCCGGGGCTACCGGAAGAGGTCTTTAGTGGATTAGTCATCGATAGGTCCGCGAGACTTGAGTCTTAGAGTAGGAGTCATTGAAGGCTCTGAATTAAGTAAACCGCTTGCGTTTTCTGGTGTTGGCTTTTTGTTTTAATTTTTCACTGTGTACTTTACTCTGGTTTTTTAAAACCAAAAAGAAAAGTTTTGAAAACCATGTAATTAACCCCCTCTCACGTGCGATAGATCCAACACACTACTTGGTTCCCAACTAGGACTTCCATTGGTTATCCCCGCTGAAACTTCCACTACCTAGTCCCCAACTATGACTTCCATTACTTAGCCCCGCTAAGTCTTTTCACCAACCGTCAAGTATCTGGCCCTACTCGAACTTCTCACTTTCAAGTCTCTAGTTTTTTTTAATTTTGCACCCAACATCCAATTTGCACTAACTAATTATGAGGGAGACCGACCTAACCCCATAGAAGTTTCTCATCAGCCATCAAGGTAAATTGGGAAGTGGGTGACCCATTAACCCAGTGTTCTTAGGTCAACTATCCATTAAGAAAAATTTATTCGTTAATCCATCAAAACTAAGACTCGATCCTTAGATACATGGGAAACTGAGAAGACACTCTGCCATTGCACCATTGCCCCTGTTGGTGTAGTTTACACTAACGGTCTAACTCAGATTTTGATAAATGATAAGTGAGTTAAGTTAGATGTTTTGTGATCTAATTGCTTTACCAAGTGTGCATAAATTGATGAGTCCAAAGGACTGGACACCAGGTTGAAATCCAGCTAGGTTCGAGGGACCGAATAGCTGGTGCGAAAACCAAATAGGTCAACGGGCCGACCGGATATCTGGCAGGAAGTCTGGTTGGGTCTGTGAGACTGGACAACCGGCAGAAGCCCAATTGGGTTCGCGAGATCGGATAATTGGCATGAAGACCTGGTGGGTCAAGAGACTAGTCAACCAACAACAAATTGGTAAGTAAAGGTAGGTTGTTGAAGAAGAGTGATTAGGTGAGGACGCGTTCCCCGAAGAGGGAACAGTAGGCATCGATCCGATCTAGAATTTCAACGAAACTCAAAGTCAACACTGGATAGTCCGAAGGCTGTCAAAAAATTTCTTTACATGTTTTATTATTTGTTATTCTAACTCTATTTTATAGGAAAACTAACATTTGTGCAGGTTAGAATTTTACTAGGATCGGTCAACCAAACGTCCGGATCAGTCGATCGAACCCCAGAGATCAGATCAGCTTGTGGCTAAGGCTCAACCAAGGGATCGGTTGAATGAACCTCGGGATTGGTCGATCGAATAGTGGATATGCGGTGACCGAGATCAGGCCAGATTGATCGGATCAGACCAGGTAAGCTAGCGAGTATAGCGGGATCGGTTGACCGAACGGAGGTATCAGTCGACCTAACGAAAATTAATCCAAAGTAGAATCTGAATGGGAAGACGGACCGAATCAGGAAGGATTGGTCTACCGAACAGCTGGATCGGTCGACCGATCAACGTCGAGTCAAACCCTAACCCCAAGATAAGTAGATCTGGATCATGTCTAGCTCGGCTATATAAAGGAAGGGTTTCGACCAACATTTCGAAGGCACGGAAAAAAATAGAACTTGATACTGAGCTTCTACAATTCTTCTACTACTTAGATTACAATCTGCCGCTGCTGCACTACTATCCCGCGATATCCGACCGCTGTTGGTAGACCAACACCAACACACAAGCCTGTTCAGATTCATATCTTCTAAAGTGTTGGTAACAAATTTTTTATTTATTGTTTACCTGTCATACTTGCAAAAAGGAAGTATAGGTTGTTACACTGTCCTATTTTCATTTTGTATTTGATAACCTCTTCCGAGGGGGGGGGGGGGCTACCAAAAGAGGTGTTTAGTGGATTACCCATCGATAGATTCACAGGACCTGAGTCTTGGAATAGGAGTCATTGTAGGCTTGGAACCAAGTAAATCAACTGTGTTTGCGTACTTCCTTTTGTGTCTTTTCTGCTTCGCTGTCTAACTTAGTTTTCCACTACGTACTTTGATCTTAGTTTTAAAAAGAAAAGATAAGTTTTCCAAAACCATGTGATTCACCTCCGCCCTCTCACATGTGTCTCAATCCAACATCCCCAAGGGATACAAATTAGCTTTATCTTCTTCTTTTTTTAGTAATCCAGGTATTCAGCTCTTCGAAATGACTAATCCTAGAGGCGACCAATTTGACCCGACTGAAGTTTTCCACCGGTCACTAGGATAAATCGATAAGTGCTCGTAGATGCCCATCCTGTTTGTGCAGGTTGTACTAAGAATCTAGTTTTGATGTATGATAAATAGGTTAAAGTTAGATGTGTTGTTTGTTTAACTACTTTACTAAGTGTGCAGGAGTTGACTGGTGTGAGGAACTTGACACCAGACTGAAATATAGCTAGGTCCGCGAGGACCGATAGCGCGTGGGAAGTTCAGATAGGTCCGTAGGGCCTGATATCTGGCGGGAAGTTTGGTTGAGTCCATGAGACCTAACAACCAATCGAAGTCTAGTTGGGTCTGCGGACCTGACAACTGGCGAAAAAATCTAGTGGGTAAGAGGCAAGTCAAGTGACTACAAGTGGTAAGTGAAGGTAAGCAACTAGAGGAGAAATTCAGTGAGAACATGTTCCCCTTTGAGGGAACTATTAGTGTCGATCCAACTTAGGTCCATTTGGGAAACGTAAGTTGAGATCTTGACTAGGTCCTGGTCTTGTGAAGACAAGATCTAATTAATACTCATATTTTATTATGTTGTGCTAACTCTGTTTTACAGGATAAAATATTTTTTTCGATTGCTTGGACTAATCTCTTCTTGTAGGAGGAGAAGCTGAAGAAAAGGGGTTCGGGCGCCCAAACTAAGGTTGCCCAGACGGGACCGTGGACGCCCAAGCGGTCTGGGCGCCCGGACTCTCTCCAAGCGCCCGAACTTGAAAAATCATCCACAAGCTGACATAGAGTGCGTCGATTGACCCAGCCACGTGGTCCAAGCGTCTGGAGGGGTTCTAGGAGCCCGGAATGGATCTATTTAAAGGCCTTTAACTCAGAGCTTCAGAACAACAACTACTACAAGTTTCCTTCTTGCTCAGTGCTCCAAAAAGGCTCTTGTAACGCTGCTACGCCCCACCGACACCGGACTTCAGCTTTACTTAGTTTCTTATTGTCAGTGATTTTTATATATAGTTCCTGTACTTAATTTGTAACCTTTCGAACTATTAGTGGATTGCCTAATGAAAGCACTCGACGAGTGCAGACCTTGGAGTAGGAGTCGTCGAAGGCTCCGTATCAAGTAAAACCAACTTGTATTAGCATTGCTTTCTTTTGATTCCATTTTCCGCTGCATAACTTAAAGTTTAAATCGAGTTTTTCGACGATCGCTACTCACCCCCCTTCTAATGAATTTCTGATCCAACAAGTGGTATCAAAGTAGGTACCGCTCTGAATTGGTGCAATCACCAATCAGGCAAAGGGGTTCCTTTTAAAAGAAAAAAATTATATATCATTTTTTCCCTCTATTTTTTTAAATTCACTTTTATTTTTTCAATATTAGTTAGAATTGGTGAAATAACTCGTTTAACAAAATTTGTCATAATATATATTTTTTTTATTATAATTATTTTTGAAATTTGTGAAACGACCTTATTTGTTTATCTCCCACACTACTTACCCCAAGACAAAGTCTTGGAAATTGCTTCTCGTTTATATTTTTTACAAGTATACCAATGTCTCATCAAGAAGGATGGAGCATCCATGAACTACCACCATAGGAGATGTATAAGAGGCACGAATTCAATCTATGGAGGATACAGATGGAATGCTTCATCCTTATGAACGACTTCAATGGTGGCATGACACTGAGGCAATTAACTCAAAACATAGAAGCTAATAGAAAGATAATAAATTTAATTATAAAATTATTACATAATGAAATTACATGCATAATTGGAGAACACCAAAATGTCTATGAGTTCTGGACTCGGCTGACCAAGCTTCACGAGAAGCTGATAGAGCTAGAGGATCAAGTCAAAAGTGAATCCAGACTTGAGTCAAATCCAACAGAGAAACTTACTGAATTAGGGGATGAACTTAAGGTTAGTATAATTTACCAAAATACCCATATCAATAGTAGTTTAAATAATGTGCATGATAAGTTAGATAAATATAAAATTATCCCAGATATGGTCCATGATAATCTAGATTTACATGATTCAAATTTAGAACTATAAAATAATCTAGATTCTAATCAAGTTAATAAAGATTTTGATCAAATCGACATTAATATTGACTTGATCAAATAGAACATTGACCAAATGAATTTAAGTAAATTAATTAATTCAAAAAACTTAAAATTAAATAAAAATTTAGAAATAATTGATTCAAATATTAAGGTAAATTCAAAACTTAAAAAATGAGAAAATAGATTTAGATAAAATCAATAAATATCTTAATAAATTATTTAATAATTTAGATAATATCAATTTAGAAAATTCTATCCAAAATTAAAATAATTTAATTAACAAAAATTTAAATTTTAAAGATAAGTACATAGATAAAACTAATCTAACAAATTCAACTAATAATATAAACTTAAGTAATAAAGAAAATATATAGATAAAATCAAACACTTTGATAAAATCAAAACCAAATTTAACAAATTCAAAATTAAATATTAAAGATAACATCTTTAACAAAGATAATCTAGCAAATTCAAAATTAACAATTAATAAAAAAATTAAACATTAAAGATAAACCTTTAAAGAAATATAATTCAAACAATTTAACCAATTCAAAATTAAAAATTAATAAAAACTTAAGCATTAAAAATAATCTCTTAAAGAGAGATAATTCAATTGACTTAATAAAACTAAAATTGAAAGAAAATTTAAATATTAAGTACACTCTTTTAAATAATGACAATTTAACTAATTTAATTAATTTAAAATAAAAAATGTAAATTCAACCTAAACTATAATTAATTAAACTTTAACTAAAATTTAATTGAACTTAACAAATTAAAGAAAGGGTTTTTAAAGCATGTCTAACCAGGCCAGTAGAACCAAATTAAATCCATATAAAACTAAAAGTTCAATAATTCAGGGGAGGCTCCAAATTAGTTGACAACTCCAATATAATAGTTTATCTGGTTGGATAATTATGATTAGGTTAAACAGGGAGCACTAGAGAAGTTTTGGATGATAGTAGGTTAGGGAAACTATATCTATGCATGTCTAGGAAGATATGACTTTGACTTGGTGCATTTGACTTAGTGGAACTAACTGAAACTACCCCCTACCAATCCTAGCTGGTTAGACTAAAGTTTTGTTATTCAGTTCAATGGATAGGACTATTTGAAAAACCTTGAAGGCGTGTGATGTTATCCATATTGCATGTCACGTGGTACTTCAAAATTAATAAAGATTGAAAACTCATTAAACTCAAAAGAAGAGTTGTAGTAAGGAGTCCAAAGTCATATTTTTTTCCAGGAATAACTATTACATGTGTGTGAATTCTAGATTCAAATCTATTTTTGGGTTTTCTTATCAACTTTGAATTAATCTTACAAATCAAACAGAATAAATCCGGAACCCTATCTCTCTATCCACAAAACTTGAGCAATAGCTCTCATGATTCACTATCATCTCATCAGATTAGTAATAATAAAGTTCAGATTTTAATACATCATTAAATCAAGTAAAACAATTAACATATCATCAAATCACAATCAACAACATATAACAAAAGTAAACAATTAACAGCTCAAGTAACATTCAACATTTAAGCTCATTCATAGTCACAAAAGCTCAATTGAATAGAACAGTGGTTTGCTAACTCAATAACCGAAACTAAGCAATTTTGCAGTAAATGAAAAGGGAAAGTTCAAAATAGAAAGTAAATTATAAACTATGCTATCAGATCATCAGATCTGAGCAAGGGTATTAGAAATTAAAGGTAAATAAAAACAAAACAATTCCACATCCCAAACCTGAGATTAAATTCCATTCAATATGTCGTGACACAAAAATGCTCCTGAGTACCTCCCTTAAAGCATCCAACGAAGAATATCCAAGCTCCCAACTATTATTAGACGATGTTCACAGCTCTTGGGTACCTCCCTTCAAGCTCACAATTAGCTGGCAATCTCATCATTTGAAGAACAGAGGATGAATTATGTGAATCACTTAACCAGATCGATTGATCAAATCGGTCTAGTATCACTGCGGACTGAAGATCGGAAACTCCTGGGGTACCTCCCTTCAAGCTCCGTTGTATGGCGAAAATTGCAGATCAGGAACCTCCCTTAATATGGAATGCGGCAGTGAACAGAAATCAATCTCGCAGACTGGGGTACCTCCCTCTGCCACTCTCCAATTATAATTCATACTTGTCTTAACTTGTCCATTAGTTACTTATCCTATTAATTCTTTTATCAAGGGGGTAAGAGATAATAAATGATTAGTCAATCTATTACTAACTCCTTCGATTAACCAATCCCAATAATGCATCATCCCCTAATCAATTTAACATACCCTATATTTTAAATCAATTCATTGAGCAATCCTATTTCAATTTTAGTTAACTTGATGGAACCTTAATCCTCTTAATTAATCATTCTTTCATCAATTAATCCATAAATCTAATCATTAATACCTAATAATAGATTTTTAATCAAGGCAATGGTTTAATCACCGTTACCCCTAATTTGTAGATTTGATCTAGTGGTGAGCTCCCGACGACAGTTCATAGTGGCGACGATGGTGGTCGGACTTTGCTACAGACGACGGCGATGGGCTCTTGGCCATTGTTGAGGGCAGCTGTGATGATGGCTGCTGGAGAGGCCTCGCGGTGATTGCTACGATGGTGGGCCAGGTAGAGGAGAGGTAGCGATGACTGGCTGCACATGGCGCTGACGAAGGGGCAACGGTGTCGGTGTTCACGACGATCCAAAGATGGGAGGGGGACGACAACGTTGCTGGATAGGCACGACAATGGGTGCCACGATGACTAGATGACAACTGATGAAGAGGAGACAACGCCCTCAGGTGATCCGACAGTGATAGTGTCGCCAAGCTAGCCAGTGATCCAATAGTTATATCGGCCGGTCGAGCAGCGCGGTGAGGCCACGAGAAGGAATCACACGAGAGAAATAGGGGCAACAGGGTTTAGGTTTAGGCAAAAGAAAGGAAAATGTTTTTAGAAAATTAACATTTCCTCCTTTATATAGGTTCACAAAACAGGCTTTTCTTTACCCTTTTATCCCCAATAGTGTAAAATAATTCATAACAAAAAACCAAAATATTTCTTAAAATCCCCAAAAATTTTCTAAGATAATATCTTAATTAACTTTTATTTTATTCAATTATCGTATCTCACAAAGAGTCTTGTACAAATTTCCAAACCTCTTCAATTCTCCAATCAACACTATATAATTGATTCAACAAATCACATTCAAAGAAGTTTGCCAATATCAAAAATTGAAATCAATCTCATAGATACAAACTAAACTCAAAGCATTTTCCATTCTTCCCCCACACTTTAACTTTTGTATGTCCCCGCTAGAACATTCATCACATAACACTTAATGTATCCACATCCAAAATGTGTATAAGATCAAAAGAATAAGAATTAAGATATGATAAAAGATATGATGATTAACAAAAAGTATAGGAAGATATTGTGTGGAAGAGAATTAAGCAAATTGATTTAACCTCACAAACATGATTCAATCCATTGAATTGTGGTTTGAAAGAGTCAAAGCAAGTTCTAGAGTAACAATAACATAAGTGCATCACTCAATTAAGGCTCATCCTCACTAGGCATAAATGTATCAATTCAATTTACTAATCAAGTGTCCATCATTAAGTAGGAACCTTGAAAAAATTAAAAGTCCATTTATGACATTAAGCCCAAAATAAGATACTCAAATCTAGCTCACATTCTCTACTTCTAACATATTATAGGAAAATGTTTAAGGGTACCATTTTCTTATTCAAAATCAAAACTAAATGCAAAAAGAAATCTATCTATAGCAAAGAATTAATTTCTCAAAACCAAAATCAGCATTTGCACACAAGGAATTTATTAAAGAAAAGACTAAACAAAAAGCATGAATTAAAATGCAAAAAAAAAAAAATCAAATTGGAACCAACTCCCCTTTATTCTCGATGGTTGAAGAAGATTTAGAAGAAGAAGTCACCCCGGTAGTGGAGTAATTGTGGTTACAATCAAATCATTTTCATCTATCATTTTTACCTTAAAAATTCTTTCAGGAGGTCGGAGGCAGTTCAGATTAAGTAACCATTTTAAACATCTGCTGTGTCCTACAAAAGCAAATAAAAACAACCCCTTTCTGAGCACTTTCATGATAAGAGAATAGTGAAACACAATTAATCTTTAAACTAAATGTATCAAAATGAGCATCACATTCTATAAATTTAAAAACCAGTACCTTAAAGAAATTTTCTGAAAAATCACAAGAAACACTAACCTTGTAATATTAAAAGGTACCTGTGGGTTCTAAAATGGTGTTTGTGACCTCATCATCATCAAGTAATAGTTCAAACTCTGGTTCAGATGATTCTTGAGGTATTGCTTCCAGTAAGCAATCCCCTACACTTAAATCATCAATATCTGAATGTTCAGTTCTTGTATCATTCACAACATCTATAGTAATAATACCAGTAGAATCAGAAATCTGTACAACTACATCATCATCACAAAAAATACTAGAAAATGTTGGTATGGTTAGCACTAACGGTCTAACTCAGGTTTTGATGAAGGATAAAGTAGGTTAAATTAGTCTCGTTGTGATCTAATACTTTGAATAAGTGTGCAGGAGAAGTCCAGCTAAGTCGACGGGCTGACCTGATAGTTGGCTCGAAGTCCAACTAGGTCGATGAGCTGACCTAATAGCTAGCACGAAGATCAGCTAGGTCGACGGACTGACCTGATAGCTGGCACGAAGTTCAACTAGGTCGACGGGCTGACTTGATAGCTAGCATGAAGTCCAGCTAGGTCGATGGGCTAACCTGATAACTGACACGAAGTCCAGACGGGTCGACGGGCTGACCAGACGTCTGGGAGGTAAGTTAAGGTAAGTCACTGGAGGAGAGTGACTTGGTGAGGATGCGTTCCCCGTTTGAGGGAACAATAGACGTCGATCCAACTTAGAACCATTTCAGGAATCTAAGTTGAGATCGTGACTAGATTCCGATCTCGGTGAGATGGAATCTAATTACTACTCTTTTATTATAATTATGCTAACTTCTATCTTGCAGGGTAGTATAACTTTTATTTTGCCTCGGACTAATATTTTCTTGCAGGAGAAGGACTTTTTGGAAGATGGTGATCCGGGCGCCTGGAAGGGATCCGGGCTCTCGGAGTTGGTCCGAGCGATCGGAATAAGTCCGAGCGCCAGGAAGGCAAAACTCTATCCTGTCGCAACGAGGAGCGTGCTGATTGGCCGGGCCTATGTCATGGCCCAAGCGCCCAGAAGGGATCCAGGTGCCCGGAGCACTTCTATAAAAGAAGGCCTCCACAGAGCTGAGAACAAGAACTTCTGTTACAACTACTCTCGTACGCACTGCTTCCAAGACGCTCTTGCTATGCTGCGAAGCTTCTTCGACAACCAACGATTTAAGTCTTTATTTTATTATTATCGGTAATCTCTTTTTACAATTTTTTATATTTATTACGAATTATTAGTGATTGCCCAACGAAAACACTCGACGAGTGCAGGCCTTGGAGTAGGAGTCAACGAAGGCTCCGAACCAAGTAAAATTGGTGTTGTTAGCATTGTGTCTTTTATTTTTCCGCCGCGTACTCGACTTAATTTCGCTACGATATTTTTTCGATCGCTATTCACCCCCCCTCTAGCGAGCTCTATGATCTAACAAGTGGTATCAGAGCTGGTACCGCTCTGATTTGGTGCAACCACCAATAAGACAAAAGAGATGAATTTCTTTTTAAGTTTTTTTTCGGCTTTAAGTTTTTCAAAACAATCCAAACTAGTATTGTTGCCTTTTTGGATATTTTTTTCGTAGCAAGTTAAACTGAATTGGTGCAACACCAATTCAGTCTTAAAATTTATTTCTTTCTCCCACATTGCTAATCCAAGACCAAGTCTTGGGATTTCTTTTTTCTTGTTTTTTTTTGTGTGCAAGATAAAATGTCTCAAATCGAAGGTTTCAGCACAGTCCGCCCCCTCTATTCAACGGTGACGATTTCCCCTACTGGAAGAAGTGAATGGAGGTCTATCTGAAGACTGACTTCGGCCAGTGGTTTAGCGTCACCAGAGGATACAAGGCGTCGGTCGACAACTCCAGAAATCCACTGGACTCGGAACCGTGGAATCCGGACATGAAGAAGAAAGCTCACCCGAATTTCAAATCACTCAGCCTGTGTAATGTGGATTGACAAAGGAAGAGCTGAACTGTGTGGGCCCACACCAAAATGCGAAGGAACTATGGGACAAGCTCGTCGAACTCCACGAAGGAATGAGCGACGCCAATGTAACTAAACGTGATCTTTTTCTAAATAGATTATTTAATATTAAAATATAGGAAGGAGAAACAGCAAGTCAGCTCCACATGAGGATCAAAGACATCCTCAATGGACTTCACGCGATAGACCACCAAATGGAGAATCGCGATTTGATCAGGTACACTCTAAACGCGTTTCCTCGCACTACAACAAAAACATTAAAAGACAACGGTTAAAAACCGTTGTCGTAGGCCCTTTAAAACCGTTGTAATTGGCAGTGTTGTTAAAAGTGGGGGGGGGGGGGGGGGGGCTACGACAATAGTTTTAAACCGTTGTCTTTGACTGAAAAGATAACAGTTTTGCAACGGTTTAAAACCGTTGTCTTTGAATGAAAAGACAACGGTTTAAAACTGTTGTTGTTTAGAGTATTCTTTTAATAACATTGCTCGTTACAATCATTTTTGGGGCTACGACAACGGTTTTTAACCGTTGTCTTTGAAGGTGATAGACAACAACAACGATTTTAAACCGTTGTCTTTTAAATTATTATCTTTTAATACCAATATATTATATTTCAATATAAATATATAATAAAGAATTATAATTACAAGAGAAAGAATATTCCCCACATCAATGTCATTCAGAATGTTACTTATATAAGAATTACAATTACAAAAGAAGAAACATGTCTCATGTTTAAATAAAATTTATCTCAATACAAATAAACAAATAAGTTCCATTTATAACTAATGGACAATAGCCAACTAATGAACAAGTCTCATCACAATCTTCAACTTGTAGGATTTCATTGAACTCTTTTTTCTCACTTGCTGATTCTTTTTCAATCAGTATATAAGAATTGGCAGCCATTGTTATAGCCTTGCATATAGCAAAATGAATAAAGCTCAATGGAGTGAATAGCTTCATGTAGCTGAAACCAAAAAATTGGGACAAGCATAGCTTAATGAAGATGATGTAAGAATTGGCAACAAGTTAATTCCAATAAACTGACCAGTCCTGCCCCAACATGATCACGAATGAAAGCTGCATCGCTGTATCGCTCTTCCTCTATAGCTCTATGTGGCAACAAAAGTGCTTAGAATATAAATTAAATACAATAAGTGCATAAGACGAGTTTCATACATTCATAATAGTCAATGCTGCTCCAACAATATCCTTTTTTGTAGCACTAGTTATGGCCAACTTCAGCTTTGCAGCTTCTCCATAATCCTCTCTTAAAATAGCCTCATTCAATTGTGACTGAAATAAGGTCATCACATAGCATGAAACTATCAGCAAAACTAAAGCCACAGTGGTATGAACAAAATTGTACACTAGAACATAATAAACTTGACTCTAACAAGAGGAAATCAAGTTTGGTATATTCAGTTAAGCTTCAACTTCTAATTTAGTGGTGTTGTTTGTGCTACTCTCTTTGGGCATAACAAGCCAGAGTGACCATGGTCCAAAACTTTGAACAAGACTGATTTTACCAGCCAGTTGATGGCCTATACCATGTGGATCATTTTCATATAACCTTTACAAACCTATAATAAGATCTGAACTAACATTGGCATAAACCAAATTGTGCTAACTATACCAATTTTATGGATCAGTATAACTGTTAGAACCAGTTGATATCATTTTAACTCGTCACAAGGACTCTTTGAGGGTTTTTTTACACTGTTTAAGTTATTTTATACTTCTAAACCCAAACATTTCTTATCTGATTCTCTCTCTCTTTACAATATTCCACTCAAATGGATGATTCTCTTAATTGATTAATCACAAGCGGATGCACAAGACGACTGACAATGAAATAACCATGCACTACAAGAAATTTTGGATTTAACCACACCTAATAGACAACAGTTTTTCAAGAAATTGTTGTCTTTTTTCCATTTAATAACAGTTTTATTGAAAAATATTGTTGTTCACCATAATATTTTTTAAATAACAACAGTTTTTCAAAAAACTGTTGTCTAATGTGTGTCAAAGACAACAGTTTTAAAAAACTATTGTCTTTTAGTGTTGCTTATGTGATAATATACAACAGTTTTATTAAACTGTTGTCTATTGAATGTTGTTAAATTCTAAAAACATAATAATTTTTTTAACTTCATGAAAAAAAACCTAAAACCCACTTCTATGTGACTCTTCAACGAACAAAAACCTATCTCCGACTCCTCCTTCGCGACTCCTCCGCGAAAGACGCTCCTCGTCGCTCTCGCTGCTTTGCCTTTAAAGTGTTAACGCATCGACTTTTCAGCGCTTCCTTGGGAGGTAGAATTTTTTGAAAATTTTTAGAAATTTTTTAGAATATAAACGGAGTCGGTATGACACATTTAATAGGGTAAATTGATTAAACTTAGAGAAAGCCTATTTCGAGTACCAATAAAGTGGGAGTTTATTTATTTAATAACCTACATATATAAATCTAAACAATCTCATTTTTTCCCCATTCCTCCTCTTCTCCTGCCGATCTCACCGTCACCGCGATCTCCTCTTCATTGCTGACCTCCGACGCAGCCGGCGCTGCCCTCACATTCCCGAAGACACAGCCATCGCCAGCCGTCGAGGGTGCTGCCGATTACTCTCAATCACCGCCACCCTTTCCCCTCTCCCCGTGCCCTAGTTTCCTATTGCAGTCGCACCGCCGCCCTTTCCCCTCTCCCGTGCCCTAGTTTCCCCTCTCCCGATCTTGCCGACGTCGAGCTCATCTGTGAGATATCGGAAAATTAATTAAATAGGATTATTTAATTAATAGCCTTATAGAATTTTTTTCAAAATTTTTAGAAATTTTCTGGGAATTTTTCGGAGCTCATGCGACGTGTTTTGAGGGGACAAAATTACAGGTACGGATAAGGCCTGTTTGGGATACCCATTTAAATACGGAAATGTTTAATTATTTATATTCCTTTTCTTATTATTTCTCCCTAACGCTGATCCCGACCTGAGTTCCTCACCTCTCCCGAGCCTTTTCCTTTCTTCCCTTCTTCCTCTGTTCTTTCTGTTCTTTCTCGCGGGCAACACTAAGGCGACGGGCAACAGAGTTCTACCTACGATGATCGTCGACGTCGACTGGTAGCATGTCGCCGGAGCTTGCTAGAGATCGAAGCCCGGATCATCCTGATCTCTTCTTCTTCTCAACTCTTTCCACCCGAGCCCTAGGTTTTTCCGTCGCTGAGTCCTCCCTCTCCTCTCTCGCGCGACGCCGACACTGCCGAGCTCTCCCTTCCTTCGCAAAGCCGTCATCGCCTTGGCTTGAGGACAGATCGACAACGCCGTTGATCGAGGGAGTGTGTAGGTTCCCTGAGCTCCGATTTCCCCTGGATCGTCGCCGACGTCTGAGGTATAGCCGTGCCCTAATTTTTGTTCTGGTGCCGTGGGATCAAGCTAGAGCCATCCGATCGTCGACGTGAGGTTGCCTTAGGGGTTCGAAGGTAAGCAACCAGCCCTAATTTTTACATTTACAACTGTTGCATTGATCAATCTGTTCTTATTATTGCTAGTTTTTTCAACTCCTTTGTTTATATTATCGTTGATTTTCAATGATTTCCATCAGCATAGTGATGACCATCTCAACTATTTGGAGTTGATCATATGACCCTTATCCCTCTATTGCCCTCTAAGCCAAGTAATTTCCAAATTAATGACTGAAGTTTTCTTTTATCTTCAACCGCAATGAATTACTTTTACTCTAATCAATTAAAATCCCCAAACTACACTATAAAATTTATTGTCTCCTTTAAACAAGTATATATTATACTTGACCTATTTAACATCTTAATGGCAATAACAAAATAACAATGCCACAAATAACATAACCATTCATGAAATGAGTCAAGTCTATGAGCAAGTGGGAACTACCAAACAACCAAACAGTAAATACATATTGTTAGATTAATATCCCCAAATCTCTAAAATACATCCAAAAATTAACAAGTTACATATGTATCTCTGTGATATTTACCATGTGTGTGAAGCTAAATGTAAACTAGTTGGCGTTGCAGTTCTATGATGGCAATTGTTACCTGCTTGATTGGATTGCAATTCAGGCACGTCATCATACACTTTAAGGTAAAGTACAGGAACTTGGATCTTTAATTTGCCACTAGTGTTGTTTGCATACGTCACACTGTTGAGGAAACTACAGGATCACAAGGAGAGGATTGTGCAGTGAATGATTGCTTCCTTTTGTCTATTAGCATTAGCTTTTTCATTAGACTTCTACGGTACCCACGACATTGTCTTTCTTCCTATTGTGTCGATTTGATTTTTTTTGTTGCTCAGATATTCCCAACCAATTGGAGTTGGTAATCCTTGGTGTAGGCATGCATATGAACAAGGCTTTATACACACCAAGTTATACCTGCATCACTGCTGGGACTGCTGGGGTCATGTTCACTGGGGTTTATGTGCTGGTTGACATCTATGGCTACAGGAAGCCAACCTTGGTCATGGAATGGCTAGGGATGCATGCATTGATGGTCTACATTCTATTAGGTTGCAACATCTTCCCTTTATTTGCCCAAGGATTCTACTTGAGGGAGCCTGAGAACAATATAGTAAGTAAATAAAACCCAACCATTAAACCCTTCCATTGCTATAGATTGTGCTGACCTTTTGTTTTCACTTGGTATATGCACAGTTGAAGGTCATTGGCATTTCCTAAACATCATTTATCTCGTTCACCGCATCATCCTTACCTGGAAAGAATTTCAATCAATGGTAAGAGATGTCAAAGGATCTAATGAATGAGGAAAAGGAGAATGCTTGAAATTATATCAGTATACTTTATCTAAGTGATTGTTTGAACAGTTTTATAGCATGCATCTTGACAATTAATATAATTTTGAAGATCACTATCAAGGAAGAATGTTCAAAGGAAAGTAAAGGCTAAGGAGAAGAAACCATATACTCCTTTCCCTCCTCAGCTACCAAGCAAGGTGAAGTTATTGTTGCAATATGTGAACATTAAATCTCATATTAGACCTTCACACTTATAGATCATTAGTCCTTTTATTTTCCTTTACTAGTTTTAGAAAAAAGAATTTACTTTTTGTTGTATTGCAATATCTGTAGTGCTGCCTCTTCATCGACATCTAAGTAGAAAATCTCATTCATTTCCTTCCTCATTTTCTTAATTAAAAATGTTTATAGTCTACCTTTGATGTAATCACCCACGCATATTCTATGCTTGCAGTTAATGTATTTGTTCTTTGGTCTTATTTCTAAAGTCCATTTCTTCCTCTTAGGAACATCATGTGTTGACAAGTAATGACCCTATTAATATTTCAATTTCTGTACATGGTGATCTAGAAAAGCTTACACTTCTTACTTCTCTAAATCTAGAATTAAATCGTAAGTTAGATTAAATTACAGTTACTTTATCATTTCTTAGTTTTTTTTCTAACTTACATTTGCAATATTTGCATCTCGATTCATTCGATTATGTTCACTTTGTATTCAATATGAAGCTAAAAGGTGTTTTGTACATATTAAAGACTCTTTGGTGGTTTTTTTAGTTTCAATCTACTGCTCTTTTTAACATCTTTATCTTGCTATAATGTTATTCTTTAAGATTATGTTGCATTGATTTCTAAAAGTTGCATGACATCTCTCTACTCTGCCTTCAAAACTAACGATTTATGTTGTTTCAGGTAATTACTGTAGCCATTCCTACTATTGTTTCAAGAGGTTACCATTTATGTTACATAGATAACGCTTTTTTCACTTCTGTTAGATGATTATATCAAATGGTTTTTATGGTTATGTAACATTTATGTAGTGCAATTAGAATCACGCATACTGTTTAGTTTCTAATTTGTAATATATATCTTTATTCGAATAGGTGTCCTCAAGAGTATTGGGAAGAATGCCGACAAGCTAAAAAAATGGAGAGACTTTAACAAATTAAGGAGCACTAGGAGCTGCAATCCATCCTCTTCACCGACATCTAAGTAGAAAATCTCGTGTTATATTGTTCTACCTTTGTTTTAATAGTGTTATCATTTTGTTGGTTGCTTATGAAATTTTGTTGGTTGCTTATGAAATTTCTTCAGAATGTTATAGATATTATTTTTGAATGTTAAAAAATTGTATATTAAATTTTATTTTGAAATTTAGTATTTTGAATGATTTATAATATTAGAAAATTGTGTATTAATTTTTTTTTATTTTTTATCTAAAAAAGACAACGGTTTTTCACCGTTGTCATAGATAGTTTAAAACGGTTGTTGAAGACCCTGTTATTAAAGGTAGACGCTCAAAGACAACGGTGAAAAACTGTTGTCTTTGAAGGAAAAGATAACAGTTTTTCACCGTTGTAAAAATGTTGTCTTTGCCTTCAAAGACAACGGTTAAAAATTGTTGTCTTTGGGCACCCCTTTTAACAACACGGCCTTTAACAACAGTTCAAAATGGGCTACGACAACGGTGAAAAATCGTTGTTGTTAGGCTTTTTTCTTGTAGTGATGTAATTGAACATAAAAGTAAAACAGTTTTCTTTATAAATAAATATTAACCGACCCAACTCCACCACCAATCTGAAAGCATCAATCGAAGACTAGAAGATTTTACCTTTAAGACAGAAACAAGTTTCTCGTGTTCTTCAATCTCCGTAAAATGTTGCTTCCACCTCTCTCAATCCCAATCCTCCCCATTTTCCTCGACCGCGGTCACCTTCTTCTCCTCCTCCATAATATCCTCCTTTCCCGCCTCCGATGCAACCACCCGCAATCCATTCTTGGACGAATAATTGTGGTACCCAGCCACCAACTCGCCCCACCTCTTAGCCTCGCCACGAACGACCCCCTCGATGAGCGAGTCCCAGCTCATAGAGGAAGATCCATCTTTTGAGGCTATAACTTTCTAGAATGGTTTATGCATGTGTGTATCTAGTTGGGGTATCCATATAAGGCGACCAACTTTCACAGCCATGATTAAATTAATAGTATCTCACAGTAAAAAATAACTTATGCATTGCAAAATAAATAAAAAAATGTAATATGAAATGATATAACATAACCGCCACATAAAAAAATCAAGAAATAACTAAATTCAATTAATAAAAGAAGAATTCCTAACATGGTAATTATACCATAGCCTTAGAAAGTAGCAGTTTAACTAAAGTTAATACCTCAATTTCATTTCTTTTAACATTTTCCAGTGAATCATCTCTATAACCTGAATGCCTTCATCAACAGATAAAAAGAGGAGATCTAATCCATAGTTGTGTCGACGATTCGACTGTGATATAACATATGCAAGAACATGTTGACTTTGCATAGAAGAAATTTGTTATTTGTGTGAGAGGAAATTTGAAAAAAAAAAAAATCCATCTTTGAACTAAGGTAATTCTAATTAATTGGAGAATGAAACTATTTACTCTTGGAACATGACAGTAAAAGTTTCCAGTAAATTCCTGTAGAAGCATTGTGTTAATAGAGAAGCTTCACCTTGTATATCCAAATACATTTTTTGTTAAAAGGGAAAAGAATAAATATGACTTGGCATTTGATACTTATTAAATGATGTAAACACAATCTTGTGACATAATAAACTAGTACACAGTTTTTCTTAGGAAATAATAGCATGCCATGATGTTATTTAAATTTCATCCAGAACTCATATACTTATCCCCTAGTGCTCATACCTTCGCAGAGGATCACTCTTTGAGAAAGCCACTACTGAAAACCCCAGTGTCAACATCAGCACCATAAAGAACCTAAACAACCAAAGTCAGCATATGAGTTAGAGTTCTACCTGGCTGCAGGTTCTAGTCGAAACCAATATATGAATAAAGTTTCTATTATTAAGGTATGGAAACAATAAAGGTTCAAGGAAAGAAGAAAGTGGATACAACACATCAAAGTTGTGAAGCCAAATTGTGAAATAAATCAACAGATGAAAATGCATAATGATTATGTATGTCTGCATAGGAAATGTGGTGACACCTCAATCTCTTCTGTTGGTCTTTCCACTATCTGCCAATATTCACCTTCAATATCATCATCGGAAGGTTCCTGCTGGCAGGAGCCTAAAACAAATTTTGCACTTCTGCTAAAATATTATCTCTTGAACTCATCTGCATACGTCTCAAAAGATTCCAGAGTGAAATCTAGACCAGGTACAAATCCAAACCTCTCAACATTGTTACCACAATTAGATTTTGCCTTATCCTCTTCATTGGTATTCTCTATTTTAAGGGCCTTTCTTCTTCCCCTCATGAAGATATGACTTCTGCCCAAAAAAGGAGAAACATAACTCACAATATGTTTTAACTAACCCCTCACTTATTAATTTCTAAAATGATTCATCCAGGTAACAGACCTATAGGATCATCTATCTTCCATACACTGAAGAAAACAGAATTCCCATAAGGAGGAGTTCTCAAGATTCTAAAGAACTGCTGTTTAGCATCATCTTTTGACAAGTGTTCTTGTAAGAAAGCACAAATATAAATAAGCAATAAAAGATGAAGGTAAATATTAGATAAAGAATATTTTGCCAAGATCTTTTTTAAGAATATAGAAGTGTGTTACTTGATTTACAATCAAGTCAAAAATTAAGAAATGATAAACACGGAAGTATTTCGTGGTGTATGCTACGCATGATCATATAGAGGAACATGAAAATAAATGTATATCACATTAAATAATGTGTCTTAAACAAATAATATCAAGCCTTATCCATTAGTAATGAGGCTAGAGTACAATCAGCCATATTTTGGCCAAAGCATTGGAAAAGGAAAAAAAAGCCACGTGTTAAATCAAATATAAGAATGTTGAAATTGATGTGCATTATTAATGAAGCATAGACAGGAATGTTGAAACAGATGTGTAGTATTACTAGACAAGAGAGAGAGAAATCCCATGTGAGAAATTGGATTTAGCCTTAATAAATTATCAAAAGAGAAAATAAACTAAGATGATATGGATACAATTTATATATTCTATAGTTACACAAATTGAATCAATTAAAGAGAACAAGCGAGGATGAAAGAATAACAAACACAACTCTATTATAATTTAAGAAAATATCCGAGTGATCTTGTTTGACATAGAAATTCATAAAGATAAATGGTGACAGAAAATGATTTTTCAGACATTCCTTGTCAACATGGGATGATAGCAACGAGATTTAATAAATTTCATAGTAATCTGCCAGCAATTTTATTTGATTATTATCGAAAATTGAAAATAAATAAGAAAAAAACGTGCATAACACCAAAAAAAACATCTTAGAGAGGGCATAAAACCCATTTTAGCATTCAAAATATGAGCCCACTAGAAGGAAATGATGGAATCCCAAGCAGTCAAACAAGATAGAAATAGAGAAAAGGTCTGGAAGTGGGATGGTTTAATAAAAAGACAGGAATAACTCTAATAACTAGTGAGATAGAATTCCCCTTATCCACTAAGAATGAGGAGAAACCATCACAACTCTAAAGTTTGAAAAGTGGAAAATTAGCATTATAATTAAGTATCAAAGTAAACCAGACTAAAACTGCATCGTGGATTCCTGTTCAGCCATCTTTTCCAGAGGAAACAACATCCTTCAACCATAATGATCGCGGGCGTAAATACTAGCAGCATGAACACAGATTAGAGTTTGACATAACCTAAAGTCTGACGACTACCTTGAATTTCATACTCAAGTTCCTTCAAAGGACCATGCGTAAACCCTAGTAAGGAAACGTAAAAAAAATGAAAAAGAAACAGACGAAGAGAGAACATACCTCTCCGGTGTGGGAGAAGCAGCTGTGGAGATAGTTCTCATCAACCCAGTACTAGAGGTCGCCGATCCACAGGCTGCGGACCTCCTCCAGGGTGGTCGGCTGGTGGTAGCCATGGGAGACGGTGGCAGCCGTGGGTGGGGCGGTGGCGGCAACCCATCCTTGTTGGTGATGCCATTGTTGCTGGTGAGAAGAATCCATCGGATCCTGAAAGGGAAGAAGGCTCGAGAATCGCCAAAACGGCGCCCTCTCCGGCGAATTAATCTTACTGCTAAATACTGAAAAATATAAAACCAACAACTATATTAACATGAAAGGAGAAGGGGCGGCAGGTTTAGGGCTTGGAGAGGAAAGGAGAAAAAAAAACGTGAAGTAGGTGAAGAGATCGACGAAAATGCTTAGGGATCGAGAAGGTAAAGGGGGGAATGCGGCGGCAAAAAATTTCGAGGAGAGGGAAAGAAAAAACGCGGCGGCAAAAAATGGCGAAGGGAAAAAACGGCGAATGAAAAAAACAACTATATTCAACAACACTTAATAGACAACGGTTTTCAAAAACCGTTGTTGTAATCTCAAAAAAATACCCACATAGACAACAGTTTTCAAAAACTGTTGTCGTAGCCTTTAAAAGCAGTTGTCGTAGCCCCAAAAAAATATAAATAGACAACGATTTTTAAAAACCGTTGTCGTAAGCCAAAAAAACTGCTAAAAGACAACAGTTTTTGTTAAAACCGTTGTTAAAAGGCAAAAAGTCAACGATTTAGCATAAAATCGTTGTCGTTTGAGTGTTGTTGAATGAGGATTTTCTTGTAGTGTCGAAATGCAATGTGGGCATCCATCATTGATGCTTACAAGATTTCAAAAAATCTTTCTAAGTTAAAATTAGACGAGTTGTTTTGCGAACTTGAGCTACACGAGCAAACTAATGCCAGAATCGAGAAAGGTATCACTTAGTTTGCAGGTTCCTCCAAGGAAAAGACAAAGACCAAGCCTGAACCAGAAGATGAGTCTGACCAAGATTCAGAAGATGAAGAGTACCTGGTGAACATGGTAAGGAAGATGTTCACTAGGAGGAAGAAGAACTTCAGCAGAAAAGACCTGCAGAAGATCAACTCCACAACTGAACCAAGAAACGTGACCTACTTCAGGTGCAACAAGAAGGGTCACTACAAGCACGAGTGCCCAAAATTGAAGAACAAGAAGTCAAAGACAACCAAGAAGAATGCACTTAAAGCAACGTGGGATGACTCGTCTTCAGAAGAATCGGAGGTTGAAGATCAGAAGCACCGAAGCCACCTCGCGCAAATGGCCCACGAATCAGAGGACGAATCGGAAGACGGGTCTGAACCCGAATCGAGTCACGAGTCCGTACTCATTTCCGAAGGTCCTGAACAGGTATACCTTAGTTTAAATAAGAAATTTTTTTAAAATCATTGCATGTTTAGATAGAAAATTAACTGCAATTGAAAATGAAAATAAAATGTTCCTTGAGGAAAACCAAAACCTCAAGGAACAAATCACAAATTCTAATCCAACTCAAGCTTTAACACTTGAGGAGGAAAATTTAACACTAAAAGCTGAAATTAATAAATTAAAAGGGCTTTTAGAGAAATTTACAACTAGGTCTAAAAATTTAGATCTTATATTAAATAATCAAAAAGCTATTTACAATAAATCTGGACTTGGATACAAGTCAAATTCAAATAAGTCGTTTATATCTCTAATAACCCAACACAAACAACAAATTAAAGCTTGGGTTCCGAAAGCATGCTTAACCACGAAAGTAGGAATTAATCAATATTATATACCCAAAGATAAAATATATTATGTGAAATCAAATAAACCAAATCAAAAGTCAAAATACAAGCCTAAACCAACTAAACCAAAAACAAACTATTTTAGAACCAACCAAAAATCATATTATCATGAAGTTAAATACAATTATAAAAGTAATTGACATAAATCCAAAATTAAAACTAAAATTAGATTAATAATTCAGGGGGAGGCTCCAAAATAGTTGGCACTGTTGGATCGTGAAAGTCGATAGAGGGGGGGGGGTGAATATCGATTTAAAAAGTCAAAAAGAAGATTGAGTACGCAACGGAAAAAATAAAATTAAAGGAACACTAACACAAGTAATTTTTTACTTGGTTCGGAGCCTTGGCCGACTCCTACTCCAAGGCCCGCCGCACTCGTTGAGTGCTTTCGTTGGGCAATCCACTAGCAATTCGAAATATTACAAGTGAAAGTACAATTGCTTTAAAGGAAAAATACCGACAACAATAATGAAAGAAAAAGAAGCGCGTTGTCAGAGGAGCTTCGCAGCGTCGTAGGAGCATAGCATGGTCGAGCAAGTGTTGGAAGATCTTGTTGTTCGTTGTGACTTTGTTCCAGGGTGCATCCTCCTTATATATGTAACGACCCCACCCTCCTCTCTACTAGTCTGTGAGGGTGGGACGTTACTGTACTATTAACTTTACTTAACTAGTGTCGCTCACATATTGACAGTAATACTTGAAACTCTTTGAAAACTCTAAACATGCAATTTAGTAGCAGCTGGAAACATAAATAGCTCATCTATACATTCTACTCAAGCATTTGTTCTCAACTAAAACATATATATCTGCACATGCATGCGACAGTGATACAACTCAAATAATGAGACTAATGTGCATAGCAATTTAAATGGAAGAATTCTAAAACATAAAAGCATTCTATGAATAAACCATCAACATAAAAGAATAATTCTAACAATGCAAGAAAGACTTAATCCACCTAAATTTCACAACCAGTCTAAATACAAAATCTTAATAAATTCTTTAGCAAGGTCCCAAGGCTTCCAAAGTCCATACATCACACATCCATCCCGCACCTCCTTGTCGCCTTCCTTCACTATAGCTTTCCTTTTCCTTTATCTGCAGTAAGAGGAAATGCAACTATAAGCGGATGCTTAGTAAGTGCTGTCTACTCACAAAACTCGATGTGCATGTATATATATATCTATGCCAAAAACTAAAACTGAATGCTTTAAAAGAAAAACTGCTCATGCTCTTCTAATAGCAAAGGAATCAAAACATACTGAAATGCTAAACATGTAAGGCTGCTCATCTAATAACAAAGAAATCATAACAGACTGAAAAATCTAAATAACATGCTAGAATAAAAGAGCTAAACTTGCTGATTTATAAACCCATGTGAAACTTATTTCATTTATTCCAAAACTTACACTCTTATACTTCAAATTAATAATCTCTTGAGCCCAGGCTTTGTACCATTGCGCGCTCCCTAATAGAAACTGAGGTAGCGAGCCACCAGTCCTACAAGGGTAAAGATCTTGGTTTTACCAGGGCTGAGACCTCGGAACCGGTCACCTGGATTTGTTTAACGACAACCTCGGAAGTCGGGTACTATCCTCTTCAAGTAAAATACTTGTTACTTGTTAATACTTCTAATAAAAGAAGGCCTTATACAAAACTACAATGCTTAAACAATTCTAAAACTGCAACGCTTAAACAATTCTAAAACTACAACGCTTAAATAATTCTAAAACTGAAATGCTTAAACGAAAATCTACATACAATGCTTAACAAAAATCTGCATACAATGCCTATTTCTTAAAGCCGTTCACACTAAACAAAGCCAGAAAAATGATAACTCTGCACGGTAGAAGCAATAAATCTGCACTGCTACTACAGGCTGTTCACGCCTGGTTACAAATCAGCAAAGGACCTACAGTTAATATGAAATTGGTGGCTGTTCTTGCTCAGAATTCACAAAGTAATTTATACTAGAATTGCTAAACTAGACAGAGAAAAGATCTAAACTACACGTTAAAGAAATAGCAATAAAAGATCTATCGAATACTCCCAAAACTAAGGCTATTCATGCCCATTGCACAGCACAAACAAACCCAAAACAGTAAGCCCCAAGGGTTGTTCGTGTCCCTCTTGTAGCACAATCAAGTTAAGCTTGCTGGAATTTTAAAACAAAACCCATGTAAAAACTTGTTCAAAGCTTATGCTTTTATAGAGTGACAGAAATCTTTAAGCATGCTACAGCAGAAATGTAAAGGAGAAGGCAAATCTTGAAACTATTCTTAAACCTCTAACAAACCAATTCTGTACAGCATATTCCGAAAGCCAAGAGGGAAAAACTTAATCCCTAGCAACCTCAATTCGGTACAGCATGTTCCGGCAGTAGAGAAAAGAAAATCGAAGCTCGAAACTTCCCTTACCACAGGTGAGTAACGCTTACCTTTATTCCCTTGACTCACAGTCGAGATAGGCTTCTAGGGTTTCGGATAGCTCGAATTTTCCGGCGACTCCTCACGTCTACACGTTCTCCTTGACGAGAGGATCGTGAGGATGTGAAAAAAAACCCTTGGATTGACCCTTGGCCGGCCGCCGGAGACGAAGCCCTAGCTTCCTCCTTCGTTTCTGCCTGAGCACCGCCGTCGCACGCGAGAGAGGAGAGGAAGGGTTAGGTCACGACAAAATAAAACCTCAACTCCTCTCTTAACTTATCCCTCTTATACCTAGGTATTTTCTGTTATCTACTACTGCTTAAATTACTTTCGCCCTTTATTTGATCAGCACGACCCTGCTGGGATCCTGGTCAACCGAAACAACTTAAGACTTTGCTTAACTAGAGGTCTCCGGTTCGATCCTCGGCCTGACCTCTTTTTGCCTCAAATTCGTTTCTTTTGGTAAAAAACCAAACGAACTCCGAAAATTACATAAAAATACTCTAAAAATTTCTAAAAATCTCTAGAATATTTCTAAAGCATTTCTAAATATTTTTAAGTACTATTAGTACTCGAAATGAGGAAATTTGGGTTGTTACAATTCCCCATACCTTATAAAAAGTTCATCCTCGAACTTAGAATAATTCTGGATATCTCTGTCTCATGTTGTCCTCACGCTCCCAAGTAGTTTCCTCGCGCTTCTGATTTTGCCAAATGACCTTCACTAGTGGTACTTCTTTGTTCCTTAGTCTCTTAACTTCTCTGTCCACTATCTGTGTAGGTCTGCTCTCATAGCTAAGATCCTCCTAGATCTGCATTGACTGAGGCTGAATCACTTGGCTAGGGTCGTGGAGGCACTTCTTTATCATGGAGACATGAAATACATTATGTATTGCTGACATATCTTGTGGTAAGTCCAGCTTGTAAGCTACTTTCCCAATCCTCTATGTGATCAGATAGGGTCCTACGTAGCGGGGACTTAACTTGCCCTTTTTGTCAAATCTCATCACTCCCTTCATAGGAGCAACTTTGAGAAAAACTGAATCCCCTACTTGGAATTCAAGTGGTCTACGGCGTGCGTCAGCATAACACTTCTGTCTACTCTGGGCAGTCTCAATTCTCTGTCTGATCTTCTGGATGGCTTGAGTGGTTTCATCTATCATCTCAATCTGTCTGCCTAGTTCTGATTCCATTTCTTTTCGTTCTCCAGTCTCCAGCCAACATATGGGTGATCTACACTTGTGGCCATACAGTGCCTCGTAAGGTGCCATCTTGATAGTGGCCTGGTAGCTATTGTTGTAGGCGAATTCAACTAAGTACATATACTTACACCAACTGTCCTTAAAATCTAATGCACAAGCTCGGAGCATGTCTTCTAAAATCTGATTTACTCGTTCTGTCTGTCCATCAGTCTGGGGATGGAAGGTTGTGTTGAACTTGAGTTTGGTGCCTAATACATTCTGGACATACTCCCAAAAGTGAGAGGTGAATCACCCATCCCTATCAGAAACAATCGACTTCGGGACTCCATGAAGTCTGATCACCTTCTTAACATATAGCTGCGCCAACTGCTCTATTGAGTGAGACACCTTGATGGCTAGAAAATGGGCAAACTTTGTCAACCTGTCTACTATAACCCATATCGCATCGTACCCATTGGTGGTTCTTGAAGACCTGTTATAAAGTCCATGGATATTTCTTCCCACTTCCACTCTGGTATTGGGAGGGGTTGCAGGACTCCTCCTGGTCTCTGGTGCTCTGCTTTGACCCTCTGGCATGTCAGGCAGGTACTGACATATTTTGCAACATCTCTCATGAGTCCAGACCACCAGAATCTCTGTTTCAAATCTTGATACATCTTGGTGGAACCAGGATGCATGGAGTACGGTGTACTATGAGCTTTTTCTAGAATCTTCCTTCTCAATTCCTCATCATTGGGGACACAAAGGCGGCTCCCCTGATAGAGGATTCCACTGTCTGACACTCGAAACTCTGAATTTTCTTCTTTTTGCATCCCTTGCTTGATCTTCTGGATATCTGGATCTTCACTTTGCTTCCTCTGTATATCCTCAAGCAGGGTTGACTCTAAGGTCAATGCAGAGAGTTGCCCATAAATAATTTCAACTCCAAAGTCTGACAATTCCTTCTGCAGTGGCAGTGCTAATGATGACAAGGACATCAGGTTTGCACTGGATTTTCAGCTTAGTGCATTCGCCACTTTGTTAGCTTTACCTGGGTGGTAGAGGATTTCACAGTCATAATCTTTAACCAACTTTAGCCACCTGCGCTGTCTCATGTTTAAGTCTTTCTGGGTAAAGAAATACTTCAAGATCTGATGGTCGGTGAAGATTTTGCACTGAACTCCATACAAATAATGTCGCGAGAGTTTTAGTGCAAAGACCACAGCTGCCAGCTCAAGATCATGAGTGGGGTAGTTCTTCTCATAGTCTTTGAGTTGTCTGGAAGCATAAGCTATAACCTTCCCCTCTTGCATGAGAACAACTCCAAGGCCCATCTTGGAAGCATCACTGTATATATCAAAACTCTTGTCACTCTCTGGAACAGTCAGAATGGGAGCACTGGTCAGTCTTTTCTTCAATGCTTGGAAACTTTGCTCACATTTGTCTGACCATTCAAACTTCCTGTTCTTCCTAGTTAGGGTTGTTAGTGGAGAGGCTATCCTGGAAAAGTCTTCCACGAATTTCCTGTAATACCCAGCTAAACCAAGGAAGCTTCTGATCTCCTTGCGTTCTTGGGTCTACACCAGTTGTTGATCGCTTCTATTTTGGCAGGATCCACCTGGATACCTTCTTTAGAGATGATGTGACTTAGAAACGCCACCTGCTCTAACCAGAACTCGCACTTTGAGAATTTGGCATAAAGCTGCTTTTGCTGAAGGGTCTGTAGTACTATCCTCAAGTGCGTGTCATGCTCCTCTGGGGTTCTTGAATAGATCAAAATGTCGTCGATGAACACGATGACAAACTTGTCAAGGTATTCTCTGAACACTCTGTTCATTAAGTCCATGAAGACCGCAGGTGCATTAGCCACTCCAAAAAGCATGACTACAAACTCGTAGTGTCCATATCTGGTCCTGAAAGATGTTCTGGGTATATTACTTTCTTTCACTTTCAACTGATGGTATCCAGAGCGCAGGTCTATCTTAGAGAACACTGTTGCCCCCCTTAACTGATCAAATAGATCATCTATTCTGGGAAGAGGGTACTTGTTCTTAATTGTCACTTTGTTCAGCGCTCTATAATCTATGCACATCCGCATAGATCCATCTTTCTTCTTAACAAACAACACTGGAGCTCCCCATGGTGAATGACTAGGGTGGATGAAACCTTTGTCAAGCAGCTCCTGGAGTTGTTCTTGTAGTTCTTTCAGCTCTGCTGGAGACATCCGGTACGGAGCTTTGGAAATTAGACCGGTGCCAGGAACCAACTCAATTTCAAACTCCACTTCTCTGTTGGGAGGTAGTCCAGGTAGCTCTTCTGGAAATACCTCTGGATACTCACAGACTACCCGAACATCTTCCTTCTTGGGTCCTTCTTCTTCTTCTGCATTCACAATGTACGCCAGAAAATCAGTACACCCTTTTGCTAACATTTGGTGAGCTGTTAGGGAAGAGAGGAATTTATGAGTCTTCCTCTTCGACACTCCTGTAAACTCAAAGGATGGTTCACCTTCTGGGCTGAAAATCACTTTCCTTCTGCGACAGTCCACCAAAGCGCTGTACTTACTGAGAAAATCCATACCCAGAATAACGTCAAAATCCTGCATCGCTAGGATTACTAAATTAACATATAGCTCTCGGTCTGAAATTTTGACTGGTACAGCCCGAAGCCACTGGTTGGACTCCATGACTTCCCCAGAAGGTAGGATTGTCAAGAACTTGGAATTCATGCTCTCTGTAGGCACCTGAGATTCCTTGGCAAAGGGTACTGATATAAAAGAATGGGTCGCCCCAGTATCAAATAGTACAGTAGCTAAATGCTGGAAAATAACTACATGACCTGTTACGACCGTGGAGGCACTAGCAACTTCCTCTTTAGTGAGAGAGAATACTCTGGTACTGGCTGGAACTGGCGGGGCTTCCAACCTTCCTTGACTGAGCTGAGGTCCGTCCAGAGTTGCAGGCATGTAGTGTAACTGAGGCTTATTCCCGTATTGCGCTGCCTGTTGTTGAGGTGCTTTGAGCTTGTTAGGACACGCCTTAGCCAGGTGTCCTTTTTGACCACACGAATAACATCCAGTCATACCCACAAGACAGGCTCCTGGATGTAGTCTCCCACATTTAGGGCAGGGAGGGAACTTGGCCTGCTTGTCTACTGGACCTCCCTTTTGGCTGCCTCCTGTATTCCATCGTTTCCTTTTGTTATCTTTGCCCTTCCAGTTCTGATTCCCTGCTGTCTTGTCCTCTATCTTGACTGGCTTGAGTTGCGTTTGTTGTGCCTTGATGCTGTTCAGATAGTGCTCAGCGACTAATGCCCTGCTGACTAGCTCTTCACCAGTCTGTGGTCGGTGAGTTCCACTACTCACGTTAAGTGCTATTTCTGGCCTCAGCATTCGGAGCATCAGTCTGACTCGTTCTTTCTCTGTACTTACTAGCTCTAGGCAGAGACGAGCTAGCCTGTTGAATCTCTTGACTGCTTCTTCTACTGGCAGGTCACCGTGTCTGAATTCTATAAACTCCTCATAATGTTTATTGGTGATCCGTTGGCGGAAGAATTCTTCGTAAAACTCTGTCTCGAAGTCAGCCCAGCTCATCTGGTTGGCTGCTCTCTTGCTCTTAACTCTCTCCCACCACATACGAGCATCTCCAGATAGGAAGAAGGAGGCACACTTGACCTTCTCGACTTCTGGCCAGTCAAGAAGCTCCATTGTGCTCTCTAGTGTCTTGAACCAAGCCTGAGCATCCCAGGGCTTAGTCGTGCCTGAGAAACTTTCTGGCTTCAACTTCAGCCACTGTATCAGGTATGCTTCTTGTCGTTTAGGTGCTGTGGCGACTTCTAGGGCAGCTGGTGGAACCTCAGTCACCACTGGAGTCTCCATGTTTACAGTTGGGGGAGTGGTAGGGACTGGCTGCTGATTTGCCATCAGATTGGCGATTACTTGTTGCTGCTCTGCTACTTGTCTCTGGATTTGAGCAACAACTTCAGAGAGATCAGGTTCAGTTGTTCGGGGCTCTTCGTTCTCCTGAGCTCGGTCCTCAGTACGAGTGGTAAGGGGACACCCTCTTCTTGCCATCTAGTCATGCAGAGAGAGAAAACCTGAAATCGTCTCTATACTCTCTAGACATATATATATATATAAACATAGAAAACAAAACAAGAACTTTTATCTTACTTAAGCACATATAAGCAAATACTTCTAAGGATTTCTCTATACTGCAAATAATAAAGGAAAAGTATAAAAGAAAGTATAAATACATTCTTACTTGAAGACGACAAGGCTGATGCTGATGTGTATGTGATGCTGGAGAATGGGGACTGCTCTGATACCAACTTGTAATGGCCCCACCCTCCTCTCTACTAGTCTGTGAGGGTGGGACGTTACTATACTATTAACTTTACTTAACTAGTGCCACTCACATATTGACAGTAATACTTGAAACTCTTTGAAAACTCGAAACATGCAATTTAGTAGCAGCTGGAAACATAAATAGCTCATCTATACATTCTACTCAAGCATTTGTTCTCAACTAAAACATATATATCTGCACATGCATACGACAGTGATACAACTCAAATAATGAGACTAATGTGCATAGCAATTTAAATGGAAGAATTCTAAAACATAAAAGCATTCTATGAATAAACCATCAACATGAAAGAATAATTCTAACAATGCAAGAAGGACTTAATCCACCTAAATTTCACAACCAGTCTAAATACAAAATCTTAATAAATTCTTTAGCAAGGTCCTAAGGCTTCCACAGTCCAGACATCGCACATCCATCCCGCACCTCTTTGTCGCCTTCCTTCACTATAGCTTTCCTTTTCCTTTATCTGCAGTAAGAGGAAATGCAACTATAAGCGGATGCTTAGTAAGCACTGTCTACTCACAAAACTCTATGTGCATGTATATATATATCTCTGCCAAAAACTAAAACTGAATGCTTTAAAAGAAAAACTGCTCATGCTCTTCTAATAGCAAAGGAATCAAAATATATTGAAATGCTAAACATGTAAGGCTGCTCATCTAATTACAAAGAAATCATAACAGACTGAAAAATCTAAATAACATGCTAGAATAAAAGAGCTAAACTTGTTGATTTATAAACCCATGTGAAACTTATTTCATTTATTCCAAAACTTATACTCTTATACTTCAAATTAATAATCTCTTGGGCCCGGGCTTAGTACCATTGCACGCTCCCTAATAGAAACTGAGGTAGCGAGCCACCAGTCCTATGAGGGTAAAGACCTTGGTCTTACCAGGGCCGAGACCTCGGAACCGGTCACCTAGATTTGTTTAACGACAACCTCGGAAGTCGGGTACTAGCCTCTTCAAGTAAAATACTTGTTACTTGTTAATACTTCTAATAAAAGAAGGCCTTATACAAAACTGCAACGCTTAAACAATTCTAAAACTGCAACGCTTAAACAATTCTAAAATTGAAATGCTTAAACGAAAATCTGCATACAATGCTTAACAAAAATATGCATACAATGTCTATTTCTTAAAGTCGTTCACACTAAACAAATCCAGAAAAATGATAACTCTGCATGGTAGAAGCAATAAATCTGCACTGCTACTACAGGCTGTTCATGCCTGGTTACAAATCAGCAAAGGACCTACAGTTAATATGAAATTGGTGGCTGCTCTTGCTCAGAATTCACAAAGTAATTTGTACTAGAATTGCTAAACTAGACAGAGAAAAGATCTAAACTGCACGTTAAAGAAATAGCAATAAAAGATCTACCGAATACTCCCAAAACTAAGGTTGTTCATGCCCATTGCACAGCACAAACAAACCCAAAATAGTAAGCCCCAAGGGTTGTTCGTGTCCCTCTTGTAGCACAATCAAGTTAAGCTTGCTGGAATTTTAAAACAAAACCCATGTAAAAACTTGTTCAAAGCTTATGCTTTTATAGAGTGACATAAATCTTTAAGCATGCTACAGCAGAAATGTAAAGGAGAAGGCAAATCTTGAAACTATTCTTAAACCTCTAACAAACCAATTCTGTACAGCATATTTCAAAAGCCAAGAAGGAAAAACTTAATCCCTAGCAACCTCAATTTGGTACAGCATGTTCCGGCAGTAGAGAAAAGAAAATCGAAGCTCGAAACTACCCATACCGCAGGTGAGTAATGCTTACCTTTATTCCCTTGACTCACAGCCGAGATAGGCTTCTAGGGTTTCAGATAGCTCGAATTTTCCAGTGACTCCTCACATCTACACGTTCTCCTTGACGAGAGGATCGTGAGGATGGGAAAAAAAAACCCTCGGATTGACCCTTGGTCGGCCGCCGGAGACGAAGCCCTAGCTTCCTTCTTCATTTCCGCCCGAGCACCGCCGTCACTCGCGAGAGAGGAGAGGAAGGGTTAGGTCACGACAAAATAAAACCTCAACTCCTCTCTTAACTTATCCCCCTTATACCTAGGTATTTTCTGTTATCTACTACTGCTTAAATTACTTTCACCCTTTATTTGATCAGCACGACCCTGTTGGGTTCCTGGTCATCCGAAACAACTTAAGACTTTGCTTAACTAGAGGTCTCCAGTTCGATCCTCGGCTCGACCTCTTTTTGCCTCAAATTCGTTTCTTTTGGTAAAAATACCAAACGAACTCCAAAAATTGCATAAAAATACTCTAAAAATTTCTAAAAATCTCTAGAAGATTTCTAAAGCATTTCTAAATATTTTTAAGTACTATTAGGACTCGAAATGAGGAAATTTGGGTTGTTACAATATAGGAGGCTCTGAGCGCCTGGAGTGTGACGTAGCTCGTCCAAACATGAAGCTCCACGTGGCGACGCGGCGAGGGGATAAACTTTGCATCTCGGGTGCCCGGATCCCTTCCGGGCGCCCGAACCTTTGTTTTTTCTAGCAACTTGCAAAAAACATTAATCCAAGGCAAAATGCAAAACTACCCTGCAAAATAAAGTGTTAGCATAGTATAGCTATAATAGTAATTAAAATAGTAATTAGATTCCGTCTCCTCGAGACCGAAATCTAGTCACAATCTCAACTTAGATTTCCAAAATGGATCTAAGTTGGATCGACGCCTAATGTTCCCTTCCCGGGAACGCATCCTCACAATCACTCCCCTCTAGTGACTTACCTCAACTTACCCGCCAGACGTCCTGTCAGCCCGTCGACCCGTCTGGACTTCATGTCAGCTACCTGGTCAGCCCGTTGACCTAGTTGAACTTCCCTGCAATATTAAGTTAGCACAATAGATAAAAACAGTGTTAACAGAATTCAAGTATACCCTAGGGTTACCTCCTAGGGTTGTCTAGCTTCACTCACTAGGACTTCCATTGCCTGACTTCACTCACCAGGACTTCCTCCACCTAGCTTCACTCACTAGGGCCTGGCTTCACTCACCAGGACTTCCTCCACCTAACTGTTAAAGTGTATACTAAAAGCTTAGCTTTTGTAAATATTTATTTTTGAAATAAAAGAATCACATTGGTCAATATCTACATTTATTTGTTAAATGTAATTGTTCAATTAATTTATATAGTAGACAACATGGTGTGTGGTGTCACACACAGAAGATCATGTTGTCAGTTCTTTATAAATTATAAACAGTTGCTCACAACTAAGATGGAAAGGAACAAATCATCGAAATAGTCGTAGTGTAATTAAGTATTAGTTTATCTTGATTAATAAATTACACTGGTACACTCTAAGTGTATTGAGTAGGATCATTTAGGTAAATTCTTTTTATACTGACTTAATAAAAGAACTAGATCTTAGTTATTATGGAAGTGTGTGCTATTAATCCTAATATAATAACAAGCACATATATTTAATATTTACTTCTTTGACTTATCAAAGGGTGAGGTTTAGCTCGATAAATCAATATGCACGATAAGTTGGGAAATGATATTACTTATAGTGTGTGTTGTTGATTATAGAAAGAATCTGTGTCCTAATTATCTAGGTTGAGAATGCCCCCAGGATGAGCTCATAAGGATTGTCATGTTAAACCCTGCAGGTGGACTTAGTCCGACGTGACAATGAAGTTGAGTGGTACTACTCTTGGAGCTAGATATTAATTAAGTGAGTTGTCAGTAACTTACTTAATTAGTGGACATTCGTTATCTTACACAGGGAGACTAAAACACTCATGATAAGAAGGAGCCCATAATGTAATTTGGGATTGGTGCGGTAGTGCGATAATAACTCTATAGTGGAATGAGTTATTATCGATGAACTTGAGTTGTGTGTTCGGGGCGAACACGGGATACTCAAGCTCATCAGAAGGCCAAAACTAATTTCTCCTCTAGGTCCCTGTCGTAGCCTCATTAAAGCCTCAAGTCCATCCAAATATAAGCTCATCTTGGTGTCTAAGAAGGGGGCCGGTCCAATGCTTGGTGACCAAGCAAGGGTCGGCCACATCCTCTTCTATAGGGGTCAGCCCTTTGCTTGGTGCCCAAGCATGTAGGGGTCGACCACAATAATTCAAACAAGGAGGGGTGTTTTGAATTTTTAAAATCTTCTCTTTGTAGAAAACTACAAGTTTTAAAAGAGAGATTTTAAATTTTTAAAACTTTCCTTATTTGAATTAGACCACATGTTTTAAAAGAAAGTTTAAAAGGTTTTAAAACTTTCCTTTTTTAACCATCCTCATGGTTTAAGAAAAAAAGGAAGATAAGTTTTAAAATTTAAATTTTCTATCACTATGTTAAAAAAGGAAATTTTATAAGAGAAGTTTTAAATTTTAAAACATGATTTTAATTTTTACAACTTTTCTTTTTTAACTCCTACTTTAGGAAATTAGAAGAGAGCTTGTAAAATTTTATAAGAGGATTTCCTCTTGTAAAATTTTATAAAAAATTATTATATTTCTTTCCTCTTATGGGGGACGACCACCCTTGCTTGGTGCCCAAGCAAGGTGGCAGGCCAAAAAGACAATAAAAATAAATCATCATCCAAATTGATTTGGTGATTGATTCAATCAAGAGGAAAGAGAAGGAAAATTAAAAGGGAAAAGGAAAAACTAGAGGAAGATTTTAATTTTTGTAAAAATTCTTCCCTTATTTGTCTTGGGCAAGTATTATAAAAGAAGGGGTGAGGAGGCTTCATGAGACACAACTTTTATTCTCTTGCTTGGAGGATCTCTTGGTGTGGCCGACCCTCTCTCTTCTCCCTTTCCCTTTGCTCTCTTCTCCTTGGTGGTGGTAGTGGCTGGATTTTAGAGAAAGAGGAAGAAAGCTTTTGGGTGGTGTTCATCTTGGAAGATCGTCGCCCACACGACGTCCAAGGCGAGGCGAGGAATACGACAGAAGATCTTGAAGTCATTAGCATACAAAGAGAAGGTATAATTAGTAATTGTTTTCCGCATCATGCTAGTTATTTTTCTTTGTATGAATTCCAAACACAAGAGGCATTAGATCTAGTTTTTCAAATTTATTTTTTGAGTTTGTGTTTTCTTTGTTTTCGAATTTGTGATTCGATTGTTCTTTTTGGTTAACCTAGAGTTATTTAAGGAAATTAAATATTAGCTTTCCTTAAAAGGCTTTGTCTAGGCGGTGGTGTTTGCTCCCATATCCAAGAAGGTCATGTGCCTCGCCATGCAGTCCTGAAAGCTAATTTTGGAAATTAATATTTAATGGAATTAATAACATAGGTGGATTTGAATCAATAGTGTTAAGTTCCGCTTGCGATTCAAATCTAAACCATTAAGAACAGATAAGTTAAATTTGGAATCAATGATGTTAAGTTCCGTCTGCGATTCCTAATTTAACTTCTAAAGAACACAATAGGTTATTTAAGGAAATGTTCGACACTTGTACAAAAATTTTTGTACAATGGAACCGGTACGTTTTCCTAGGACTAACCAACACTAGCTTCACTCACTACGACCCGACTTCACTCATCAGAACTTCCACCACCTAGCTTCACTCACTAGGGCCCGACTTCACTCACCAGGACTTCCACAACCTAGCTTCACTCACTAGCGCCCGACTTCACTCACCGGGACTTCCACTTTGCCTAATCTTTGGTTAGGACTTACCTTTGCTAGTCATCTAGTCCTGACTAGACTTCTCTCTCCCAAACATCAAGTCCTGTTTGGGTCAACCCTTGGTCATATTGTCAAACATCGAAACCCTAGAGGTCGATTGCACTAACAGGCACCTCCAAAAATAATCTACCCGACAGGGTAATCAAAACTAACCTATCCGGCAGGGTAATTAGGACTAGTTTAAAAAAGGACAACAGTTTAACTTGACCTATGGTATTGGTAAAATTTTTGATGATAGTACGTTAGAGAAACTTTGTCTATGCATGTCTAGGAAGATATGACTTCGACCTGGTGCATTTGATTTAGTGGAACTAACCGAAGCTACTTCTTACGGATCCTAACTAGTTAGACCAATGTTTTGTACTAAGTTCAGCAGATAGGACTATTTGAAAAACCTCGAATGCATGGTTACTCTAATGATGTCCAGGTGACTCACCATAGCCTAGAAGTTTATCCAAAGAATGTCTATTTGTTGAGCTCAAAGTTAAACCGGAATCTAACACAAAGTTAAACCAAACCGTAAAAATTGAACTTAACTTCATCTCACAAAAATTATATATTTCCCTGATTGAAAACATAGATCGGGTGAGATAACTAAGAACTTCAAATCAAATCGAATCGAACAAAATCAAATCGAATCAAATCAAACTAAGTTAAATTAAAACTAATTAAATTAAATAAAATAAAATCAAATCAAATCAAATTAAAATTAAATCCATTTAAATAAAATAAAATTAAATTAAAACAAATTAAATTAAATTAAATTAAATTAAGTTAAATTAAATCTAATTAAATTAAATTAAATTAAATCTAATTAAATTAAATTATATCTAACTAAATTAAATTAAATTAAATTCATTTTAAACTAAATTAAAATTAAAATAAAAATAAATTAGAATTAAATTAAATTGAAAATTAAAATAAATTTAAAATTAAATTAAATTAAAGTAATGAAATTTAATTTAATTTAAAACTAAATTAAAAATTCAATTTAATTTTTTTTTTAAAAAATATTTAAATTAAAAATTAAAATTATTTTTCCTTAAAAATTATTTTAAAAATTAATTTAACTTAACAATTTAATTTAAAAATGATTTTAACTTAAAAATTATTTTAAAAATTAATTTAATTTAAAAATTCATTTAACTTAAAAATTACTTTAAAATTTATTTTAAATTAAAAATTATTTTACCATAAAAAATTATTTTAAAAATTATTTTATCTTTAAATTTATTTTTAAAATTAATATAATTTAAAAATTATTTTAAAAATTAATTTAACTTAAAAATTAATTTAACATAGAAATTATTTTTAAAAAATTAATTTAGCTTAAAAACCATTTTAAGAATTAATTTAACTTAAAAATTATTTTAACATAAAAATTTATTTTAAAAATTATTTTAACATAAAAACTATTTTAAAAATTATTTTTACATAAAAATTATTTTAAGTTAAAAATATTTTTTAAAAAATTATTTAAAAATATATTTGAAATAATTATTTTATAAATTAACTTTAAAATCTATTTTAAAATTAACTTAAAAAACTATTTTGAAAATTAACTGGAAAATGCGTTTTCAAAATTATTTAAAAATTAATTGAAAAATCTATTATAAAAATTATTTTATAAATTAACTTAAAATTTTATTTTAAAAATTATTTTAAAAATTAACTTAAAAATATATTTCAAAAATTATTTTAACTTAAAAACTATCTTAAAAATTATTTTAAACTAACTTAATCAAAACCAAAACTAAAATTTAAAATCAAATTTAAAATTAACATAACATAAAAATTAAATTAAATTAAATTAAAATTTGAATTTAATTAAATTAATCTAATTAAATTAAATTAAATTAAATTAAACTAATTAAATTATGTTAAACTTAAAACTTAAATTAAGTTAAAAATTATAATTTAAACTTAAAATTTAAACTTAAAATAAAAGTTAAACTTAAAATTCAACGTAATTTAACAACTTGAAATTTACAACTTATTTAATTTACTTAATTCCTAATTTTAATTAAAAAAATAAATTAACCTTACCTACTCATCTCCTAACTTATTTAACAGATTAATTAATCTATTAATAACTTATTTTAAAAAAAAAATCTCTTGAAAAGTTATTTTAAATCTTTAAAAATCTTTTAAAAGTTATTTTAAAAATCCTTTAAATATTATTCTAAAAATCCTTTAAAAATTACTTTAAAAATCTTTTAAATTTTATTTTAAATCTTTTAAAAGTTACTTTAAAAATCCTCTTAAAATTATTTTATAAATCTTTTAATAGTTATTTTAAAAATCCTTTAAAAATTATTTTAAAAAAAAAAACCTTGTTGCTAACAAATATAACCAGAAAGTGCTATGTTAAGGGGCCGGGAGCAAAGACCTTAAAATTATACTGTACATTTTAACATACTCAAACCCTAGTATAAATTAAGAGGGAGTAATAAGTTCAGAGAGAGATCAAAGGTTTTTTTACTTAAAAAATTATTTCCTTAAGTTTTTTATTAAAAAATTCTTAGATTTTTTTATCAAATTTCTATTTAAAATCTCTTTTGAAACCCCTACCTCAATTTTTTTTTTTAAAAAAAAAACTTTGAAAATCTTACGTTAAATGCTAATGTCATGTTCAAGGGAGGATTAATTCAAATTATTTTCATACTTATTATTTTCTCTCCTTTGAAAATATTTTTTCAGAATTACTTTTGATTATGGCAGGATTAAACTTGTTTTAATTTTGCAAATTTAATTTTTGAAAACTGGCTTTCAAAAACTTATTTTTGAAAATGGCTTTCAAAAACTTTTTTTTAAAATAACTTTCAAAATCTTATTTTTTTTAAAATAACCTTCTAAAACTTATTTTTAAAAATGGCTTTCAAAAACTTTTTTTTGAAAAGGACTTTCATAAACTTATTTCTAAAAATTGGACTTATGTTTGAAAATTGGTTTAATTTTACAAAACTTGTTCTTGAAAGATACTCTGAAAATTACCTCAATTTTACAACATTATTTAAACATACAAAGTTAGTAAGTTTTTGCCTTAATATTTCTGATAAAAATATTATCTATTTTTCAAAAACTTAGCTATTTTAAAAAAGTTAAAGGATGTTGAAAATTATTTCTGATCTCAAAGTTTATATTTTTGCCTTAAACTTAGCTATTTTTCCACTAACTTATTTTTTTCTAAACTAACTCCCCCAGATCAACCTGAAAACTTTATCAAAATTTTTGTTGTCAAATTTATTTTTACTTTGCCATTTTTTTCTGTGCTTGCTATTTTTTATTAATGTCAATGGGGGAGGGTTAGGTGGTTTAAGTTAGTTAGCAACAAAATAACAAACATAAAACAATGCTAACTTAAAAACCATGTCTTATACTTGCTTATGTTGTGCATATTTTTTTCACTAACTTAACCCAGGTTGTCATTGCATCAAAAAGGGGGAGATTGTTGGTGTGATTAACACTAATGGTCTAACTCAAGTTTTGATGAATGGAAAAGTAGGTTAAGTTGGTCTCGTTGTGATCTAATACTTTGAATAAGTGTGCAAGAGAAGTCCAGCTAGGTCGACGGACTGACCTGATAGCTGGCACGAAGTCTAGACGGGTCGACGGACTGACCAGACGTTTGGCAAGTAAGTTAAGGTAAGTCACTGGAGGAGAGTGACTTGGTGAGGGTGCGTTCCCCGTTCGAGGTAACAGTAGGTGTCGATTCAACTTAGAACCATTTCGGGAATCTAAATTGAGATCGTGACTAGATTCTGGTCTCGGTGAGATGGAATTTAATTACTATTCTTTTATTATAATTATGCTAACTTCTGTCTTGCAGGGTAGTATAACTTTTATTTTACCTCGGACTAACATTTTCTTGCAGGAGAAGGACTTTGTGGAAGTTGGTGGTCTTGGCACCCGGAAGGGATCCGGGCGCCGGGAGTTGGTCCGGACGCCCGGAATCGATCCGGGCGCCCCGAAGGCAAAACTCTATCCTGTCACAACGAGGAGCGCGCTGATTGGCCGGACCTACGTCACGGTTCGGGCGCCCAAAACGGATCCAAGCACCCGGAGCACTTCTATAAAAGAAGACCTCCATCAGAGCTGAGAACAAGAACTTCTGTTACGTCTGCTCTCGTGCACGCTGCTTCCAAGACGCTCTTGCTACGCTGTGAAGCTTCTCCGACAACCAGCAATTTAAGTCTTTATTTTATTGTTGTCAGTAATCTCTTTGTTACAAATTCTTGTACTTATTGTGAATTATTAGTGATTGTCCAACGAAAGCAATCGACGAGTGCTGGCCTTAGAGTGGGAGTCGACGAAGGCTCCGAACCAAGTAAAATTGGTGTTGTTAGCATTGTGTCTTTTATTTTTCCGTTGCGTACTCGATTCGATTTTGCTACGATATTTTTTTTATCGCTATCCCCCCCCTCTAGCGAGCTCTATGATCTAATAGAAAATTCTTGTGAAGTAATGGAAGTAGGGTCAGGCCTAACATAATCTCTACTTTCCATCTCCCTACTGGAGTTTTGTGTTTGTAGCTGGTTGATGGATAAGGCAATTTGATCTAATTGAATCTGTATATTCTATATCCTTGCAAATTGTTGTTCTTGATGTTCTCTCATTTGTTGCATAATCTTATTGATTTTCTATGTTGACTCTTCAAATTGAGGATCGTTCTCTTGAAACCCATATGAATTCTGTTAGGCTGGATCTGGCTCAATAAATGGTCCTTGTGCATTTTCATACCTTAAATGTGAGCGATCCACCTAATTAGAATTATAAGTATTAGAGAATAACTCATACCTATTTTGTTGATCCATGATTGGATAAAATTCATGCTCAAACTGAAAATACTGACTCTCCATTCCACCTCTAAAATGCTGAAAAATATGGATCCATGCTAAAAGAAATCTCTTGTTCTTACACTACTTCAATATTAGAAGACTCAGGAGCATATAGTTTCAAATACATGAATATATGAACATTAAAGAACTTGACAATTCAATAATAAGTCAACATGGAAATACAAAAAGATAAGTAATAAAATCAATAAAGATGCTAAATAAAGGAAACCAACCAATACACAATCTAAAATAAACACACACTACTAGATATAGTTCCTTGGCAACAGCGCCAAAATTTTGATGTGGTCCATTTTACATGTCACTAGACACTTCAAAATTAATAAAGATTAGAACCCATTGAAACTAAAGATAAGAGTTGTACTAAGGAGTCCCAAGTCATTTTTTTTTCCAAGGATAACTAATAAGTATGTGTGTGAATTCTAGATTCAAATCTATTTTTAGGTTTTCATATCAACTTTAAATTAATCTTGCCAATTCAGCAGAATGAATATGGAACTCTATCTCCCTATCCATAGAAATAGCTCTCATGATCACTATCATCTCATCATATTAGCAACAATAAAGTTCAAATTTTAATGCATCATTGAATTAAGTAAATCAATTGATAGATCATCAAGTCACAATCAACAACATATAACAGAGGTAAACAATTAAAAGCACAACTAAACATTCAATATTTAAGTTCAATCACAATTACAACAGATTAGTTGAACAGAACAAGGGTTTGCTAAACTCAATAACTAACTAAACAAATTTTCAGTAAACGAAATGGAAAGTTCAAAATAGAAAGTAAATTGCAAACTATGCTATCAGATCATCAAATCTGAGCAAGGGTATTAGAAATCAAAGGTAAACAAAAACAAAACAATTCCACATCCCAAACCTGAGATCAAACTCCATTCACTCTGTTGTGACACAGAAATGTTCCTGAGTACCTCCCTTCAAGCATCCAACGAAGAATGTCCAAGCTCCCAACTATTATCAGACGACGTTCACGGCTCCTAAGTACCTCCCTTCAAGCACACAATCAGCTGGCAATCTCATCACTCGAAGAATAGAGGATGAATTATGTGAATCGCTTAACCAAATTGATTAATCAAATCGGTTTAGTATCACTGCGGAATGAAGATCAGAATGGCATCGGAAACTCCTGGGTACCTCCCTTCAAGCTCCGTTGGATGGCGAAAATCACAGATTGGGAACCTCCCTCGATCTGGAATGTGGCAGTGAATAGAAATCAATCTCGCGGATTGGGGTACGTCCCTATGCCACTCTCTGACCTCGGATGATGAACGTCGGCAACTCAGAGATCGCCGTCGGTGGAGAAGACTTGCTCTTGGATCTGGAATGGTGAACGAGAGCAACGGGGAAGAAGGTGAACTACAGAAAAATCACGAGAAGAGAAAACGCCCGAGCACCTAGATCACTGTAGCTTCTCACGGCTTTTAAATAAACTTCCAATCTGATCGGACGATCTAGAATTCCTCCATTTTGATCAATGGTCCAAACATCTCAGATTTAGATCAAAAGCTCTAGATCTTCATCAATGGCTGTGATCTACTTCCATATGGCTCGGATGGAGTAGATCTTCGATGAATAGCTCATATCTCTCTTGAACTTGGATGGATGGTCCAAATTACTCTAAAGCCTGATCGTCTTGTTTGAACTCCAATTCGAGCACAAATTTGGTTCATATTAATCTGAAACCAAGATCTTTGATGCCTGCAAAATAAAAATAAAATATTAGCATCAAATAACACAATAGTAAGATAATTTGTAATTAAGTCTAAGAATAAATACAATGCATGAAAATGTGATGTAAATATGAGTTTCATCTATGAATAAGACATCAAATCATGCATGTATGACTCAAAATAGTGTAACAAAATTATGGTTATCAACGTCGTTACTCTAATGATGTCCAGTTGACTCACCATAGCTTAGAAATTTATCCAAAAAATGCTTGTTTGTTGAACCTAAAGTTAAACTTGAATATAACACAAGTTAAACCAAATCATGAAATATAATTTAACTCATCTCACAAAATCATAGGATCCCCTTGTCTTAACACTTAGACTGAGTGAGATAAATAAGAATTAAATTAAAATTAAATAAGAATTAAATTAAAATGAAATAAGGATTAAATTAAAATTAAATAACGATTAAATTAAATAAACATATATTACTTAACATATTATCAAAAATTATTTTCAAAATCCTTTTAAAATTTACGTTAAAAATTATTTTAAAAATCCTTAAAAAATTATTTTAAAAAATCCTTTAAAAATTTATATTACATTAATTTCAAAATTCTTTTAAAAATTGTTTTAAAAATTAATAAAAAAATCGATTGAAATTTTATTTTAAAAATTTATTTTCAAAATCATTTTAAAATTTATTTTTAAAATTATTATAAAATTCCTTTCAAAATTATTTTAAAAGATTTAAAATTTCTTTTAAATATTATTTTAAAATCCCTTAAAAATTATTTTAAAATCATATAAAAATTATTATAAAAATCCTTTAAAAACTATTTAAAAAACCCTTTAAAAATTATTTTAAAAATCCTATAGAAAATATTTTTAAAAATATTTAAAATTTTTATTTTAAATTATTTTCAAAATACTTTTACAAAGTATTCTAAAAATCCATTAAAAATTATTTTTAAAACCTTGTAAAATCTATTTTAAAAATTATTTAAAAATCCTTCAAAAATTATTTTAAAAATCCTATAAAAAATTCGTTTAAAAATCCAATAAAAATTATATTAAAAATCCGTTATAAAATTATTTTAAAAAATACTTTCAAAAATCTTTTAAAAAATTATTTAAAAAATTATTTTAAAAATCCTTTTAAAAATTCTTCTAAAAATCCTTTTAAAAATTATTTTAAAATTTTTTAGAAAATCCTTTAAAAATTATTTTAAAAATCTTTTAGAAATTTATTTTCAAAATCCTTTTTAATTTTATTTTAAAAATTATTTTTAAAAAATTTTCAAAATTTATTTTCAAAATTTATATTAAAAATCGTTTTAAATTTAAAAAAAAATCCTTTAATTTTTTTTAAATCTTTTAAAAATTATTTTAAAATCCTTTAAAAATCATTTTAAAATCTTTTAAAAATATATTTTAAAAATTAATCAAAAAATTCATTAAAAATTTATTTTCAAAATCCTTTTAAAATTTATTTTCAAAAATTCTTTTTAAAAACCTTTAAAAATTCTTTTAAAAATCCTTTTAAAATTATTTTTAAAATTATTTAAGCAATTATTTAAAAAATACTTTAAAAATTATTTTAAAAAATTATTTTCAAAATTTATTTTTTAAATCCTTTTGAAAATTGTTTTAAAAATTATTTTCAAAATCCTTTTAAAACATATTCTAAAAATTATTTTAAAAATCCTTTTAAATTTGATTTTTAAAATTCTTTTGAAAATAATTTAATAATTATTTTAAAAATTCTTTCAAAAATACTTTCTAAAATGATTTTTAATATCCTTTAAAAAATATTTTAAAAATCCTTTTAAATTTATTTTAAAAAATTCTTTTAAAAATACTTTTAAAATTATTTTAAAAATTCATTTAAAATCCTTTATTTTGTTTTTAAAAAAAAATACTTTAAGAAAAAACACTTAACTTAAAACTTAAATCTTTATTAACAAATGATCAAAATTCAATCCTCTTAAACTTTAAACCCAATTAAAAAATTAATAAGTAAATAATTAAAATTTAATTATTTAGTCTAAGATTATTTAAGATTTTACTTAACTTGATATATACCATAATTTAATCAAATTAAAACACTAACTTTACTCAATGCATTTTAAATCAAACTTGAGTTTACAAGTTAATTAATGCTTAACCTTAATTTAACTTAATCAATTTTGATTTCAACGTTAATAAAAAATCTTAACTTTACTTTAATTTAATCATAATTTATATTAATTAAAGATTGACCTAAATTGAATCTTAACTTGTTTACTAACTTTAACAAATTTAACTTTGAATTAATTCAAATTTACAACTTAGTTAATCCTAACTTAACTTTAATCAATAATTTGTTTAAGTTAAACTTAATCAAAACTTAAAATTAAAACAAATACTTTCATTCATTAGTCAATTAACTCAATCAGTTAATATGAAATGTAAGTTGTTTTAATCAAATAAGTATTAAATTATTAAATTGAGTCAAGTAAAAGTTAATCAATAAATTATTAATAATGATTAACTATTATTGAATTAATAATAAATTATTTCATTTAACCTAAAACTTAATTTTAACTTAATACACCTAAATCTAAGGTTACTTTTTTTATTAATGATTAATCAAACTTAAGTGAACAATCATAATAAGGTGTAAATAATATATTTGATGAACATTTGTGTTAAAAATAGTAAATTCCCTAGACATTAAAATAAAAATCCTTATTGCTAACAAAGATAACTAGAAGGTGCTAGGTTAAGGGGTAGCAAGGGCCTTAAAAATGTGTTCAATTTAATATGTTTAAACCCTAGTATAATTTAAGGGGGAGTGTTAACCTAAGGGGGAGAAAGAGTTCAATTATTTTGAAAATATGTTGAAACATTGATGTGGATTTTTTTTAAAAAAAAAACTGCAACTTATGAAAAAAATTTTACTTTGAGAAAGTTTTTGAAAAAATCAAATCATTTTTTGGAAATTTTTTCTTCCACTTTGAAAATCTTTCTTAAATATTTTCTATAAAATTACCTTAAATTTATTTTTAAACTTACATTGAAAATCTTTCATAAAAAATTTTTCTTCAAAATTATTTTAAAAAATATTTTTACTTTATTCTAAAATACATTTGATAATATTTTCAAAATTAATTTGCTAAATTTCTTTGAAACATCGATTTGAAAAAACTCGTCTAAAATTTGCCTAAAAATATATAATAATTCTTATAACATGATGTTGAATCTTGTTTGAAAAATATAAAATAATTCAAAATTAATTTTCTTCTCTTTGAAAATATTTTTCAAAATTATTGCAATGTTTCAAAATTTAAAAATCTAAAGAGACTAAACTTTTTAAAAATTAAAAAATTACTTTGAAAATGGATAACTTAGAAAGTGTTTTTAAAAACTGCGTTAACTTATCCTTTGAAAATCACTTATTAAATTATGCATTTAAACATGTTTTTAATACTTTTTTGAAAACTCTCTTGAAAAATATTTACATTCTTTGAACTTATTTGAAAATCTTTTATAAATTTTAAAAAGATTACTTTCAAATTACTTTAAATTTTTTATTCTTCACTATAATAAACCTGAGTCTTTACCTGTGTAAAGTTTTTTTTTAAAACATTACTTCCAAAATTTTTCTTTTAAAAGATAAGCATTTTCTATTTGAAGTTGTTAGGTTTTCAAACACTAGTTTTTATAACTATTAAAAGTTCTTAACATCATTGTTTGAAACCTTGTTTGAAAAACTAAGGTTGCAAAAATTCTCTTTGTTAAATCTTTATTTATGCCCTATACATTTATCTTGTTTGATGTATGTCAAAGGGGGAGGATAGTGGATTAGGTTAGAAAAAATCAACCCATTTTAAAATTTCATGCTTAATGCTGCATTATCTACTTTATTACTTTATTATATCTTTTTCCAAATTTTAACTCAGGTTGTCAATACATAAAAAGAGAGATATTGTTATTGCAAGTTACACTAATAATCTGGTTTTGATATATGACAAATAGGTTAAAGTTAGATGTATTGTTTGTCTAACTACTTTACCAAGTGTGCAAAAGTTTACTGGTCTGAGAGACCTGACACCATGTTGAAATCCAGCTAGGTCCGTCGGGCCCAATAGCTAGTGGGAAGTCTAGATAGGTCCGCGGAGCCCGATATCTGGCAGGAAGTCCGGTTAGGTCCCTGGGACCTAACAATCGACAGAAGTCCAGTTGGGTCTGCAGACTTGACAACTGGCAGAAAGACTTGGTGGGTCAGAGGCAAGTCAAGTGACTGCAAGTGGTAAGTGAAGGTAAGCAACTGGAGGAGAGATCTAGTGAGGGCGCGTTCCCCGTTGAGGGAACTGTAGGTGTTGATCCAACTTAAGTTCATTTGGAAAACCTAAGTTGAGATCTTGACTAGGTTCTGGTCTCGTGAAGACAGGATCTAATTAATACTCCCATTTTATTATGTTATGCTAACTCTGTTTTACAGGGTAAAATATATTTTTTGATTGCCTAAACTAATCTTTTCTTGCAGGAGGATAAGCTGAAGAAAAGGGGTCCGGGCGCCTGGACCAGGATCATCCAGATGGAGCCGTGGGCGCCCAGGTGGTCCGAGCGTCCGGACTCAGTCCAGGCGCCCGGACCTGAAAAATCATCTACAAGCCTATGTAGAGAGCGTCGATTGGTCGAGCCACGTGGTCTAGGCGCCCAGAGGCGTTCTAAGCGCCCGGAATGGACAATTTAAAGGCCTTCGACTTGGAGCTTCAGAACAACAACTACTACAAGTTTCTTTCTTACTCGATGCTCCGAAAAGGCTCCCGCACTCCACCGACAACCGGACTTTAGCTTTACTTAGTTTCTTATTCTCGATAATTTTTATATATAGTTCCTATACTTAATTTGTAACCTTTCGAACTATTAATGGATTGCCCAACGAAAGCACTCGACGAGTGCGGGCCTTGGAGTAGGAGTCGTCAAAGGCTCCAAACCAAGTAAAACCAACTTGTGTTAGCATTGCTTTCTTTTGCTTCCATTTTCTGCTACGTAACTTAAAGTTTAGATTGAGTTTTTCGACGATCGCTATTCACCCCCCCCCTCTCTCTCTCTCTCTCTAGTGAATTTCCGATCCAACATCCAAGTGGTCAATGTTCTTAAAGTTGGCATCTCACTGAAGGAAAATCCCTACAGTATCTCATTGTTGGGATTTGACCCTTAAATACTTGGTTAACCGCTTGAAAAGCTTAACCCCTGCAGCATTACCCCGGGGGTATAAATTTACTGTATCATTATAGCAAAAGGTGATTATGCTCATCCCGGGTGTCCATATCCATCTCTAAAAAATGATGATTAACTAAGTTAGGTAACATTGAACCTGGAGCGACCTGCCTGGCTCCATTGAAGTTTTCCACCGGTCATTAGGATAAATTGAGGAAGTACACTTGATGACCCATCCTGACGGCCAGTATTATCATGGACATTACCCTTTAAGAAGAACTATTCTCAATAATGCACCACAACTCTCTGCATTTATGGTAGCAAAAGGCGATTCGCTTACCCCTCCAACAACCCACCCCCGGCTAATACGAAAGAGGTAAATCACGGATGACTGCTAACCTTGGGTAGTTGAATAGCACATGAGAAAGGGCAGACAATTGGCTACTAGCCGAGATTTAATCCTCATACCCCCACGGTGATAACACCATACACTACTCAACTATCCGTCTCGAAAGAACTCCAATTCTCTATCTCTAAATTATATAAAAAAAGATAAATTACGAATCAACTTATAACCTATCACCAAATTAACTTTATAGACTCGTATAATAGTAAAAATTATTTGGTATCCTGAATAAATTTAGTCATCCATCCAAAACTCATAATTTACCCAAATTATTTACATAATCAATCAATCAGATCTAACATAACGCCGACATAATATAGTACTTTCTAAAATATATAATATTAATATAAAATATAAATTCGTGTCGTCTTTAATTTTATTTAGAGATGAGTTTCCTTCATTTCAAAATTTTTCTTATTTTTTACTAATTTTTAACCAATAATAAAATTTCATTACATTCTAAATTTTTTAAAAAAGAAATTATACGGTCTCAAATTCAATTTATAATCGATAATTATTTTTATTTATAAAAATTTAAATATAATTTTATATCAAATTTATTTTAAATTCAGTCTTAATTTTTTAAAACGAATTAATAATTTCATGTTAAATCTCTATTTTTATTTATATAAATCTGATTTCATTTCCTTTTAATTTTTATTAATTTTTAAATAAATTTTTTACAGAAATTATAGTTCTCAAATTTCATCTATAACTCATATTTTTATATAAAAAATCATATACAATTTTATATCAAATAATTGTTTTTAAAATTGTTTAGCCATGTATCCGGCTTATGTTTGGTTATGAAGTGAGTTCTACGAAATTTTAGAATCAATAATTAGGATAAATTGAGTGATATCACTCTAAAGTTATTAGATTAATTTATTTTACTCCAAGACGTTCAATTAAAGGATATTAGCTTTCTTAGCTATTTATCACGAGTACTTCCATATTTATCTTAATGACAGGTAAAAAAATTCTATGGAACTAAATAGATCATCCTAAGATTAGTCAATGAAACTAATATGATTTATTATTTTTTTTAATTAATTATCTATAAAAAATTATTCTTATTTGTTATGATGTCCCGGGGCTATGGTATCGTGATAGGACATCTAGATTATCACTCAGTTATTCGCGGTTCGAATATCAGGACTATGGTGTATTTATAAGAATTTTTCCTCCAAATAGAAAGGAGGACGTAACCAAAAGATACGGATCATTGCGCTTCCTGATTTATTCTGATGACTAATAAAATACTTCTATGAAATCAAATTGATCATCTAAAAATAATCAATAAAGTTAACTGGAATTATCAATTTATCAAAACTATGATGCATTGCCTGCATTAAATTTCTTTTTAAACGTTACTCAACAATCTGATCTATGGCATGAATAATGTCAGCACTCAAATCTTAATACTCACAGCAACGGTGGGCATTCCTTCCTTCCTTCCTTCCTTCCTTCCTCCCCTGTAACAACCCCTAAAAAGGTGGACATTTTCTCTTCTTCTTTTTAAGCCATCTCTAAAACAAATCAATAGAAGGCCTCTTCATTCCCTCTGAATTCTTGGCCATCCGTCGAGCTTCCCTTCGTTCCGCAGCTTTGGCTATGGATTTCATGAGGGCTCTCGATCAGATTGTACGGGACATGTGAGTTTTCCCCCCTCAGAATTCTCTTCGTTTAATGCTTTTCCACGCTTCTCTATTTTAACAGTTAACGACAATCCAATCCAGAAAGAGGGAGGTCAATCTGAAAGTGCTCAAGGTACCGGAAATCGAACAAAAGGTTAGTTTTCTATAGTTTTGATGATAGTCCTCTCCGATCATTGTATTGTATTATTTGTTGATTACCTAGAGATGCATGTTTATGTGAAACAATAATATTTATCACAATAAAAGTCTTACCATTCTAAATTAGGATGCGTCGATACTTTGTAGTATCTGTTTTACAGCTACCCAAATGTTTACAGGTCCTTGATGCTACCAATGATGAACCTTGGGGTCCTAATGTGACTGCCTTATCAGAGATTGCTAAAGCAACTAAAAAACTGTAAACCATTTTAATTGTTGTTTGGTTTGATTCTGAATATTTTCCATGCTTTTAGTCAGATCAATGCGAAATATATTCATTCGACTGTATACTTTCGTCAGCTCGGATTGCCCATTAGTTATGTATGTTCTATGGACAAGATTGACAGATACAGGACCAAATTGGCGCCATGTGTATAAGGTAGGTGTTTCAGCTGCTACTTGTTTCTTCCTCAGATTTCTGGTTTCCTAATTGCTATATCGAAGAATTAAGACAGACCCTCGAAATGTTGAACATCAGGCTTTGACTGTTATTGAGTTCTTGGTGGCTAATGGATCAGAAAGTGCCCTTGATGACATTCTTGCACATATTTCTTGGATTTCAGTATAGCCTTACCCTGAATGAGATTATCTTATGCATTCAATTTACAGTTGTTTTCATTCTTGTACTTCTTACTTTACTAACGTATTCGTGAAGGCGATTTCTGAATTTGAATATGTTGAGCCTAAAGGGAAGGATGTCGGAATAAATGTAAGGATCAAGGTAGAGACTATTTTGGCTCTTCTAAACGATAGGGAGAAAATACAAGCAATCAGAGACAAAAGAGTTGCTCCTCATGATAAGTATGGCCTTGCACAGCTCATTGAAATTCTTCCAGTGTTAATGCTGCACTCATCATTCCATATGGCAAATTTTTTTCCTATCGATCCGCTTCATCAGGTACTATAGACGGTCGTCAACAACTAATGCATATGCATCGCGTTCAGCCTCCTATGGTGGAAGCAATAGTGATGATCGCTTTGGAAATCAAAGATTCACAAGGAGAAGCAATTCCATGAGTTTCGACATGGACAAAGAATTTGAAACAGAAAGCAAATGCGAAGATGCTATTGAAGATGTCCATAAGCCAAAAGTTGTTGGTTGTGAAAATGAAATGAGCAAATCCGAGAAGCTTGTGCCGGATGAAACAAGGTAAATGCAAACTAGTAGTTTTGTCCATGTTCTAATTCATCCATTTACTCCTTTATCAGTTAGCTTGACTATCAAGTTTTATTTACATTTGAGAAGGCATCACAAGTGAAGTTATCAGTTTGTAACATCTGATGACCAAGCTAGATACACTCTTATAGAGCTAATGAAACTTTAGCATGACAATCAAGCTAAGCTGTAATTCATATAGCCACTAATCCTATGTTATAAGAGGGCAAGCATCTAGAGAATTGTCATCAATTCGTCGAAGAAAAAGTTCAATTCACTGGGTTCATTACCTCTTTTGCTAGTTCTGTCTCTGATCAATGTTCTACTTTTTTTTGCCTAAGGAATCGAGATTCTGTACCATCTAAACCCCCCAGGATATTGAATAAGCCAACTAGCAATTCATCAAGAAACAATGTCCAACCGCAATGCCGGCAGGATGATTTTGATGACTTCGACCCACGCTTGGATGACTTTGATCCACGCTTGGATGACTTCAATCCGCGCGGATCTTCTGCATCTGGTAAGTATCCATGATCTAAGCACGCTCAATATTTCGGCCAGTGCAATAGTTGAAAGACAAAGCTATTTGATGGTTTTGCCATTTGTTATTCGATTAAGTCTTGTAGAATTCTCCTTGCAAATTCATAGCAAGCACCCTTCAAAATTTACTGCTCTAGTCATCTTCATGTGTAATGCATGTTTCAGTAACCGATCTTAGGCAGTCAGTCACTTGTAGACATAGTAGGCTGACTTCTGATTAATTTCTCCAATGAAAATGTCTTTCTTAATGATCCTTGTAGGAAATCTAATATGGTTAGTGAACCCCGAATAATCGGTACTTAGAAGCAGGATTGGTGATCCAACTGATTGACTCTGCAGGATCTGGTGATCTTAAGAATGCAGAACCAGCTGACCCATCTCTTCTGAAAACAACCCCAACAAATGAGAGTACTGCTAGTCCTCAGCTCGATCCTTTTACCGGTGCGATCTTTCCATCAGACATACACGCTGAAGCAACATCGAAATATCACAATCAGGTTTTTCTAGTTCCAACAGTCAGTTAAGCTTATTTAAGTTTCAAGGCACAATTTTTTTTTTTTTCTTTCTGATTAGGAAGTCATATAAACTGAAAGTGTTGAATGATGTGTCAAAACTAGTTCAGTCGATACTAACTCTAGTTCTTGTTCTACGTAAATATGTTGCTCTTGTTTGATAATTTCAACTTTAAACAAACTTGCTGGTCAGTGAGAATGTTCTTGCCATTGCTCATCTTTTCAATGCAGGGAGACATCGATCTTTTTGCCTCTCGACCTGCCTTTCCCACTGGTTTTCCTTCAAATGTGGACCTCTTTGGGGTTCCAGACACAAACTTAGAGTCGGAAGAAAAATCTTCTGTGACGATCACCGATGAAAGTTTTGATCCCTTTGTTGCATTTCCAGTCAATATCTTACCTTCAGAAACTTCGCAGAGTTCTACTAGGAACAGTCACCACAGCCTAGAAGAGGACTTCAGTTTTCATTCCGTTATGTCTTATATCGAAGAAACAAACGCAGAGTCTGCACGGCATTCTTCAGAAAACATCCTTGACAACCCCGAAGCCCCTTCAACAGCATCAACTACATCGGCAGACTTCTTAACCCATGGAATCATGGACCTCAACTAGTGCTCGTGAGTAGTTACTTTGTGAAGTTACTTCATTAAAATCGAACGAACGGCTGTGTATCATATAGCAAAATCCGTAAGAATGAGAACCTTTGATTGAATCTTCCTGTTTTTTGATTCCTTGTTCTTTAGCATAATTGATCAGTCAGTTAACTGTATCAAAAATCATTTTTAGCTGATATTTTTTTTGTTGACTTGTGTGCTCTTCATGTGTATGCAGCCAAGTTAAGTAAGAAGAGGTTGGTATTTTGGGAGGCTTTGAAGAAGCTTTAGCCATGTCGAGTGGCAGGTGAAGCGACAACAAAGGGATGGGCAATTGGTGGGAGGATCATGTTCTGGCAGATCTGGGTTTTGATACTAACAAGAGGGAATGGAACAGTGTTTAATCTGTAAAAGAAACTAAATTTTGAGTTATTTTTGTTTTTCGAAAAAAAACATTGATATTCTTTTCTATCGCAAATAATAAGAATGGATGATTCATAAACTGTCATTTTAGATCATCCTAGTAAACTCCAAGCAAATTCTCCAAACTCTATGGTAATAAACATGTTTTACAATAAGAATTAACTTCATTAAATTTGAGCTCATCAATGACTTAAAAAAATGTTAAATGTAATATATACATCTTGAGAACATGAAAAATTCAAGTATTGTCAAATCAAACTTATATATTTTACAGAATAGCATCCTTGGAAAAGAAATTTATCTTGTACATATGAAATATCCTATGTAAAATCTACAAAGTTCTAAATAAAGAGAGAAAAAATCCTAGTAAAATAGTACTACCGGAAAGAACAATTCTCGGTTAGAATATGACTATTGAAGGTAATGTGACAAACGTTTTTGCATTTCTTGGCTTCTAATCTTTGACAAAGCTTCTTTCTCTATTTTTCTAATCCATTCCCTTGAAACATGGCAAAGCCTTCCAATCTCTTCAAGCGATCTGCATCTCCCATCTCCTAAACCATATCGAAGAGCTAGTACTTGCCTTTCTCTAGGATGTAAAGTTTGGAGAAGATTTAAGATTTGTTCTCTTGCATGCTCCTTCCCAATGAACTCATAGGGACTTTTAACAGAAGTGTCTGCTGTAATTTCCTGACACAATAGAAACTAAATGAAGTTCAAACCATCAATATACAGTCAACTTGATAAGCCATACAAAAAGTAATTACTTCTCAAAAAGATATTAAACAGATGTATTAGCACATGGTTATAAACAGAAGACTGATAGTTTTTGCTAATGGCAAATTGACAGCAGTCTGAGTAAGAAAATAGTTCCAATTACGTGATCAATTCTGATGTCAGAAGGCAACTAAGGAATTACTCATTTCAAGCTATCTTTGATTTTGATCTCTTCCTTACCATGAATGTTGTGGTCCATCCATCCCTGACTTCCTGCTCAATTGAACCAACAGACTTGGAGCACCGGCTAGCGAGTCTAACATAAGCTAGTGAGAGACCAGTTAACTCTGTTATCTCTTCATCGTTTGGGTATTTTCCTTCTGAGGTATGGAAGTTTCGCTTGACTTTTTGTATTTGATTGATCATGCTTTCCATTCTTACCTACAAAATCATATACCAAACTTTTCTGTGAGTCACAGTGAAATCAAATGAGTAATTTCCAACTTCTAAGATCTTTAAAAGGAATTACAGGCACTTTTACGGTTCTTGAATGTGAGGCTATCATTGCCAATATTGATTTCCTAATCCAGTATTGTACATAGGTTGAAAAGCGATATCCCTTCTCGATGTCGTATCTTTCTGTGCCATTAAGGACTCCAACATAGCCAGCCTGTGGTATGATTGAATGGACATAAAAAAAAAATCACTAATATTTATCCAACTTTCTAATAAATGGACAAAGGACTTCTTCTGAACCTGAATTAAATCATCAAATGCAATCCCCATTCCTCTGTAATTCTTTGCAACAAAGATAACCAGAGAGCGGGTACTCCTTATAAGCTTATCTCTGCAATACCATCCAAATTGAAGACGTGATCGTAATGTCTTCTGATCGAGCCCTGCTGCTTCTGCCCACCTCGTCAAACTGGGTGGTTTTCCCATGTCTTCCTCCAAATTTTTGCAAAGCTTTTCTAGATTTGCCATTTCCTGGTCAGTAAATTAAACCAATTATCTTTATCCTCACAATTCTATAGAGCTAAAAGCCTAAGACATTTCAAAACATCAGTACCTTAACTCCCATAGACATTTCTGATTCGTTTTTAGCAATCACTTCCCTCTTTTTTGAGCCAGAAAGACCAGCAAAATTTCCTAGACCTCTTTTTCGTAATGAAAATAATTCATCTTTGTGTCCAGATTCTGTTGGTATTTGTAAAACAGATCTCCTTGAAACCTTTTCCAATCTTTGTGCTCTTCTCTTTTTTCTTTGCTCCTTTTTGTTAGAGTGGACAACTATGTTATCCTTTTTCTCATCAAAGCGAAGCTCAAAGGGATATGCATCAAGATGCTTATTCACCAAGTTTGAGCTCCAGATTATGGTTTCTGTGACGGCCTTGGAGAAACAGCTAGTAAATAATTTCATGGCCCCAAGCCTTCTTAAATGAGTCAGAATGTCTCTTTCCAACCTTATCATGTCTGCTCCAACAATAAGATCTTCTATCCTATCAATGTTTTCCATTAGTAAGGCTAATTCTGCAGCAGTTTTCAGGGTCAAATTTGTATGAATAAATGAAGAATCCTCCCCTTTCAGAATTTGTTTGGCCACATCTTGGCATATTTTAGAAGTGCAGTTATCCAAGTTAACCTGGTTGTTAGAACAGTGGACTTCAGCTAAAGTCTCCTCAAAAACAGACATGAGCTTAATTTTTAAGTACATATCCCAAATCAAATATTAAGAGATACCTTTATTCGTTCAACACTTTGCACTTGTCCAAAGGAACATGCTTTGGCTTTGTAGGTCGCGGTACCATGAGATAGTTTCCCTTCATCAGTACTGTGCAATAGAAGTCCAAATTTAACACAGACTTCTCTGTCTCTCAGTGTGTGGACCAAATATACAGCTGCATGTTACAGCATGGAAACGATTAAATTGTGCTCTACAACATGCATTGTTTACAACCTAAACATAGGAGACAAAACAAGCCAATGTGATTCTTTGGATTAAAAAAAATACTAATAAACAAAATAAAGATTATAATGATATATGTCAAGACAGTACCATACCCAAAAAAAAAAATGCCAACAACATAGTCATAGACTCATTGCAGAACTAATCAGTTTTATCAGTCATTAAAATGACCAACACCACCAATTCAGCAATCAAGGAACTCACTAAACTACAATCCCAGTAGTAGCTAATGTTATACCAGAAGATTAGCGCCATTGAAGCTGCGAGTGATTAATAAATATAATATCCTATCTATTTTGGCATGATCAAAACAAGATACAAGTGCGTGGTCAGGATGTAATTAAAAACTGAACAGAACACGAAACAGATGCGTGGTCAAGGAGATGAACCGATGAAAACATACAAAATCGTGTTCAAGCCATTACATTAGGAGTCGAAATCATCAAGAGACCTAAAACTTCCCGAGTTCCTTTGGAGAAAGCCCGATCGAAGGAGCAACCAGAAACCCCAATTTTCAAATTTTCCCACCGGCAGCGGCGTGTACGGAATGGATTACACGAGTTGAAGAAGCAAATTTCGACTATGCTCGTAGAAAAATAAAAACGAGACTCGTGTCGAAGACTTACAGGAAGAAGAGGAGAATAAGTCCGGCCTGAGAAGGAGAAGAGGAGGAGCGTAGCTTGAAGAAGGCGGTCCCTTGAAGCGGAGCCCCATCCGAGTCGAGGCACAGAGATGAAGCTCGCAACGAGTGCCCACCACTTGAAGGGGCAAAAAAGCAAAAATATCTTCGGAGGACAGCGATTGGATTCGGATCGCCATTTTTATTTCCTTCTATTGCTGATTACCAACCGTTTTCCCTCGTGAAAAATTGTATAGATAAAGAATAAATAAATAGATACATAAATAATTAATTGAAATTAACAAATATTTATAAATACTTAAACTAACAATTCATCAATTTGAACAACGGTGACACACACTAAACAGTGCCCAGTTGCAAGTTAAACTAACCACATCAGTCTGGAACATGCTATTGTTTTTACATTCACCGGTAAAATTGTATAGAAAATGCCGGACCTCCACCAAAGATCAAAGAAAAATAAGATACAATCAAGCATGCTCGAGGAACCAGAGTGTTTTTTTTTTCGGATACCGAAAATGCGCATGAACTGAGAAGAGAATCATGCTTACTGAAGCTTAATACCCCAAATAAAAACCAGGTGCATAATTATAAACTGGTGTAATCTTCGCTCAAAAAGAATGATTGTCTCCCCAATTACCAAAACTCATTCTACAATGAATCTGCTGAACAAGCTTGTAGAAGATGCATGTGAGATTTATCGACATCACAAAAAGTAGTCGGGAGTTTTCCGAGTGGGTTCAGGCTCAATTTGCCGTGGCGCTGGATCAAACTGAAGGAAATTATGTTCCATGTTCTCCCCAACCTCCATTATAGCTGCCATGTTGCCACAGCGATAACAGTAGTTTGGTGCGCTAAATACTGTGACAACGTTCTTATCCTGCATCAATGCCAAATCAAATATCAACAAAAACAAAATTTAAATAAAATGCTTAATGACACTGCTAGGAGAATTTATTGTAAAAAGCCCTGAGAAGGTTTCTTCAGGAAAGTTATAAACAAGTGGTCATGAAAATTGAGTCGATATAATTTCAAAATTTGTGTCACGTATTGCCATTTACAATATAATTGATAAATTTTGCTGCTGAAATTCCAGAATCAATAAACATTAGGAATGTGCAAGAACAAGGAGATTGATAGTAACTTTATTAACTAGGCATTAATAAACAGAATAAATATGTTGCCGTCCAGATTTACAATAGATATCTACTACTACTAAAAGATATTTGATATATCAGGGATTCAATTATCTGCCCAGCATTCTTCTTAGAAGCTGTTACTAAGTTGTCAATATGATACCAATATGCATTGTGGCTGATGAAGACATGCATAATTGAGAAGGTAAATAGTATGATAGTTTCAACCTACTTGGCACCAATTATAACCATCCATAACCAGTTGATGGGCTCTGGCCACCATGGTGAGTCCATTAGTGTGGTTGAATTGTTGAGCAATATCCTGACCAAATGTGTATCCAGCTCCTCTAGGTGATATTCCCCACCCACATCGATCATCCGGATCAGACCAGAGAAGATCACACATAGGACCTTCATGTGGAACCTATAGAGCATAGAGAAGTTCAAATATACAAAAAAAAAACATTTAAACATACAGACACTCAAAGCATGTCATTCAAAATCATCCATAAATAGAGGATGATGAACAAAATCAAGTTTTCATAACCCTCTACTCTAGATGGATTTTGAATGAATACATAAGCAGAAATATAAAAATTTCATGATATAAAAAATAACTTACTCCCCCAAAATTTCCATAATAATAATGAAAATTACCTAATTTGCTATGGCCCAATCAAAATAAATTTTACAACTCATAAAACATAAAACTAGTCCTAATTAAAATTGCATCATTTCCCTTCCAAAAATAAAAGAAACTTTGGAGATCAAGGTAATAATGTGTTGCAACATGGTAGGAAAATGAAAATTATCCTCTAATTTGACAGCATGTTTATAATCAGCAAGGATAGAGTGCTAATTGCTAAATGCATGCTTACCTCCTGAATGCGACTTAGAGCACGGATAGTATCTAATGTATCCAAGGATGGGGAGAGACCACCATGCAAACAGAATATCTGAAAACAAATATAATGCATTGTCTGATACTGAATGTTAATAAATTAGTGTTGCACAGCAGTTAGACCATACAAAAGAAAGAACCAGACCTGGTTCTCAATAAGAGCTGTAAGAGGTAAGTAATCAAATAGATCAGTGAAGTATTTCCACACATTTGCATTTCCATATTTTCTTAAGCATTCATCATAAAATCCATACCTGAAATTGAAAACTAATGGCCATCAAGAAAATTATTTATAGAAATAGATGCTGGAACAACAGCAGCAAGTAGTGTTTTCCGACTAATATATTATGCTTGCTGGCGCTACAAAATCTAAAGATTCTTACATTAATATATAAGAAATGCAAACTTACTTAAGATTCATGAGTATTATTATAACACAGTTATATACTGACCTCCCTGAAATTTCATAGGATTTTTTTTTATGTGGTGATTTCATTAGAGTCTAGAGAAGAAAGGGCGAGATATTATTCAAATGGAACTCAACAAAGAATAGCAATTGATAAGGTCAAGGGCTAGGTTAAGATAAAGAGTGCAGTCAGCAGATATACATTGTTGAGCACAAAACTCAAAAGGAAAAGGTTGAAATAGAGAATTGATATAAAGGGTATTGAAGGAAAAGGATATGGCCAACTTTAGAGTGAAGTTAGTGGAGGTAAAGAGTTCTGAGGATGAAGGATAAGGTCAAGATAAGAGTCAAGTAAGTTGAGATATAAGAGTGAAGTTTAGTTGAGATAAAGGGGATAAGGCTATTTTGTACAAGAAGTTCATATTTTTATTAGCAGGCCATCAGCAACATGTCATCAGGGCTGTTAATGATATGGAAAATAACCCATGAACTTTTCTGTTTAGTAGCAAATTATGCATATACATGATCTTATCAGAAAAAGCTATACTGAAATCATGGATGATCTTGGTGGAGACAGCTGCATAATGAAATTCAAATCTTATCATTTTTCAACTAATTTTATTATTGTGACTGGTGTGCAAGTGTTATCATGCCTTTTCAGTTCTCAAAACAAGATCAGTCACATCATCAAAACATAGTCGAGGTTTATCAAATCCCCAAAACATGCCTTGGCATCAATATAGAGACTAAGGAACTCCCATTGTGAGAGCCAAACATTCTCACTCTGGATAGGTTAATAGTGATACAATCTAGAGACGCAATCTAGAAGAATGAACAGTGGTCAGAATGCCACGTTGCCCAAGAGGACAACAGAGAGTTCCCAAACACTATCGGGTCAGCACACTGTAAAACTTGATAGAGGCTTGCCATGGATGGAGGACCCACTAGTCGAACCAAGTAACTAGTCCTTCAGAGTATGAAAGGTCCATTTGCTTCATTTCAGTAATTACCTTTTAAAACCTCTGAGTTCTGAGGTTGCCGTGACATTTGCCACTTCTATCAAAATAAGATGGCACTGAAGTCGCCAGACACAATCACTCAATCAGCAGGCATCCAAGCAGATGTTAAATCAAGGAAAGGTCTTGAAGAATGTTATTCTAAACTCTGTGAGAAAGGGCCATAGGCATCAGAAATTGAAAGAGCAATGTTGAATACCATATGCCTAGAGGCATTGTGCAGGCCATAGGTTATTTTGGTCACCCCAATGGGAAACTAAACAGTTATATTCCAACTCATGATGATGCCACCCACCATGTCAGTCCCTAGGATATCCAAAAAGGAATGGAAGAGCCCCCAAAGTTGTGATCTGCAAGGGCATTGCACATCCTCACACTTTTCAGTAGGATGACATTTGGATTGTCAGTAGTTGTAGCAATGTTTTAAAAGGTACTTTTAGGCAGCAAGTGATCGGCCCACTACATGGTGCACATAGAGCATGATATGGGGCATAAGAAATAGGTATAGAAAATATTTGAAATATCTATATTGATAAAGTGATCAACATATATCCAACAAAGTGTTCATCAATATATTCAATTGGCAATTCCACAAAGAAAAAGTCAATGTCAATAATACAATGAAAAACACATTATATAACAATATAGGATAGATCACATTCATAGTTATTAAAGGTGCTCGCATGCTACACCTAGGCGCAAGACGCAATGAGGTGAGACTCTTGCGCTTGTGCACCTTAAGCGTGCAGAGGAAGAAATCAGTCTTGAGGAAACAAATGAAGATTCAAATGATGATATGATTAACGAAGATGATGAAGATTTAGATATTTTAAGTTTTTTTTTTAATTTGAATTATGCACATAACATATTTATTTACTAGTGAATTTTATATTTATATTATTGTTTAATATTTTATCACCCTCATATGTGAAATTATGATAAACATGCATATCAAACGAGGAAGAGGAAGACCAAAAAGACTTGGTTAGCAACAATAAAATAAGACAAAATTTATTTAAATATAGATGATGATATAGTCGAAGATAGAGCTCAATGGCGTAAAAGGATTCATTCAGTCGACCCCACCTAGTGGGAAAGGGCTTGGTTGTTGTTGTTGTATTGTTTAATATTTTATGGACTATAGTTTTGTTAGTAAAATATTTTAATAGAAATTCCCTATATATGATTGAATTGTAAAAATTTATAGCAAGAGTGTCTTACTTCGTAAGGCATACACCTCACCTTACGTCGTGTGCCTCAAGCCCCATAGCACCTATGCGCTTTTGGGTGCCTCATATTTTAAATAACTATGGTCACATTTACTAGTAACATGCATAAAACATTTATCACATATAATATAAATGTTAGTTAACATTTACAAGTTATACAAATCAAAAAATTAGTTTAATGTTTCACAATCATAAGAATCATAATTAGTGAAGAAAAATCATAAAAGAAAAATTCTCGTTAAGTTCTTGACCATGACACAAACTGAATCAGCATTTCCCCCTTTCACTGCATAGAAAATCCATCTAGTGTACATAGCATTCACTTGAACCACCTAGGAACTCATCTGACCCTCCTAAGCACTTGAACCGCATAAAGGGACTGCATATTACATAGGGAATAAGGTCCCTTGGCTCGAATTCACCAGTGGCTGCCTAGGTTGCTTTTAGAACATTGGTTTAGAGTTATGACATATTTTAGAATGTTGATAATTTTCATCGCCTTTTAGGTGATAAGATCCCTTGGCTCAAATGATTTGAGGCCGCCTAGGCCACTTTTCAATACATTAGCTTGGAGTCATGTTGCTGATGGTGAATATTCCAGCAAGAAGTCAGTAGTAGTCATTTATGTGGTGAGATCCGACAACATACCAAGCCAACCAATGTATATTGAAACAGCCAAGGCAGGAATTATACTAGAATCCTAAAAAGTGAGGCCGTGGATTATCAGAGGGTTACAAAAAAAGAAGATATATGAGTGCCCATTATCCAAGCTAGCACATAAGTACCACCATTGGCAACACTGAACAAGTTGATCTTCCATGTCATAGGTTTAGTGTTTCTCACAGCTATAGACATCCTGGAGACAATAGGCACAACAGTCTATCAAGTTACAGTTAGTAGATTAACCAAGAGTATTTAAAGAGCCTATGGAAAATTCTTGTTAAATCAAATACTTGAGCTATTTATAATTTGTTCAATAATACAAATTCCAAAACTCTAATATTCAATGTCCACAATAAGAGATCGTCACCTTAGAGACCCAGAAAAAAAATTTAAAAAAAAAAAACGAATTTCACCTAACGATGCTTACACTTGTGTGATCTGCCGGCTCTCGTGATTTCCTCTGAGAATCGTAATCCTATCTCGGTAACGAACTTTCAATGCAACTAAGAGCGTGACAGTCTCAACAGAATAATAACCACGATCTGCATCAAAACATATCACATCAAGAAAAATTCCAAAGGTAAAGGTTAAGAACAACGCCAAAATGAGCCATAAAAACAGATATATTTTCTTCGAGAACCAAAAAATGTCTATTCTTCCGAGTAGAAGGTCTGCAGCTCAACGAAAGCTGACCTACGTAGTCCCCCATGAAGAGATAATTCGTATCGGGCGCCTCGCCACCAATCCGGAACAGCTCGATGAGATCATGAAACTGCCCGTGGATGTCCCCGCACACCGTGACGGGGCATTTCACCGGCTGCACGTTCCACTCTTCCACGAGCACCGCCCGTGCCTGCTCGCAGAGGGATTTCACCTCCGCCTCCGGCAAGAACTTGCATTGCTTCAGGTGCTCGATCTGGCGGTCTAGATCCGCATAGGACGGCATCGCTGTGTCCAGGAAACCCCCCTCCACGATCTGCGAGAGGCCACAGTTGAGACGGACGGAATCGAGCAAGGATAGCTCGGACTAGGAAGAATTAGGAAGCTGGAAGCATGGAGATGATCGGGAATTCCCAAGGACGGATAGGGTTAGGGTCCGCAACGAGGAGCTTTCCGTGGGTTCGTCACTGTCTTGACTAAAATGTGTGATGGTATTTATATAACTTCTCATTAATCCAAACATAGCATTTAATTCTCAGAAAACTGAACACCAAAAATCGACCGCCTAATGAAATAATTTTATTATCGGAGTACCAACTCAGTTACAAATCTAAGCATCATCAAATGACATACAATAGTTTACTAAAATTATATCCCTGATGGCAAAAGGGAAATACATCCGTCTCCAGCACCTTCATCAATTTAT